>NW_028225180.1:28558699-29095915 GCF_052327205.1 Somniosus microcephalus | reverse complement strand
AGCCCCGCCCCCCTCTCCCTCCCCATCTCCCCGCCCCACGATCTCCCTATGTCCCGCCCCTCCCAATCTCCCGTCCCCCGATCTCCCGAACTCCCGATGTACCGCCCCCCGATCTCCCGATGTCCTGATCTCCCGAAGTCCCGCCCCCTGATCTCCCGATGTCCCTTCCCCCGTTCTCCCGATGTCCCGCCCCCGATCTCCCGATGTCCCGCCCCGCGATCTCCCGATGTCCCGCGCCCCGATCTCCCGATGTCCCGCCCGCCGATCTCCCGTCCCCCGATCTCCCGATGTCGCGAGCCCCGCCGCCCGATGTCCCGAGCCCCGCCCCCCGATGTGTCGAGCCCCGCCCTCCGCCCTCCCGAACACCGGCCTCCTGCTCTCCAGAGCCCCACCCTCTCGAGCTGGCTTCAAGACCGCCGATTGCAGCTGTGAGATGCGGCCGGCGGGCCCGGTAGCCGGGGTAACCCTTCCCGGTCTCCAAGCGCCGCCCTAGATCGGCACTCCTGAGAAACCTGCCCCCCCGCCTGAGCCAAGCAGGGAACAGAGAGAGACGCTGTGTCTCAGCTGCTCCTGCTGCGCGCGCACCCTGTGTATGTCCCATTACCTTCGTGGCTGACGCCGTTGCCCCGGGTAACGTGACACGCGGTGGGGAGCTTAGCAGAAGCCATGGGACAATTACCGAGCTCGGGCGTGGCTGGGCAGGAGAGGCCCAGGCTTTGAGGCCTAGGTTCTGAGGCCTTACAAAAACGGGGAAAGGTACGAAAAAGAATCTTCAGGTTAGAGAAAATATTTACAAATGAATGAAGTTTTTTAAAAACAATTTAATAAAAGCAATTTTTTTTGCTGGCAATGTATATTTGAAAAGAAAGACGCAGAAAGCGGGAAAAAGAATGGAAGCAAGATGGCGGCTACTCACCTCGGTTCAGAACGATAAGGCCCACCCACAAACACACCGATTGGTCGACCGTCAGGTCACCAAAGCGTAGGATTGGTCAATCGTCCCATCACTCGACTGTAGGATGGCCCGCCCACACGCGCCAGGAACCCGGCGTACGATTGGTCGACCTCGACGTCACTCTATCGCTAATGAGCGGATAATGAAATGCTAATGAGTGGAATTTTGAACGTTTTTTGGATACCGCGGGCGCAATTCTTGTTCGGCCGAAACGTAAATATGCTTACGACCGTTTTGGAATGGTAAGCTTTCTTTTGACGTAGCGCACACGTAGGTACGCTCTATAACTTTCGAGTGTTTTGCCGGACAGACGCACACCGAAGGACAGACAGACAGACAGATCTATCCATTTATATATATAGATATAGTCAATAGCTGGGGTCCTAGCAGCGATCCCTGCGGTACCCAACTTGTCACTGCCTTCCACTTGGAAAAAGATCAATTTATTCCAGCTATTTGCATCCTGTCTTCCAACCAGTTTTCTATCCAAGTCAGTACCATACCCCGACTCCCATGTGCGTTAACTTTGCACGGTAGTCTCTTATGTGGGAGCTTATCGAAAGCCGCCTTAAAGTCCAAATACACCACATCCACTGGTTCTCCCTTATCTATTCTACCAGTTCCATCCTCAAAAAAATCCTGTAGATTAGTCAAGCATGATTTACCTTCAGTAAATCCATGTTGACATTCTCCGATCCTGTCACTGATAACCACGTGCTCTGCTATTACGTCTTTTATAATGGACTCTAGCATTTCCCCCACTACCGATGGCAGGCTTACCGGTCTAAAATTCCCCACTTTTTCTCTGCCACTTTTTTTCAATGGTGGGGTTACATTAGCTACTCTCCAATCCATGGGAACTATTCCAGAGTCTATAGAATTTTGGAAGATGACCAACAATGCATCTACAATTTCTAGGAACAGTTCCCTAAGTACCCTATGATGTAGGTTATCAGGCCCTGGGGATTTATCGGCCTTCAATCCCGTCAATTTCCCTAACACCATTTCCCTACTGATGCTGATTTAATTCAGTTCCTCCCTCTCATTAGACCATATATTCTGCGACATCCCTGGGAGTTTATTTGTATCCTCCTTGCTGAAGACAGAACCAAATTTCGTATTTAATTGGCCTGCCATGACTTTGTTCCCCATTATAAATTCCCCTGGTTCTGTCTGCAAGTGACCTAAGCTTGAGTTTAACAATCTTTTTCTTTTCACATATCTGTAGAAGCTTTTACAGTCAGTTTTTATGTTCCCTGCAAGCTTACACTCAATCTATTTTCCCCCTCTTAATTATTCCCTTTGCCCTCATTTGCTGAATCCTAAACTGCTCCCCGTCCACAGGTTTGCTGCTTTTTCTGGCCAATTTATATGTATTCTCCTTGGATCTTATGCATTCCCTAATTTGCAATGTTAGCCAATGTTGAGTCACTTTCTTGATTTACTTTTATTGTGTAGTTCATCCATTCGATCTTTAAATGTTTGCCATTGTCTTTCCACGTCAACCCTTTAAGTAACATTCCCCAATCAATCCTAGCCAACTCGCACCTCATACCATCGTAGTTTTCTTTATTTAAACTGTGTACCCAAATCTCTGAATCAACCTTCTCTCTCTCCATCTTATTGAAGAATTTATTATATTATGATCACTCCTCCCCAAAAGATTGCTAATTAATCCTTTCTCATTACATGATAACCAGTCTAACATGGCCTGATCTCTAGTTGGTCCCTCGACATATGGTCCAGGAAACCATCCCGTATACACTCTAGAAATTCCTCTTCTACAGTATTGTTACTAATTTGGTTAGACCAATCTATATGTGGATTAAAGTCACCCATGATAATGACCGTGCCCTTATTGCACACATCTCTAACTTCCCGTTTAATGCCATCCCCAACCTCAGCATTACTGTTTGTGGGTCTGTATACAGCTCCCACTAACGTTTTCTACCCCTTGGTATTTCTCAGCTCTACCCATACAGATTCCACATAATCAGAGCTAATATCCTTCCTTACTATTGTGTTAAACTCCTTTTAAACCAGCAATGCTACCTCACTGGCTTTTAATTTTTGTCTGTCCTTCCTAAATGTTGAATATCACTGGATGTTGAATTCCCAGCCTTGGTCACCCTGGAGTCATATCTTCATTATCCCAATTATGCATGAGGCGCTGTGGGGTCATCAGCAGCAGCAGAATTGTATACCATCACAATCTGTAAGCTCATGGCCTGGCATGTCCCTCACTCTAACATTACCATGAAGCCAGGGGAAAAACCCTGGTTCAATAAGGGATGCAGAAGAACATGCCTTAAGAACCACCAGGCATACCTAAAATGAGTTGCCAAAATGGAGAAGCTGCAACACAGTACTACATGCATGCTAAATAGCGGAAGCAGCAGTCTATAGAGAGAGCTAAGCAATTCCACAATCAACGGATCAGATCAAAGCTCTGCAGTCCTGCCAAATCCAGTCGTGAAGGTTGGTGGAATAAAAGCCAACTAATGGAAGGAGGAGTCGCCATGAATATCCCCAAACTCAATGATGGCGGAGCCCAGCACCTAAATGCAAAACCCACAGCTGAAGCATTTGCAACCTGCTTCAGCCAGAAATGCCGAGTAGATGATCCATTTCAGCGTCCTCCGGAAGCCAGTCTTCAGCCAATTTGATTCCTTCATGTGATATCAAGAAAAGGCTCAGCGCGCTGGGTACAGCAAAGGCTATGGGCTCCGGCAACATCTTGGCTGCCATGCAGAAGACTTGTGCTCTAGAATGAGCTGTGCCTCTAGCCAAGCTGTTCCAGTACAGCTACAACACTGGCATTTACTCGACATTTTGGGAACTGGCCAGGTATGTCCTCTTCACAAAAATCAGTACAAGTCCAATCCAGCCAATTACCGCCCCATCAGTCTACTCACAATCATCAGCAAAATCAGGGAACGTGTCATGAACAGTACTATCAAGCGGCACTTACTCACCAATAACCTGCTCACCAATGCTCAGTTTGTGTTCCGCCATTTCAACTGGGCGCCATACCTATAGTGTATGTACCTTTAAGAGCACCTGTGTACTGTAATACCGATAGTGACCACTCGGGTATATAAGCCTGTATAGTGTCTTGTATCTTTTAATTCACCTCCAGACTTTGTTCAGTAAACACCTGTTAAACCAACGCCTGCATTCCATGTCTCCATTAACACATGGATACAACAGTGGCGACGAATTGGAAACGGACTTACCTGCAATTCGGCAGCACCTCAAGGAGATCGATTCCTCAGGCGAAGGTCGAAGAAAAAAATAGAAAAAAAACTGGTTTCACCAGCTAGCCAGGCTGGTGGCAGGTACTGCACCAATCCTTCCTGTTCGGCGGGCTGGGGCTCGATCGGGTGGCTCTGCAGCGGGGCCGAGCAGCGAGTCGGAAGTCGGAGGCAAACAGAGACGGAGGGTGAAGCACTCGGGAGGTGGCCGGCGCTGCAAAGCAGGTCGGCGTTCGGACCAAGCAGAGGGAGGGAAAAGTCCCAGAGAGTCTGGCAGGAACGAGTCTCCAACTATTAAAAATATCTGTCTAAATAAAAACCGCGGAGAACAGCGTTGTCAGCAGCGGCAGCGGCGGGAAAGTGCGGGAGGCGCCATTTTTATCTCGGCAGGGAAGAAAGGAAAGCGCGGGAGGCGCCATTTTGATTTTCAGGATGCCTAAGACTGGCAATATTACTGCTTTCAATAGTGATATAGAGGATTGGACCACATATGTGGAAAGAGTGGAGGTATATTGCACAGCGAATGAAGTAGAGGATGATAAAAAGGCATCGGTACTTCTAAATCTGATGGGCGCAAGGACATACGGGCTGTTACGAAACTTAATCACTCCAGCCAAACCGATGGACAAGAATTTTAAGGACATTGTTGATACCCTACAGGAGCACTTAAACCCAACACCGCTGCTGATAGCGGAATGATTCAAATTCTTCAGGAGGAATCAGCACAAGAATGAAAGTAACGCTGATTACCTCACCGAATTAAGAAAGCTGTCAAAGCACTGCCAATTCGGGGCAGGACTGGCAGATTCTCTGCGAGACAAATTCGTCTGCGGTCTCCTAAGTGAAGGAACACAGAAAAGGCTACATTCTGAGAAGGATTTGACACTGGACAAGGCGTTCAGTGTGGCTGCATCATACGAAGCAGCAGCAAGAGGAGCTGCAGAGATACAGCAAAAGCCACAGGACTTCGGCACCCAAGAAATGACACGGGGTGTCGAGAGATGTTATCGCTGCGGCAGATCTACCCATGACCAGAGGGACTGCTGGTTCAAGGACGAAGCATGCAGGCAATGCGGAAAGATGGGACACATTGCACGTGTATGCCTATCTGGAAACAAAAAATCCACTGACAGAAAAAAAATCAAGAAGAAAAAGTACAGAAAGGTACAAATGATGACGGACAGTAGTTCCGAAGACCAGAAGAGCGATAGTGACTCCGGAAACAAGAGACTAAGCTGTCTCAAATTACATAATGTAATTGCCAAAGAAGATTACCAGACCATTTGGGTTACCCTCATGATAGCGGGGTCCCCAGTTAAAATGGAGCGAGATACATAAGAACATAAGAACATAAGAAATAGGAGCAGGAGTAGGCCAATCGGCCCCTCGAGCCTGCTCCACCATTCAATAAGAACATGGTTGATCTGATCCTAACCTCAAATCTTCTATCACTGTGCATCCACCCGAACCCATGTGATCTCCCGGGAGAGGCGAAAAACCAGATAAAGACCCAATGGCCAATTTGGGAGAAATAAATTTGGGAAATTCCTCTCCGACCCATCTAGGCGATGGAAATTCTTCCAGGAGATCACTCTGTCCCCATATTTTCTACAGTACTTACCTTCTGTAAAGGCGATCTCCACCCCAGCCAGGAACAGGAATAAAACCATCTCCTGAAATCTAACACAGAATTAGAACACAGTAGGAGCAGAACCAGGCTACACGGCCCCTGGGCCCACTCCACTACCCACAGGGCCATGACCATTCCGAACCTAGACTCATGTCCAATTTCCTGCCTGCTCCCCATAACCCTTAATTCCCTATATTTCTAGGAAACTATCTATTTCTGTTTTAAATTTATTTAATGATGTAGCTTCCACAGCTTTCTGGGGCAGCAAATTCCACAAACCTACCACCCTCTGAGTGAAGAAGTTTCTCCTCATCTCAGTTTTGAAAGAGCAGCCCCTTATTTTAAGATTATGCCCCCTAGTTCTAGTTTCACCCATCATTGGGAGCATCCTCACCGCATCCACCCGATCAAGCCCCTTCACAATCTTATATGTTTCAATAAGATCGCCTCTCATTCTTCTGAACTCCAATGGGTAGAGTCCCAATCTACTCAACCTCTCCTCATATGACCACCCACTCATTCCCGGGATTAACCGAGTGAACCTTCTTTGTACTGACTCGAGAGCAGGTATGTCTTTTCTTAAGTATGGACACCAAAACTGTATGCATTATTCCCGGTGCGGTCTCACCAATACCTTGTACAACTGCAGCAATACCTCCCTGTTTTTATATTCCATCCCCCTAGCAATAAAAGCCAACATCCCATTGGCCTTCTTTATCACTTGCTGCACCTGCATACTAACTTTTTGAGTTTCGTGCACCAGGGCCCCCAGATCCCTTTGGACTACAATACTTTCCAGTTTCTTGCCATTAAGATAATAAATTGCTCTATGATTTTTCCTGCCAAAGTGCATAACCTCACACTTTCCAGTATTGTATTCCATCTGCCAAATCTCTGCCCACTTACTTAGCCTGTCTATGTCCCTTTGCAGGTTTTTTATGTCCTCCTCACTCACTACTTTCCGTCCCATCTTTGTATCATCTGCAAACTTTGATATGCTACACACGGTCCCCTCCTCCAAATCGTTAATATAGATTGTAAAGAGTTGGGGACCCAGCACTGACCCCTGCGGAACACCACTAGTTACTGATTGCCAGTCTGAGAACGAATCATTTTTCCCAACTCTATGCATTCTGTTAGAGAGCCAATCCTCCACCCACGCCAGAATGTTACTCCCAATCCCGTGATTATTTATCTTGAGCAATAATCTTTTGTGTGGCACCTTGTCAAATGCCTTTTGGAAGTCGAAATACACTACCTCCACTGGTTCCCCTTTATCCACCCTATATGTTACTTCCTCAAAATCTCCAGCAAATTTGTCAAACATGACTTCCCCTTCATGAAACCATGCTGAGTTTGTCCTATTAAATTATGTTTATCCAAATGTCCCGTTATTGTCTCCTTAATAATGGACACTAGCATTTTACCAACCACAGATGTTAGGCAAACAGGTCTATAGTTTCCAGCCTTCTGCCTACTACCCTTTTTCAATAAGGGTGTTACATTAGCAGTTTTCCAATCTGCCGGGAACTTTGCTGAGTCCAGTGAGTTTTGGAAAATTATTACCAATGCATCCACAATCCCTACAGTTACTTCCCTCAAGACCGTAGGATGCAAGCCATCAGGTCCAGGGGATTTATCCGCCTTGAGTCCCATTATTTTACCAAGTACCAATTCCTTAGTGATTTCAATCGTATTTAGTTCCTCCCCCCCTAGAGCCCCTTGTTTGTCCAGTGTTGGGATATTCTTAGTGTCCTCTACTGTAAAGACTGATACAAAATAATTGTTCAGTGTTTTTGCCATCTCCATGTTTCCCACCATTAATTTCCCGGTCTCATCCTCTAAGGGACCAACATTTACTTTAACCACATTTTTTCTTTTTATATAACTATAGAAACGTTTACTGTCTGTTTTTATATTTTTTGCTAATTTACTTTCATAATCTATCTTCCCTTTCTTAATCAATCTTTTAGTTTATTTTTGCTGTCTTTTAAAGACTTCCCAATCTTCCATCCTCCCACTAGATTTGGCTGCCTTATATGCCCTTGTTTTTAGTCGGATACTATCCTTAATTACTTTAGTTAGCCACGGATGGCTATCTTTTCTTTTACACCCTTTTTTCCTCAGTGGAATATATTTTTTTGGGAAGTTGTAAAATAACTCCTTAAATGTACAGCACTGATCATGTACCATCTTACCCTTTAATCTATTTTCCCAGTCCAATCTAATCAATTCTGCTCTCATACCTTCATAGTCTCCTTTATTCAAGCTCAGCATGCTTGTTTGAGATCCAACCTTCTCACCCTCTAATTGAATATGGAATTCAACAATGCTATGGTCACTCATTCCAAGGGGATCCTTTACTAGGACATTTTTAATTAATCCTGTCTCACTACACAGGACCAAATCTAAGGTTGCTTGCCCCCTGGTCGGTTCAGTTACATACTGCTCAAGAAACCCATCCCTAATACACTCAATGAACTCATCCTCAAGGCTGCTCTGCCCAATTTGATTTGTCCAGTTAATATGATAATTAAAATCCCCCATAATTATAGCTGTTCCCTTATTGCAAGCCTCAGCTATTTCCTGATTAATACTCCGTCCAACAGAGTTGCAACTGTTTGGAGGCCTATAGATTACACCCACGAGTGTTTTTCCCCCTTATTAATCCTTATCTCCACCCAAACTGTTTCACTATCCTGCTCCTTTGACCCAATATCATTTCTCTGTATTATAGTGATTCCTTCCTTTATTAACATAGCCACCCCACCTCCTCTCCCTTCCTGCCTGTCCTTCCTGATTGTTAAACAACCTGGTATGTTTAATTCCCACTCATGGTCACCCTGCAGCCATGTTTCTGTAATGGCCACAAGATCATACCCATATGTCGTTATTTGTGCCGTTAACTCATTCATTTTGTTACGAATGCTACGTGCATTCAGATAAAGAACTTTCAAATATGTTTTGTAACACTTAGTTCCTCTTTTTTCCCTTTTTAGTACTTTACTTTTTGCTCCATACCTTCTGTCCCTTCCTGACACATTCTGTTTTTTAATTCCCCCACTGCTACCTAAGTCTATGACCTTCTCTGTTGTCATTTCTGTTATTTGCTCTCTAGAAACCTCCCCCCCACTAATTAGTTTAAAGCCCTCTCTACAGCCCTAGTTATATGATTCGCCAGGACTCTAGTCCCAGCACTGGCCAAGTGGAGTCCATCCCAACAGAACAGCTCCCTCCTGTCCCAGTATTGGTGCCAGTGTCCCAAGAAGCAAAACCCATTTCTCCCACACCAGTCTTTGAGCCATGCATTTAAATCTTTAATTTTATTTATCCTAGCCATATTCGCTCGTGGCTCAGGTACTAACTCAGAGATTATTACCCTTGAGGTTCTGTTTTTTAATTTGACCCCTAGCTGCTCATACTCCTTTAACAGAACCGTCTTCCTTGTCCTATCTACGTCGTTTGTACCAACATGGACCACGACAACTGGATCCTCCCCCTCCCACTCCAAGTTTCTTTCCAGCCCAGAAGAGATGTCCTTAACCCTCGCACCGGGCAGGCAACACAGCCTTCTGGACTCCCGATCTTGACTGCAGAGAACCCTATCTATCCCCCTAATGATACTATCCCCTACCACTACAACATTTCATTTTAGTCCCTCCACTTGAATGGCCCCCTGTACCACGGTGCTGTGGGCATGTTGCTCATCCTCCCTGCAGTCCCTGCTCCCGCCCTCACAGGGAGTAAGAACCTCGATCCTGCTGGACAAGAACAAGGGCTGCGTCTCCTTCAGCACTACATCCTGGATCCCGGTAACTTCCTCACTCGTAGTCACACCAATCTGTCCCTGACCACGGACTACATCTGCAGTAATTAACTTCATAGGTGTGCCCATCTCCTGAAACATAGAGTCCAGGAACTTCTCCCCCTCCCTGATGCATCGCAGTGTCTGAAGCTCGGTCTCAAGCTCCATAACATGGAACTTGAGTTCCTCTAGCAGCAAACACTTGTCGCAGATGTAATCACCGTGAGCCTCAATGGGGACAACCGGCTCCCACATCTCGCAACAGTAACACATCACCTGCTCCATTCTATATAATTAATTTAATTTATTATTATTAGTTATGAAGACCCTGCCCGGATGTAGATGATAATGTCACACCACTATTCAATTGGACTTACCAACTTAAAGGTATAAAAGAGAAGAGAAGGAAGAAAACCAACCAACCAGCTGATCAGCAACCTCCTCCTTGAATACTGTCTGTGGGGACTGTTTAGTTGACTCGTCTCGCTGCTCCTCCTCCGCAGTGTTGTCCAAGCCTGGGAGTGGGGAACAATACAGAGCAAAAAACACACCCTCACCTCCCACTTATCCGAACTATCCCACATAGCAAAACTCCAGCACCACTCAATGCACAAGGCACTCCGTGCACTGCACTAGCCCCTCCCCTTTTAAACCGGATTCTACTTCCGGTTTAAACTGCCCAAGCGTTTAAAAAACCCTTAAAAAATTAAACTTATTTAAATAATTGACTTCTTAACACGCTAAAATTCACCAAATACACTTAAATGATTTTTCTCCCACTTAGCAAAACTCCAGCACCACTCAATGCACACTGATACAGGATCAGCTCTGACCGTCATAAGTCGACGGTATTCCGAGCGGCTATTTCCGCATATACCTTTGAAAGACACATCCATTATCTTGAAGACATATACGGGGCAGAAATTTTACCCCAGAGGGAAAATAAGGGTGCCTGTTGTATACAACGGCAAGGAAATACAGAAGTTGTATTTATACGTTCTGCAAGATGGTGGTCCACCGCTGTTGGGACGTGAATGGATCAGGAAGATACGTTTAGACTGGCACTCCATTCAGGCACTGACGGTGACCAGTAAGAAAAAAAATGATGATGACGTCACACCTGAACGATTAAATGACATCTTGGCCAACGCCAAAGAAGTGTTTCAACAGGAACTAGGAACCTTGAAAGGCGTCACCGCCTCAATAAAAGTGGAAGATGCGGCAATTCCCAAGTTTTTTAAGGCAAGGCCAGTGCCATACGCAATTCGTCCAGCAGTCGAGGCAGAGCTGGAGAATTTGGAAAAGGCAGGCGTGTTATCCAAGGTAGATTGGAGCGAGTGGGCAACACCCAGTGTCCCGGTCATGAAGAAAACGTTGAATAATGATAAATCTGAAGCACAGAGAAAAATTCGCATCTGTTGGGAGTTCAAGTGACTGTAAACCCGGTCCTTCACACGGTACAGTATCCTCTTCCAAGGATAGAAGATATTTTTGCCTCACTATCCGGAGGGAAACGTTTCACCAAAATTGACTTGGCACAGGCATATCTACAGATGGAGGTTGAGGAGGCCTCTAAAAAGTATCTCACGATAAACACACACAAAGGCCTGTACCAGTACAATCGACTGGTTTTCGGAGTAGCATCAGCTCCAGCTATCTGGCAAAGAGCTATGGAGCAAGTCCTGCAAGGGATTCCGGGGACTCAATGCTACCTAGACGACATGCTTGTAACAGGAGAAAACGACAACGAGCACCTTGCCAATTTGGAGCAAGTGCTCACTAGGCTGAGAGAACAGGGCCTTCGAGCAAAGCGTCCAAAGTGCGAATTTTTCCAGAAACAAATATCATATTGTGGCCATATAATTAACGAAGAAGGGTTGCATAAGTCACCTGAAAAAAATGAAGCGGTCATAAAAGCCCCAGCACCTGAAAATTTCTCACAATTAAGGTCGTTCCTGGGATTGATAAATTACTATCATAAATTTTTGCCGAACTTGTCAACTGTTCTGCACCCTCTTAACGCACTGCTACAAACGGGAGTAATTTGGAAATGGAGGGAAGACTGTAAACGTGCCTTCCATAAATGCAAAGGCTTGATTACGTCCAAGGAAGTGTTGGCTCATTACAACCCATCACTGCCAATCAGACTGGCGTGCGATGCATCCCCTTACGGCATAGGAGCGGTATTATCGCATAGATTCCCTGATGGCTCGGAGTGGCCAATAGCTTTTGCGTCACGCTCATTGAACTCAGCTGAGCATAACTATGCCCAGATCGACAGGGAAGCACTCAGCCTGGTGTGGGGAGTGAAGAAATTCAACCATTACCTACACGGACAAAAATGTACCTTGTTGACTGACCATCAACCCCTCATCTCCATATTCAACCCTAAAAAGGGCGTTCCCATTATGACAGCTCAAAGGCTACAGAGGTGGTCCCTTTTCCTCGGGGCACACCAATATGACATAGAATACAAACGATCAAAACAGCATGGGAATGCTGACGGTTTTTCGCGCCTACCATTGCCAACGATAGAAGAGGCACATACAGCGGACCCAGTGGAGATGTTCCACTCAACCATAGTGGAATGTCTACCAGTAACAAATTCTACCATTGAAAAGGAAACGAGAAATGACCCGACTCTCTCACGAGTCTACGATTTAACGGTGAAGGGATGGCCAGCACATGGCGAACCACCCTGGCCAAGATCTTCAGGAGCGCCCCTTGATTTACCACTGGATGCTATGTACGACAGGGTCAGGGGGGCATAGCTGCGGCCGGAGAGGCGCAAATTAAAGGCGCGGTGTGGGCGGCCATTTTTGTTGCTGGCCGCCTGCCACCACCTGCCAGCGCTCCCGTCCCCGGCCTCCTGAAAACCCCCCCCCACGGAGTGCCGGCTGTGCTCCAAGGGCACGGCACTTCTCTTGGGTGCTGGGCTCTTTTGCATGCACTCCCGATCCCCGGAGGCGCAACTGGGACGCAGGTTGTGCTGCACAGGGCCCCTCCCCTTTAAGAAGGGGAGGAAGTCCTGCAATACCACGGGGCGATGTGCCACACCGTGTGGCACATCAGCATGTAGTGCCATGATATTCACTCGCAGCACCCCAAGAGGGAGGCGGGGCGCTTCCAGTAGTGCCCCGCCTCTCTCTTGGGGCGCAACCACTCAGTTTCCAGCACGGGGGCGCTAATTTTTCCAGAGCGCTACTTTTAGCGCCCTGCTGAAGTTAGCGCTTCAATCGGGGTGCTACTCAATTTTTAGCCCCAATTGTTTACTAACAAAATGATGTCACGGAATGTCCGGAAAACGCAGTGACTGTACTGAGTAATAGAGAAATTAAGGGAACATGGAAACTGTTATATTAGGAACAGGGGGCAGGAGAATCACAACTATATGGGACTGAATTTGACACGGTAATGTAATGGTTAACCTGTTCATGATGTTGCTCTCTATTTTACATGTTGATATTAGATGATGAGGTTGATTACACATCGCCTTCTGACGATTGTAACTGGGTGCAGTTGCATCACTGACTGAGAGAATTAAAACCTCTGCCTGCTGCCTGACTCGTGACTTAAATACTGTTGGCCGTCTGAATCCAGTTAAATGAGAATGTGCCTATTACACAGAACAGCCCGCAATTCACCACCACTTCATTCAGAAGCTGCATGCCAACCGGATTGGCAGAGCCCGGGCTCCACGGGAAATGAAACCATGAGGGGTTTGTCATTTTGAACCAATACAGTGTAACGTTAGCAGATTCGGGACAGTCTGACTAACCGTTACTGCATACAACCCCCTCTATTGGCATTAGAGTGTTTAAGGCCATCACTAAATAACATCTCATCAGCATCATATTTCTATCTCGACCTATTCTAGGGCGCAGATCTCTAACCATTGTTTTTGCACATGTTCTCACTCTCTAGACCCACATTAACCATTTCATGTAGCAGTGATGTCAGCGTGACTGAGCATGTCATGGACCCCTTCTTCGGGGCATTTCATCACGCATTTCACATGCTGGTTGTTTCACTTGCATGACATCACTTCTCCACACACAGTGATATTCTAGTATCATTTAGCACGAGCCATTCGTTACACAGCATCCCTGCCCTTTCTGGCGATGCATCAAAATATTGGCGGTCTGGAGTTGTTTCTTTAGAATCTCCCCCTGAATAGTCACAATGTTTCGAGCAGTGACCAATCTATCAATCACGTTCTTCTCATTGTTCAGTAAAAGCAACGTCACAACAATCTCCAAGGGAAAGTTATGAAGTAACTATCTTAACTAAACTCTCCTCAATTTAATTAGATTGTGCATTGACAACAGACTAGTATATTTTGGTGAGTGGTGCCCAGGGGATTTAAGTTAAAATGGACAGAAGCATACTGATTGCATTACCGGAGAGATCGAGAACTAATGACCATAGATAACAGAAATTTGAGAGATATTTAAGTGAGTGTTGGGTAACACTCGTTACACAGAGAGTTGTGAGACTGTGGATTTCACGGATGCAGGAATTATGTCAATGTTCAATATAAAATTGGATAGTTGGATGAACAAATAGTGGTAGAAGGGATGTTGAGTCGTGCGGGTAATGAGATTGGAACTATTTGCTCGGGTGGAGTGTAAACGCCGACAAGGACTGCTTGGACATTGTGATGAACAGTTGAGATTTTCAGTAAATATCTGTGAACAAAGATGCTTAATGTCACATTGACGAGTCAGGTTGCTACTGTCTCCATCATTCGACACCGATCAGGAGACAGGGCCCCGTTCTATTGGTCCAGGAGACAATGGGGGGTGGAGTCTGATGGGGAGACCAGCGCCTGCAACATTCACACCGAGATTACAGAATTACAAATAACCACCATTGTAACACATTGTTTCTACATTAAAGGAAACTGTATCAGTTAATTAAACTGAGGCGTCTCATTCCAGCACATGCGGTGTGAGTCAGTTAACGCTGACGCCCACATGTTCTACTCCCCTGCTGAAGCTCAGACATGAGGTTCTCCTTGAAGCTTGAGCGGGAAGGACGCTGTTTTAAGGAATCGATTATGTTCACCTAGGGGAAGCAGCAGACATCGAACACACGGCACAAAGTGTAGGAAATATTTTCTGATACCTGTTCATTCTCACAACAACAACCCATGTCTGTCTTAACAGAAAGACGGCAGCTCTAAAATGGAACACGGGCTGTAAGTTAACTCTAGTTTGAAAAGGAACCTCTGGTTGATTTTTACATTTATTTAAAGAGAACAATCCATTTTCATCGTAGTAGAATTGAGCTCCAGTCCAGACACGAATCTTTGCTTTAATTTATCATTTTTTAACTAAATTCTGAATGAATGTCCAAGGAGATTTCACCACGTTCTTTAGCTCTTCCCTGAATTTAGTTTGAGTAATTGCATAAATACATGTGTTTGTACAGGAATTCAAATAATGGAGCATATATCCGGTTTCTGTGGCAATGTATGCAGGGGATGTATAATCACCTCGGTAATGCGCGGTGTTTGTCAATTTGGTAGTTAAATAACTAACGACAGCTGTCAGCCACAACACAATAAAACTGCCCGAAACACTGAACAGTAAAATGATGGATTTCCTTCGGCTCTCCATCTCTGGATCGCCAGGATTCTCACTGCTGTGGCCCCGGAGTCCCCTGCGGACTCTACTGGCCACTAAAATGCGTCCGACTGTCAAACAATTAAACAGTAATATCAATGCAAAAGGAATCCATGCAACTAAAATACTTTGTAACCAGGAGTAGGCTACACCTGCTCGCGATATAAAAAAGGTCACACTGTAGCGGCAACCCCAAGGAATATTGTTACTTATTCGCTCAGGTTCATATGCAAACCAAAAGGGGATGTTCTCTAAACAGATCAGGACAGAAACAGTTGTTATAACCGCTGCCGCAGTTTTCACTGTGCAATATTTTGCTTTAAAGTTCTGACAACATATAGCTACAAATCGGTCAAATGTAAAGGAGATGGTAAACCACACAGACATACACACGGTAGCAGGATTCATATATAGATTTAACTTACAAACGGCAGTGTAGTTCAGGAATGAATATGGAAAGTGAGAACTGAAAGTTTGATACACTATTACATGTAAGATAATGACCAGTAGATCTGCTGTTGCCATGGCCACCATGTAGACAGAGATACATTTGGAAAGGCCGCAGTTTCCCCTGGAGAGAATCACGATTGTCAGTAGGTTCGCTGTGAGAAAGAGGGAGAAGAGGTCAGTAACGGTAACGCTCGGATAAACCACACAGCTTATTTTGGGGAACTGTCCGGATGCTTACCTGTTTAGTTTCATAAACACTGATTATTTCTCTATAAAATAGGCGATTGTTGGACAATTTGTTTAAAAGAAATAAAACATTGAACACTGGCGATAGAGGGACCGAATGTTGGCTGTTTCCAGCATCCTACTGTCAGGCATCGTCAGCTGTTAAATATAATTTACAAACAATTATTGGAAAGATATGAATTCAAATAATACATTCAGCTGAGACACAATCATTCGATGTAGGTCAAAACTCTGCATTTTTACTATTTCTAATCGCCCCGAGGGAGCTGCTCGGTAACAGAGCGGGAGCTGCTGGAGCCTCGAAGGTTCTTTGCAGCCGAGGGGAGGGGAGCAGCTCCCTGAGCGGGAATTATTGCTCCAAATATCTTTCACAGTCCTCAGATGGAAGGAGGTGGCTGCAGTGCGCATAATTATCAATCTAAATAGACAGGGAACAACGGTACAGATGAAATGGTTATCATGGACCACATGTAACACATTCTGTGGTGAGCTATGTACTATTAGAGGGGCCGGGGAATCAGCCTCGCCCTCCCTTAGTACATGGAGGAAAATTGAGCTCCCTGTTCCCGCGATCTACCGACCGGAACAATGCCTCAGTAGTCGTGTGGACTGACACGATTCCGGCTGATATTCACCAACTGATCCTGTTGGATAAATGACTCTGCAATGATGACATGTTCGGAATTTGTTGCATTGACACTGTGATAGTCAACAGCCATGAGGCAACAGGATGCATTGACTTACCTGGAGCCCCAAAGGCTGCGAGAATAGGATAGTAAATGATCTTTATCTGTACCATTGTTGGCCGGTCCATTTTTGGAAGTATTTTTGAATTCTGTGCAGCTTCACGGCACCGTCTGGAGTTGAACTGAGATCCATAAATGCTCCCCTCTTTATAGAAGAATCGCTGCCCCTGTGAGAAAATCAGATTAACCCATAATTGGCGTTAGTTACAGTCACTTAACAAACAAGGTGTGATTTTCCACTTCAGTTCGACCGGGCCGCCACTGGGGAAATTGGAGCGCTCAGTCCATGAAATTTCGTTCATTAAAATCAATGAATGGAAAGTAATACCAAAAAGAATGTGCTCTGTGCATGCCCCATAACTCGTGAAGGAAACATCTCTCCCGGACCTAGCGTTAGGACATTGGAGCTTCATATTAATTCGTTGAAATCTACACTCATACATTCTATAATTGAAATTTGTTCTGTACTGAAATGATAAACACTATAGACTCGGCTCTAACATTACCGCCGAAGATCCTACACTAACATTAAGAGTAATTATCATATTCTAACATTCATGGTGGTGAATCTGCTCTAATATTAATGGTGGTGCATCTTTCTACCATTACTGGTGGTGAATCTACACTAGCATTACTGGTGGAGATCCTAATCTAAAAATATTGGTGGTGATATTACTCTAACATTACTGGTGCTGAACCTACTCTAACATTAAAGGTGGTGAACCTACTCTAACATTAAAGGTGGTGACTACTGTAACATTATTGGTAGTGAAACTACTCTTATGTAACATTAATAAAGTGGTGACTGTACGCAAACATTACTGGTTTTGAATCTATTCACACATTAGTGGATACCCGACTCTAACATTAGTGGTGGTGACACTACTCTAACATTACTGGTGTTGACTCTATTCTACCATTACAAGTGGTGTGGAGATGCCGGAGTTGGACTGGGGTGGACAAATGTAAAAAGTCACACAACACCAGGTTATAGTCCAACAGCTTTATTTGAAATCACAAGCTTTCGGAGCGCTGCTCCTTCTTCAGGTGAAGTGGAGAAATGCATAAAGACACAGCTTATATAGTCAGAGAATCATGTCAGATGTTTACAGGTAACCTTTCCAACTGCCATTAATCACACCTCGGCAGAGAGATAATCACAGCAGTCAAAGGTGTGAATGGTGTCCAAACAGGTCAGTCAGGGAAACATTACATCAAAGAACAATGAGGTGGGGTCACAAGGGGTCAAATATTGCAGATGCTGGGGTCTGTATGAAAAACAAAAAAACAGACAAAAAATATTTTTTTTTTTTTTGGCTGGAAATCACAGCAGATCCGGCCGCATCCCGTGTAGAGAGAACAAGCCAATGTCGACTCGAGTCTGGATGACCCTGCATCAGGTGGGGTTACATGTAGCGTGACATGAATCCAAGATCTCTGTTGAGGCCGTCCTCATGGGTGCGGAACTTGGCTATCAGTTTCTGCTCGACGATTTTGCGTTGTCGTGTGTCTCGAAGGCCACCTTGGAGAATGCTTACCCGAAGATCGGAGGCTGAATGTCCTTGACTGCTGAAGTGTTCCCCGACTGGGAGGGAACACTCCTGCCTGGTGATTGTTGCGCGGTGTCCGTTCATCCGTTGTCGCAGTGTCTGCATGGTCTCGCCGATGTACCATGCTCCGGGGCATCCTTTCCTGCAACGTATGAGGTAGACAACGTTGGCCGAGTCACATGAGTATGTACCATGTACCTGGTGGGTGGTGTCCTCACGTGTGATGATGGTATCTGTGATGATGATCTGGCATGTCTTGCAGAGGTTGCTGTGGCAGGGTTGTGTGGTGTCGTGGTCGCTGTTCTCCTGAAAGCTGGGTAATTTGCTGCGAACGATGGTCTGTTTCAGGTTAGGCGGCTGTTTGAAAGTGAGTAGTGGAGGCGTGGGGATGGCCTTTGCGAGGTGTTCATCGTCATCGATGACATGTTGAAGGCTGCGAAGAACATGGCGTAGTTTCTCCGCTCCGGGGAAGTACTGGACGACGAAGGGTACTCTGTTGGTTGTGTCCCGTGTTTGTCTTCTGAGGAGGTCTATGCGATTTTTCGCTGTGGCCCGTCGGAACTGTCGGTCGAGGAGTCGAGAGTCATATCCCGTTCTTACAAGGGCGTCTTTCAGTGTCTGTAGGTGTCCATCGCGTTCCTCCTCGTCTGAGCAGATCCTGAATATTCGCAGGGCTTGTCCATAGGGGATGGCTTCTTTAACGTGGTTAGGGTGGAAGCTGGAGAAGTGAAGCATCATGAGGTTGTCCGTGGGCTTGCGGTAGAGTGAAGTGCTGAGGTGTCCGTCTTTGATGGAGATTCTTGTGTCCAGGAATGTGATTGATTCTGACATTACAAGTGGCGACTCTACACTAACATTACTGTTGAAGGCACTACACTAAAACTGCTGATGGTGACCCTACTCTCACATTATTGGTTGTGATCCTACTCCGACATTACTGGTGATGACCTAACTCTAACCTTATTCGTGGTGCAACTAATATAACTTTACTGGTGTTGATCTACACTAAAAGTACTGGCCGTGACTCTGCTGTAACATTACTGGTGTTGTCTAACATTACTGGTGGTGTTCCTGCTCTGACATTACTGCTGATGACTCTACTCTGAAACTATTGACGATGAATCTGCTGTAACGTTAATGTTGTGAACAGCTCTAACAGTACTCATTGTGACACTATTCAAACTTTACTGGAGGCGAATCTAATCTAACCTTACTAATGGTGACCGTACTCTAACATTATTGATGCTGACTCTACTCTAACATAACTGTTGGTGACCCTACTCTATTATTAATGAAGTGGTGATTGTACGCTAGCGTTACTAGTAACGAACCTATTCTAACATTACTGGTGATGAACCTACTGTATCATTACTGGTGGCGACCCTACTCTAACATTACTGGTATTGAATCCAATCTAACATTACTGGTGGCGACCCTACTCTAACATTACTGGTGGTGAATCCAATCTAACATTGTTGGCGATGACCCTGCGCAGACATTACTGGTGATGACTCTACTCTAACATTACTCGTGGTGACCCTAACATCACTGGTGGTGATCCGACTCGAAGCCTACTGGTGATGACACGAACCTAACATTATTAGTGGTGCACGTGATATAACATTACTGGTGGCCACACTACTACAACATCACTGGTGGTGACTCCACTGTAACATCACTGACGATTAACCTACTCTAACTTTACTGGTGGTGGACCTACTCTAACATTATTGGTGGTGACACTAATCTAACAATACTGGTGGTGACTCTACTCTAACATTATTGGTGGTGGCTGATGTAAGAAAGCTACTCGGCACTTGGTCTAAGCGTTAAACAAAGCTTTAATCGACTGTATTACAACATAGAGGTCTATTTGTGTCCTTCACTAGTTCCTGTTATGAATGTCCTTGTGCAAGCTGGGTCCGTGCCAGAGTATTTACACACTCCCTGGACAGCACCACCCGCAGGCCGTTCGGTATCATTTCATAAGTCTATCTTTTATGAATGACTGATTCATGTCAGTGACCCTACTCTGACATTACTGGTCGTGACTCAAGTCGAACATTACTAGTGATGAACCGACTCTGACATTACTGGTGGTGAACCTACTCCAACATTACTGGTGGGACGCTACTCTAACATTACTGCTGGTGACTCTGCTCTGACCTTACTGTTTGTGGTCCTATGCTATCATTATGGTGGTGATCCTACTCTAACATTTCATTTGGTGACTCTACTCTATAATTACAAGTGGCGACCCTTTTGTAACATTAATAAATGTGTGACTGTATACTCTAATTAATGGTTTTGAATCTATTCTTACATTACTGGTGGTGACCCTTCGCTAACATTACTGGTGGTGAATCTACTCTATCATTAATAAATGTGTGACTGTACACTCTAATTAATGTTTTTGAATCTATTCTTACATTACTGGTGGTGACCCTTTGCTAACATTACTGGTGGGGATCCTTCTCTAATATTATTGGTGCTGCAGCTAATCTAATATAATTGTGTCAACCCTAATTTAGCATTACCGGTGAAGGTCCTCGCTAGCATTAATGGTGATGTCCATACAGGAAAATGCTGGTATGCATCCGATTCCATCTTTTCTTTGTGAAAACTGCTGACTCCCTGGTTTCTGTACTGGGGCCTGAAATTTTCACCATATTTTTTAATTATTTTGATGAAACAATAGACCGCAATTTATACAAGTATGAAAATGACACTAAGTTATTATGAAGCGTATGTAGTGCGAACAAGATCGAGAAGTTACAAAGAGACATAGAAACATAAAATGAGTTAGCAAACCTATATCAAAAGGTGTTCAATGTCGGCAAGTGTGAATCATCCACAATAAAAACGAGAAAGATAACTCGGAGTATATTCTAAAGGCTATTGGGTTAGAAACAGTCGGGGAGCAAAGGATTCAAAAGTTCATGTTATGAAATCTTTGAAAACAAGTACATCAGATCAAAAGAAATAGGAGCAGAAGTAGGCCCATTGGCCCATCCAGCCTGCTCCGCCATTCAATAAGATCATGGCTGATCGTGTACCTCATCTCCAATTTCATGAACTTTCGCTAATCCCTTGATTCCATTTAATATTCAAAAATGTATCGATCACTTTCTTGAATGTACACAGCGACTGAGCATCCACAACCCTTTGATTTGAGAATTCCAGAGATTCATGCCTTCTGAGCGAAATTTCTCCTCATCTCAGTCCTAAACGGACGACCCTTATTCTGAGACGGTGACCCCTGGTTCTAGACTCCCCAGCCAGAGGACAGATCCTCCCTGCACCCACACTGTCAAGTGCAGTAAGAATTTTGTATGTTTCAGTGAGCTCACCTCTCATTCTTCTAAACTCCTGAGAATATAGATCTTGTGTACTCAATCTTTCCTCATAGGACAATCCCCTCAACCCAGGAATCAGTCTGGTGAACATTTCATGCACGCCCTCTATGGCAAGTATATCCTTCCTCAGGTAAGGAGGCTAAAACTGTAAAACTCCAGGTGTTGTCGCACCAGGGCCCAATATATTTGCAGTAAGGTGTCTTTACACTTATACTCAAATCATCTTTCAATACCATTTGCTTTCCTAATTGCTTGCTGAACCTGCATGTTAACTTGAAGTGATTGGCCTACAAGGAAACCCAGCTCCCTTTGAACACCAACATTTCCCAATCTCGCACCATTTAAAAAATACTCTGCTTTTCTATTTTTCCTACCAAAGTGGATAACATCATATTTTTCCACATTATATTCGATTTGCCTTGTTCTTGTCCATTCACCTATACTTTCTGTATCCCCTTGAAGCCTCCTTGCATCATCCTCACAACTTACATTCCCACCCAACTTTGTAGCATCAGCAAACTTGAATATGTTACATTTGCTCCCCTCATCAACATCATTGAACTAGATTGTGAATACCTGAGGCCCAAGCAATGATCCTTGCGGAAGCCTACTAGTCACAGCCCACCAACACGAAAATCACCCATTTATTCTTACTCTGTTTTCTGTCCGTTAACCAAGCCACAATCCATATTACTCCCAGTCCCAAAAGCCTTAATTTTGTTGAATAACATCTTCTGTGGCACCTTTTCGAATGCCTTCTGGAAATTCAAATAAACCACATACACTGGTTCCCAAATATCTATTATGTGAGTTATAAGCTCAAAAAATTCTAACAGGTCTGTCAAACACGATTTCCCTTTCAGAAATCCTAGTTGACTCTGCCCAATCCTATTGTTATTTGTTAAGTGCCCTGTTATCACGTCCATAATAGTAGATTCTAGCATTTTCCTTACTATTGATGTCAGGCTAACTGCTCTGTAGTTCCCCGTTTTCTCTCTACCACCATACTAGGCATAAACAAAACACAATGGAAAAACAAAATTTAATATTGACCTATTTCTTCAGGGCGCTGGAATGCAATGGAGGTGATGCTTCAGTTGTTCAGATCCTTGATCATTCGCAGTACTTCATTCAGATTTGTGCAGCCCTTCCCAGGAATGATATACTGGCATTGCAGAGGTTTCAGCACATATTCAACAGAATGACACCGGAGCTTAGCGGGTTACATTATGAGGACACCTCGCAAATAAGTGGTTCTTATTCCATTGAGTATAGAAGATTGATTGGTAATCTGATCACGGTGTTAAAATCTTAAAGTGATTTGATACGGCAGATGTACGGAGAAACTATTTCCTCTGGCGGCCGAATCACAAAGCAGTGGGCAAAATCTTAAAATTAGATCTAGACCATTCTGTAGCGATGTCCTGCAGCAGTTTTTCACACAAAGGGTATCTAGGAATCTGGAATTTGGAACTCAGTCCTCAAAAAGCCCGTGGAATCTGGGACACTTGGAGCTTTCAAGACTGAGAAGGAGCCAGGCTGCCTTGAAAAGTTTCGAAATATATTAATCTGTATTGTTGAGATGGCAGGAAATACCATTGTGAATTGCTCCTATATTTTGGTGCTGCATGAAAGTGGGAATTGAGAAAAAGCAATGCCCGGACAGGGACATGATACCTGGGCCACCGATTAAAAATCGAATGTTATACTGACGGAGCTGCCGAGGATTGTTTTGCCTGATTCACACAGCAAACCTCCTGGCTGATGTTGATGATACACCCTGCACATTTTGCAAATTCTTTCTGTCATAACGCTGCCTATTTCACTCACACTGCCTCCCACAGTATTCGCTTCACAAATACTCATCTCTCACCTCACACACTCTCTTTAACAACTGCATCTGATCTGACACGTGCTGTTTCCCAGAGATCTGTCGTGGGGCCTCAAATTCTATTAATGACTTGGATGAAGCAATACTGAGCTGCATATCCAAATTTGAAGAAGACACTTAGTTATGAGCGAACGTAAGTAGCTGTAATGAGAGTGGGAAGTATCTAAGTGCCTTAGTCAGATTAAGTTAGTTGGTGAAACTATATTAACAGGAGCTGGTTGTCGGAAAATGTGAAGTCATCCACTCTGAAACCAAGAATGATCAATTGGAGAATGTTCTAAAAGCTGGAAAGTCAGAAACTGTAGGGGAGCAAAGTGTTTTGGAAGTCCAAGTTCTTAAACAATTAAAAACTAGTAGACATATAGAAAAAAAATGAAAAACGCTGATGGAATTTGATAGTCTTTCGCAAAGTCACTGGAATACAAAGGACGTTATGTTTCGATTGCACCGCACTCATTATATTGCTCACCATAAAACCTGTTGATTATCGGACTATGAAAGGGACCGCATTGAGTTTCGGGCACTATATGTCATGAAGGATATATTGGATTTGGAGGGATTGCAGCACAGATTCACCAGAATCATACCATTGTTTAGCGAGTTAATTTACGAGGGCAGGTTGCATAAACTTGGTTTGTATTCCCTAGAATATAGAAGGTTGATTGTTGATCTGTTTACAGTGCTAACATTTAAAAACATGATTTGATACGGTAGATGGAGAGAGAACTTATTTACCTAGGATTACATAGGATTATATAGGATATACAGCACAGTAGCAGGCCATTCGGTCCAACCAGTCCATGCCAGCAATTATGCTCCACTCGAGTCTCCTCCCATCTTTCCTCAACTAAATCTATCAGAATAACCCCCTATTCCCTTCTCCCGCATATGCTTGTCTAGCCTCCCCTTAAATACATTTACACTGTTCGCTTCATCTACTCCCTGTGGTAGCGAGTTCGACATTCTCTCTACCCCCTGTGTAAAGAAGTTTCTTCCGAATTCCCTATTGGATATATTGGTGACTATATTATATTGATGGCCTCTGGTTATGATCTTCCCCTCAAGTGGAAACATTGTCTCTGTATCCACTGTATAACAACATTTCACAATTGTAAAGGCCTTTAATAGGTCACCCCTCAGCCTTCTGTTTTTAAGATAAAAGAGAATCAGTCTGCTCATCCTTTCCTGATAAGTATACCGTATTTGGGGGAAACTACCTGCTGGTGAAATCAAAAAGAGTGGAAATGATCTTAAAATTAGATCGATGCCATTATGGAGCGAAGACATGAAGCACTTTTTCACACAAAGCGTAGTTAGAAATCTGGTACACAGTCCTCAAAAAGATTGAAAGCTGGAACAATTGGATCTCGCAAGACTGAAAAAGGTCAGGCTTTCTTGCAAAATTTCGAAATATATTTCTCTGTTTTGTTGCAACAGCAGGAAATATCGTTTTCAGTTGCTTGTGTTACATGGATTGAAATTCACCTTTATCTAGTGCGCTAGGGTCCACTCGGGAGGAAGTTATGCTTCCGATGTATAAAACGTTGATTAGTCCCAATGGGCGTATTGCGTTCAGTTTTGGCCATCAGAATAAGTGACTAGGTAAAACTAGGGCAATTGAAGTTCAGTGTGAGCTATTGTGAAGTCATCCACTTTGCAACCAAGAACACTCTAGCATCTGAAGCTCTGTCACAGAACAAGTCTCAAAGGGGTGGCCTCAGGCACATAAGAGTGCAAATATTCACGGGGCTTCATCGATTGTCTGCGATAGCTTGCCGGAAGATCCACGGGAATCTTGGGGGTAAATGTCATTTACAGCAGATGACCAGGAAAACCTCCAAAGAATCCACGTTGAACTTTTTGTATTATCAGCTGAGGTCACGGAGGCAAAACTTCAATCAAGTCAGTGCAACATGGTGGCGATGCTAATGGATAGCGGCACACTTACAAACACCCTCATTTTTTGAATATCGACATTATCTTCATGAATATCACCAATATTAATTGATAAAAGAAATAAAAACTTGAATTTATATAGCGCCTGTCGAGACCACAGGATGAACCAAATCACTTTACAGCCAACGGAGTATTTTTTGAAGTGCAGTCACTGTTGTAATGTAGGAAACGTGGCAACCAATTTGCGACCAACAAGCTCCCTCAAAGAGCAATGTGATAATGACCAGATAATCTGTTTTTAGTGATGTTCACTGAGGGATAAATATTGGCCTGAGAAAATATTGATTGCTCGACATGTAAATCGGAGATCTCACTCTGTGAAGGTGATCAGGGTGGGTATTGTGTCACTGGAAATGAGAAGGTTGAAAGGTGATATGACAACTCTTATTAGGATCCTAATTGGACTAGATAATGGCCCAGAAATTCGGGCCGGGTGCTTCCCGTCGGTGCAAGCCCCCGACCTGCACTTACCTAACGCGCCAGCAGTTGAGCTGTAGTGCTCCGTGGAATTCCAATCCGGGGCCTGGTCCAGCTGCCGGCGCGCTGTGCTTGCGTATCCCAGGGGAGCAGTTAGTTCGATGCGTCCCCTGGGATCAAGTGGGCCATGGGCAGCCAATCGGAGCAGGGAAATGCCCATTCATAAGTCTTGACAGGAAGTGCTGTCAAGACTTATAAATACTACGGCCGCAAAACAGCACTAAACCTTCAAATAAATTAAACAAAAACATCAAATTTTTTAAATAAACTATGAATTACATTAAATAACTATTTTAAACAATAATTTAAATTTTTGAAGAAAATAATTTTATATTCTAACGGGGCTAAAAATAAACTTACCTTGCTTTAAAGTATTTAAAAATAATAAACCTGTGGAAAAAATGTTTTAATTTTAATTAATTCACCACTTACCTTGTAAAAAACAGGCCTTACGCCTTTCTAAATCCTGGAGACTTAACCTCACGTGAAAACCTGTAAAAAAAAACTAAGTTTGATGCACACGCACAGCCTCCCCCGCACACGCGTTCGACCTCTGAACCCCTGCTTTTAGGGGAACGGAAGTGCCGGTTTCCCGCGCATGCGCAGTGCATGCAGAAAACCGGCACTTCCATTGGGCTTACGGGTGAGTACCCCGTGTGTACGCACCCGTGGAGAACCTAATTTCTGGGCCAATGTATGACCATGAGAAGTTAGCTCACCTTGTGCAAAAACAGTAGAGCCAGAGCATATGAGCTGCACTTGAAGGGGTTTAATTCAAAACTATTCTGTGCAATCAACATTTCAGTGAGCGAGTGTTCAATCTACGAAGCAGGCTCCCTGGGGAGACGGAGGGAGTAATTAGTATTGATACACGGAAATGAAAATTAGATGGATTTCTTTCAGGAAATCCCATTTTCGGATAGTGTATATGTGTAATTTGAGACATGACGTGGTTTGTGTAGCATGCTTTGGAGAAACAGGTCATATTTTGTTCCCATGATACCCAAAGCTCTCCACCACTGAGGGTTTTCCTCGCCTGATGTCTGGGTCTGTTGTAGTGTAATTGATAAAGATCAATTGCATGCATAAGTCAACAACTCCTTTATCGCTGTATCGTGTGACTAGCTGGATGGGAGAAGGCGAGCTAGGTGGCCCTCAGTATTTACTCAGCTAACAAATCCTATGCTCGTAAAGTAACCACCTTGATTACCTTCACTGCAACCGGGATACTAACCTGATGCTGAGGTATTGTATGCAAAGTTCAGGCAGAGTAGGGACATTTTTACCTTCTCTCTGATACATGTGCACCTTGACTAGCCACCCATGATTACTGCCATTGACTCAGAAAGAATACAACTCATGGGCTCAGAATTCAATTGCTCCATAATTTTCACTTTTAAGTCGACGTTTAAAAAAATTAAGCATCCTGTTCAACGTTAACCTCCCGAGTACTTCCTTGACATCGATATATAATTATTATCAGAAAACAGTGAGCGACCTTGATTAGGTTCACACCCTTATGATTTTGCACAATGGTGGATGGGAACATCCTTCCGCCTTGTCCCATTCAGCAGTGAAATATTAATGAATCAACACCCGCGCCAGTTAAATTGACCTTGTCAACAAGTCCAAAATGTCAAGTTAAGAACAATTGGGGCACAATTACACAATGGAAATTCTAACAGGTCTAGACAGACTAGATGCAGGAAGGATGTACTCGATGGGTGGGGAGACCAGAACAAGGGGACAGTCTAAGGATAAGGGGTAAGCCACTTAGGACAGAGATGAGGAGGAATTTCTTCACCCAGAGAGTGGTGTACCTGTGGAATTCTCTACCACAGAAGGCAGTAGAGGCCAAATCATTAAATATATTCAAGAAGGAGTTGGATATCTTGCTTAAGGCTAAAGGGATCAAGGGATGTGGAGAGAAGGCAGGAATGGGGTAATGAATTTGGATGATCTGCCATGATCTCATTGAATGGCGGTGCAGGCTCGAGGGGCCAAATGGCCTACTCCTGCTCCTATCTTCTATGTTTCTATGTTTCAAACTTGGCTTTTATCACCACTGGAGGTGATTGGAGCGTTAAATCAGGCGCTTCACATCTGTCTTAAGCCGCAAAGACGAGGAGCGAGGCGGTACCTCAGAGCGCTGGCGAAGCAAGGAAGGGCATTTCAAAATAAACCTGCAACGTGCTGCTCAGTACTCAGAACTCCTTCACACACCGTTGAATGTCTCCAGAAATCTCTCTCTCTCTCTCTCTCTCTCTCTCTCAGAATGCGTGGTGCAAAAATGTCACCGACAAAAAAAGGCCAAAAGCAGTCACCTTTAAACAGTGCTCCCCTAGTCCCTTTCTGACAGCATAACGCTCTCCTCAACCTATTGTTGCTAGCAGCAGGCGGTAAGGCATGGGGCGCAACTCAATATCCGGTGCGGGGCGCTAATGGGCCGTTGTGCACTCGACTGACGTCACAATCTGCTGCCGCAGGAGATCATGGCTGTAGCGTTTAGAGCCGCCACAAAATGTCTAGGTAATTTCGCGAGCAGCGCACCCACCGCCGCTCCTGGGCTCTTGTTGCTTTGCGCCCCATTAGCGCCCTCTTAAGACACTAACAGGAGGCGCAAACAACTGAATTTTTCACACAATGGCCTAGAAATTCATTGACGCCACTTTTGGGGCGCTAAAGTGGGGCGTCCGCTAAAGTTTGCGGCCGCCGCCAAATCGCTGCCACTTCTCCGATATTCATTAGCTTCGCCCTAGGAGTTCGGGCGAGCGCTAAAACTGCTGCTGGATGCCTCTCTTTGGGCGCTAAGCCGGAGGTGGTGATCGATAGCGCCAAGGCCGGGCGCAGCGCAGGTGCGGCCATCTCGTGATTGACAGCAGACCCCCTGGCGCCGGCCAGCTCTTAAGGGGGAAGGGTCGACTGTGTCTGCTGCCACGCCCTGGATAGTGGAGCCCTCCAGCTAGGCCTGAACACTGCTGCTGGACCCAAATAGCGCCTGAAGACAAGGAGAAGGCCCGTGAACGTGCGCAGCGCTTCTCAGAGCGTGATCTGAGTGTGCTGCTTGCTGCTGTGGAGAAGAGGTGCCATGTTTTGTACCCGGACAATGGCAAGAAGGTGACGGTCCGCGTCTACAGGAGAACCTGGAGGCATGTCGCCAGCAAGCTGTCAGCCAACAGCGATGTCCCCAGGACCGGTGCCCAATGCCGCAAAAAGTTAAATGACCTCACATGCATTGTCAGGGTGAGTACCCTTTCCAGTGACCTCCTCATCCTTGCATGTGCACTCACATTATGGGCAAAGGGACTTGAAAGCTCTAATGGCCAGCCTTCATCCAGTAGCTATGGGATAGGCATGAGCATCAATTGCACATTCTGCACTTAACACACTGGCCAAGCTATTCCACCATGGGAGGCAGTGCACACCAGATCATGGCGACACACTGGCCAGGCTATTCCACCATGGGAGGCAGTGCACACAAGATCACGGCGACACACTGTACATAGAGGCCGTCCTTTCTCTTGCAGGCCAAGCTGGCGAATAATCGCAAGAGCCGGACTGCAACCGGGGGAGGCCGACCCCATATCCAGCCACTCACCGACCTGCAACATCACGTGGAGCGCCTCATGGGTGGCCAGGTGATTGGGCCCCTTGCATGTGGAGATGCCGACCCTGTTCTGGGCAGCAATGGTAAGGACATCACCTTTTGCACCTCTCTCGTCCCACTTGCGCATCAGATCTACATCCTTTGCCACTGTCCGACCAATGCACTGAATGCCACCACTCATGCATCCCGCACTGACGCCCTCTCCTCACTCTAAAGCTACTCTTGTGCCTTCCTGCTTTCAGATGGTCAAGAGGAGGTCCCTCAACTTGCCAGTGACAGGCCCTCCGAAGAGGAGCAGGAGGAGGAGCAATAGGAAGGCGGCCCATCAGGGGAACCCTCAGCCATGGCCACCCAGGCCAATGTAGGGGACACGTCTTCCCTGGAGGGCAGCGTGGCGGAAGTGTCGAAGGGAAGGGGAGCTCCTGGGACCTGCGGGCTGCAGAAAGGTGGGAGGGAGGTGGAAGCTCGGCGGCCTTCTCCCCAGAGGGGGGATGCATCGGTGGGGAGTCCAATTGCTGGGCCCAGCGGCCTCCAGCAACGCAGGAAGGTTCGGCCAGCTCGGCGGCCTTCTCCCCAGAGGGAGAGTCCGGCCTCCAGTCAGGAGATGCTCTTCGCCGAGGAGATGGAATGCCTCGAAGACTTGTCCGCGGACTCGGAGCGCCGGCACACGGAGCTCATGGCGGCAGTGGCATGGTTGCCTGAGTCCATCGATTCCCTCTCTTGGAGTGTGGCCGAGTTTGGGCCCTCAGAGGCCACCAGTCGGGCAGAATACCGGGCAGATCAGGCAGCGAGTCGGGCGGAATTCTGGGCAGCTCTGTCAGCGACTGGCCAGATGATCAGTGGTGCCGTCCAGTCACTGGCTGCTCTGATGCGGTCAGTGAACAGGTCAACACGGGCACTCACTGCTGCCACATTCGCTGTGTCAGCCAGGCATCGCCAGAGCACCCGGCGCGCTGCAGCAGCACAGCGGTCTGTCCCTCGGCAGATTGGTGCACATGCTGCAGTGCTGGCCCGGGCGAGTGCCAGTGTCTCAGGCGACCAGCGAGCGCCTGCCATCTGCCAGCTTGACGCATTCCTCCAGCCGCCACTGCCAGTCCCCCAGTGGAGCTGCCAGGAGCTGCTGCAGTGACTGATGCTGGCCAGCCACAGCTGCAGCATTCAACAGCCGCCCGCTCGACGGCCAGACCTCGACTAGGCCGACCCCCAAGGGCATCTGCCGTCATGACATGTGCCCCTCAGGAGCCTGCCCCCAGCCTTGCAGCAGCCAATGGCCTTACTTTGAGGTGGAGCAGCAGGGCGGGCAGGGGCCACCCAAAGATGGCCAAGGCATCGCCCTAGCGGGCCAAATATTTGAATGTGTGGCCATTTGTGTTTGTTTCTTGAGGCCGAGAATTCGATGTTTGTTTTTTGAAAGCCGATGATGTGATGTTTGTTTTGGACGAAGGCCGAGAATGACGGCCATTTTAGTTGCCCTATTTTGTTAATCCTCTCCAGGTTGTGGGAGCGAGTAATGTGTTTGAGTGTTTTTTGGGGATTTCGTCTGTTTTTGGTTTTCATGTGGGAAGGGCCCAGAGTTTGTACAATAAAGCATTTTATTTATTCATATTGTCCATGTTTGATCTTTGAAGTGTTTGTTTCCTTAACCGGCTGAGGGCTTGCGGAGCGGCTGCAATCATGCTCTTTCATTGCCACAAGCCAATACCTGACAGGGGGCCTAGAAGTGACGTTCAATAAGCCGCCGACGGGCGGCCCTTGGACCTTGTGCGTCCCTCCTGGGCTGGTACTCCTCATCCTCGTCATCCTCATGCTCCTCCTGCTCCTCCTCCTGAGGTGGTGGTCCAATGTGAGGTGGCAGTGCCTGAGTCCTGCGGATAGCCAGGTTGTGCAGCATGCAGGAAACGACGACGAATTGGGAGACTCGATCCTGCGAATACTGGAGGGCTCCCCCGGAGTGATCGAGACAGCGGAACCATTGCTTGAGCACGCCGATTGTTTGTTCTATGAGGATCCTCATCGCTTGATGACTCTCGTTGTATGCCTCTTTAGCAGGGGTCGTGGGCGCGCGGAGCGGGGTCATGAGCCAGGTACACAAAGGATAGCCTTTGTCCCCGATAAGCCATCCTCTTGGGGGAGGCTGTGCCTGGAACATGTCAGCCACAGTTGTCTGTCGCAGGATAAAGGCATCGTGGCTGCTGCCTGGAAAGCGGGAATTGACGGATGCGCTGCCTGTGGTCACACACCAGCTGTACATTGAGGGAATGGTAGCCCTTCCGGTTGCGGTAATCCTCAGCATGCTCAAGAGGTGCCCGCAAAGCCACATGCGTGCAGTCAATGGCGCCCTGCACCATGGGGAAGCCCGCTATTCTTGCAAACCCCACTGCACGCTGCTGCTGCTTGTCCAGGGTCACAGGAAGGAGATGAATTGATGTCTCCTTCTGAAAAGGGCTTCAGTCACCTGGCGGATGCAGCAATGCACGGCGAACTGGGAGATATTAGCGATGTCCCCAGTAGCGGATTGGAAGGAGCCGGAGGCATAGAAGTTGAGAGCCACCATCACATTCACTGCCACCGACAGAGACGTCCTGCGCATCAGCTGTGGCTGCAGATCTCTCTGAAGCAGCCGGCAGATGTCTGCAACCACCTCCCTTCGGAATCGCAGCCTCCTAACACACATCGCGGCAGACATGGCCAGATAGGAGGTCTGCTGGCGGTATACCCTGCGTGGGTAAGGCCTCAGTTGGCGACGCCTGTTGCCCCCTCTGCGTCTAGCCAGGGCTGGCACTCTCTCATGGTGCCTGTAAGCCCTTCTGGCATAAGGCTGAAATTCAGCGTTGCCACCCAATGCAGCCCCCATTATATGCTGGCAAACACTGAGCTCTGAATGAAGGCAAAGATAATTGGTAAGCTCTGGCCTGAGCCAAAAATATCTGTCCAAGTGTTGGTCCAAACCAGTAAACTCTCCTCCTTGGTCTCTGTCCAAAAAACCGTTGCACAAGAGTGAATGCTGCAAAATGGCTGGCCTTTATACTGTTGGGTAAGTGCCCTTTAATTTGTGCTCCCCGCGGCCCAGCTGGGCTGTGTACCGTTCCACTTCACAGTCGCTCGGGCCGCCCGGCGCACAATGGGCCGGCGCGAGTGAAGTTCCGGTTTGGGGCGCACAAAGGGCATTGCACTATTAAATGACGTCATGATCTGCGTGCACAGCAGGGCGCGTGCTAATACTTTGCGCCGGCTGTAGTGCATGTACCCGTCTACCTTTAAGGAAGCTATTGCATGTAACCGTTCACCTTTAAGAGAACTACTTCAGGTGTGGCACTACTTGTTTGGCTTCTGTATACTGTAATACTGACAGTGACCACACCAGTACATAAGCGTTGTGGTAGGATTCCTTGGGCAGATTCGCCCTGACCTTTGAATAGTAAAGTCCTGTTTGTTTGTTACTCCTGAAGTCTGTGTCGTTATTAACTGCACAACCCACAGACTTTACAGTGGCGACGAGTCCAATCGTACCCTGCGGCAAGACTACCAAAGCAACTAAAGAGCGTCGAAGAGAGGCAACCGCCTTCGTCGTTCTGCTGGGAGAAAACACGAGGCTGCAGCAATAGAAAGGAAGAAGACTTTCGCAACAAAAGCTTCCATCAGCAACAGGCACTGACTGTCCCTTCTGCCACGGTGCGGAGTGAGCCAATCAGCAGGAAGCAAGGCGGCCATGGAGCATAGGCGCGGGAAGAGAGAAACTCAGCCGCAGCCGGGGAAGGAAGCACCGGACTGCGAGAGGGCTGGGAGGTGAATGGGAACCGAGCGTGCGGGAGAAACAGAGCCGACCAAGGGAGACTGCACGAGAGCCGGTCCAGCGGCTGAACTGTTCTCCACCAACGGGAGTACCCAGCGCCGGTAGAGCCGAGCGGGCGGGAGAGAGAGAGACAGAGCCGAGCAAGGGGAGAGAGACTGCGCGAGAGCCAGTCCAGTGGCTGAACTGTTCTCCGTCAACGGGGTGTACCCAGAGCTGGTAGAGCTGTGCGAGCGGGAGAGAGAGACAGAGCCGAGTAAGGGGAACTGTGCGAGAGCCAGCCCAGCGGCTGAACCTGTCCGCTGTGGGGAAAGCATACCCCTCCCACCAGGGAAGAAACGCGGGAAGCCGCCATTAGGCGGAGAAGATGACAGACGCAGGAAACCGCCATTGAAGGGGCGGGGAGATAAGGAAAGAGCGGGGAACCGCCTTTTTCGCGGGAAAAGCAGTCATTTTAGAAAAAAAAAGAAGAAAAAAGTAATAATTTAAAGAAATACTTGTGTTGTTCCCAAGGAAAGGAAGATGCCTGAGCGTGGGGACATCAACGATTTTAATTCTGAGATAGAAGACTGGACGACGTACGTGGAACATATTGAGATACATTGTAAGGCTAATAAAATAGCAAAGGATGAAAAAGCTTTAACCTTACTTAACATAATGGGTGCGAAAACATTTGAATTGTTGAAGCATCTTCTCTCACCAGCTAAACCGATGGATCAGACTTTCGATGATATTGTAGCAGTGCTGAAGGATCACTTGAACCCCGCACCGTTGATGTTGGCTGAACGATTCAAATTCTATGCAAGAACGCAATGGAAAGACGAAAGCAACGCGGAATACTTGTTCGAACTGTGTAGGCTAGCAAAACACTGCCAGTTTGGAGGGAATCTGACAGAGGCACTGCGAGACAAGTTCGTATGCGGATTGTCCAAGGAAGGGATGCAAAAGCGACTACTCGAAGAGAACGATCTTCCACTGGATAAGGCTGTCCTTATCGCAGCATCAAACGAAGCCGCAGCGAAAGGAACTGCAGAAATGCAGCTAAAGGCAGCGGCACTCAGGGTACAACAAATTACTTCGGGTACAACGAAATGCTATCATTGTGGGAAGACAACACACGACCAGAACCAATGCTGGTTTAAAAAACAAGAATGTAGGAAATGTGGCAAACTCGGTCACATGGCTAAGGTATGCCGGTCAGGAACGACGTACAACAATAATGAGTCACCACAAAAATGGTACAGAAAGGTACAAGAGGTGACTAGGAAGAGTCTGAAGGAACAGAAGTCGGACTCACACTCCAACTGCAAAGGACTGGACAGTCTAAGAATTCACAATGTGAGTAATGAAGCTGACCGACAGACTATCTGGATCATGCTACAGATTGCCAAAGTCCAAGTAAAAATGGAAGTGGACACCGGATCGGCGTTGACGGTCATGAATAAGCATGACTATAAAAAGCTATTCAAGCATATTCCACTACGGGATACGGAACTAGTACTGCAGACATACACGGGGCACAAAGTATTCCCCATCGGAAAGATAGAAGTCAAGGTGGGATACAAGGATAAAGATCACCACCGGTTGGACCTGTATGTGTTGCCTGAGGGAGGTCCACCACTTCTGGGACGGGAGTGGATCCGAAAAATAAAGATGGACTGGCATTCACTAAACACCATGACGGTGGATTCCGGAAAAGAGGATGTCAAACCTGAACGGTTGTCCAGAATATTGGACGAAGCTAAAGAGGTATTCCAGCAAGGACTGGGAACACTGCGAGGAATTAAAGCAAAGGTTAAGATTGCAGAACATGCAAGCCCAAAGTTTTTGAAGGCCAGATCGGTACCTTACGCAATACGACCAGCTGTGGAGGCAGAACTGGAAGAACTTGAACGATCAGGGGTCCTGTCAAAAGTGGACTGGAGTGAGTGGGCCACGCCCATTGTTCCCGTCATGAAGTCCTCACCAAGTAATAAGCCAGGGGGACCGGGGAAGGTCCGTATCTGCAGAGATTTCAAGATCACAGTGAATCCGGTGCTTCACATGGTACAATACCCACTTCCGCGGATTGAAGATATCTTTGCATCGTTGGCTGGAGGGGAGCACTTCACCAAGGTAGACCTGGCTCAGGCATATTTACAGATGGAGGTCGAGGAAGAGTCACGCCAGTACCTCACTATCAACACACACAGAGGCTTGTATCGCTATAATAGACTGGTCTTTGGGGTAGCTTCGGCGCCAGCAATTTGGCAGAGGGCCATGGAGCAGATATTACAAGGAATTCCAAGCACGCAGTGCTACTTAGATGATATTTTGATCACGGGGAAAGACGAGGAAGAACACCTCACAAATTTGAAACTGGTACTCACCAGGTTGAAGGAGTATGGCCTTCGGGTTAATCGCAAGAAGTGTGAGTTCTTCCAAAAACGGATCTCATACTGCGGTCATGTCATTGACCAAGAGGGACTGCACAAGTCACCTGAAAAGATATAAGCAGTCGTGAAGGCCCCCGCTCCAGGAAACGTATCACAGTTAAGATCATTCTTGGGGTTGATTAATTACTATCACAAGTTTCTGCCAAATTTATCCACGGTGCTGCATCCGCTGAATGCTCTGTTGCGGAAAGATACACCATGGAAATGGAGTGAGGAATGCAGAAAGGCTTTTCGCAGAAGCAAGTAGTTGATTACCTCTGAAGAAGTGTTGGCTCATTTCAACCCAACGTTACCCCTTCGTCTAGCTTGTGATGCTTCCCCGTACGGATTTGGAGCAGTACTGTTGCACAGGCTACCAAATGGCTCGGAAAGGCCAGTGGCATTCGCGTCCCGATCGTTGACCCCCGCAGAGCGAAATAATGCTCAAATAGTTGGGAGGCCCTCAGTCTGGTGTGGGGCGTGAAGAAATTCAATCATTACCTGCAATGTAAGAAGTTCACATTACTGACAGACCACCAGCCGTTGGTGTCCATATTCAACCCAAACAAGGCCGTTTCCACCATGACAGCACAAAGGTTACAAAGGTGGTCCGTGTTACTTGGGGCACACCAATATGACATCGAATACAAAACGTCCAAACAGCATGGAAATGCTGGTGGGTTATCGCGCTTGCCATTACCGATGGTAAAAGAAGCGAGTGCAGTGGACCCAGTAGAGATGTTCCACTCATCCATCATGGAGTGTTTACCGATAACAAACTCAATGATTGAGAATGAGACAAGGAATGACCCGACTCTTTCACGAGTCTATGATTTAACGGTGGAGGGATGGTCAGCACAGAGCGAACCAAAACTGCAAGCATTTTCACAGAGGAAAGAACAGCTGTCAGTGTGTCGAGGAACCCTGATGTGTGGATCTAGAGTGGTGATTCCACCCAAACTCCAAAGGAAGGTGCTAAAGGAGCTGCACGAAGGACATCTGGGTGGAGTGAAGATGAAGAACCTAGCAAGAGCGTTTGTGTGGTGGCCAGGCATCGATGGAGACATCGAAGAGATCACTAAGAACTGCCTAGGATGTCAGAGGGTTCAGAACGCGCCACCACAGGCTCCTCTGCATCCATGGGAGTGGCCCTCATTACCTTGGCAAAGAGTACACATCGACTTTGCTGGTCCATTTATGGACTCGATGTTTCTAATAGTGGTGGATGCCCACTCCAAGTGGCCGGAAGTAATTAAGATGACCACCACCACCACGGAAAAAACAATCTCAGTGTTAAGGACTATGTTTGCTAGGAATGGCCTGCCGGAACAGATCTGTTCTGATAATGGACCGCAATTTGTGTCCGAAGAATTCAAGAAATTCTTAAAGAGCAATGGGGTTAAGCACTACACGTCAGCCCCATACCACCCTGCCTCCAATGGATTGGCTGAAAGGTTTGTCCAGACCTTCAAGAAGGCCATAAAGGCCATGGGTAATGAAGACATAAATCTACAACATAAGGTGGATAGCTTTTTGTTGGCCTACCGGAATGCAACACATGCGGTCACAAATCAAACTCCCGCCATGATGTTTTTTAATAGACGCCTAAGATGCCGGCCGGATTTACTCAAACCAAACGTCAGAAAGGACGTAGAGAACCGACAATTCCAAGGCATGAATGAAAGGGCCACTAGATCTTTCCAGAACGGTCAACGAGTTTTGGCCCGGGACTACCGTACCGAGAAATGGCAGCCTGGAACTATTGGAAAAAGGCTAGGGCCGTTGATGTATACGGTGGACATTGGGGACAATATAATAAGGCGCCATGAGGACCAGATCATAGGGTCTGCCACAAATGGGCAACCGACTTCACCACCTTACCCGGGTAATGTTGAAACTGAGATACCCAGAACACCTACTTCCGATCTGGTAATACTGGAATCAGATGAACCTGACACTGTTTTTCAAGCCGAATCGACTTTGCCAGAAGCACATACTAGCCCGCCGGGAATGACGACACCACTGCGGTGTTATCCGGACAGAATCCGGAAACCTCCAGAAAGACTGAATCTATGAACTGTCTTACATAAGCTGTATATATGTTATAATGTATGTTTACTAAGGAATCAGTATGTTGTAAGCTAAAAAGGGAGGATTGTAGTGTATGTACCCGTCTACCTTTAAGGAAACTATTGCATGTAACCGTTCACCTTTAAGAGAACTACTTTAGGTGTGGCACTACTTGTTTGGCTTCTGTATACTGTAATACTGACAGTGACCACACCAGTATATAAGCGTTGTGGTAGGATTCCTTGGGCAGATTCGCCCTGACCTTCGAATAGTAAAGTCCTGTTTGTTTGTTACTCCTGAAGTCTGTGTCGTTATTAACTGCACAACCCACAGACTTTACACCGGCGCTAAATGTGTCCTGAAGTTGGGGAGAGGCGCAGATCGCACTGCGCCCGGGCGATAAGCGCCTAGCGCTCGAGATCTACTCCTCCTAAGGCGCTAACGGCTGGCGCGCCCAACTGAATTTCTAGGCCTATGTGTCTTGGTGTTACATTTTTGTCTGATGACGATCCTGTGGATGACTTGGACGTTTTATTACAAAAAGTCGCTGCTTAAATGCAATTTGTTATTGTTGTTGTTTCTGTGCATCCACAGATGCTGAATGTTTGTAGCATTTTCTGCTTTAACTTCATAATTATAGCAACATAAATTTTGTTTTTCTTGCTATTGCAACTTTAATTGTTTAGAAAATATTTATAAATAAAAGGCATATAATCTTCTGGAAGAATTTTCCTATGCTGCCAAGAAGACAATGCACGCCATCTTTAAACAGTGATATTTTATTTTAGTATAGTTTATCATTTTGTATTTCAAAACTGAAACTTTGGTTATACAAGGTTAAACTAATAGTTTATTTCAAATACCTATCAAATTATAAATCAGACTCTGAAAATCCGAAAACGCCCAATACATTCAGGGTATTTTGTCAATTTGGTAGCAGTGATGTACTTGGTAAATGTGTAAAAGGTAATCGAGTAATAATACTAAATACTTGGGGAATTGATTCACCTGTAACAGTTATTCGCATCACTAATGACGTTACACAGGCTGATATGACCAGATAAGATGTATCTGATTTAATAGATGCTGAGAGTGTTATTGGATCATAGAAGATGTATCTGATTAAGTAGATGGTGAGGGTGTTATTGGAATGACCAGAGTAGATGTATCTGATTTAGTAGATGGAGAGGTCGTTACTGTACTGACCAGAGAAGATGTATCTGATTTAGTAGAAGAAGAAGGTGCTATTGTACTGACCAGAGGAGATGTATTTGATTTAGTAGACGGTGAGAGGGTTATTGCACTGAGCAGAGAAGATGTTTCCGAATTAGTAGATGATGAAGGTGCTATTGTACTGACCAGAGAATATATATCTGATTTAACAGATAGCAAGAGTGTAATTGCACTGATCAGAGAAGGTGTATCTGATTTAGTAGATGGTGCGGGTGTTACTGTACGAAACTATGAATGTTTATCTAATTTAGGAGATGGTGAGAAATTATTGCACTGACCAGAGAAGGTTTATCTGATTTACTAGATGATGAGAGTGTTATTGCACTGACCAGAGAACGTGTATCTGATTTAGTAGATGGTGAAGGGGCTATTGTAATTACCAGATAAGGTTTATCTCATTTAGTAGTTGGTGGGAGTGTTATTTCACTGACCAGAGAAGATGTATCTGATTTCGTAGATGGTGAAGGTGTTATTGCACTGACCAGAGAAGATATATCTGACTTAGTAGATGTTGCGGGTATTACTGTACTGAGCAGAGAAAGTGTATCTGATTTAGTACGTGGTGAGGTTGTTATAATACTGAAGAGAGAAGATGTATCTGATTAAGTAGATGGTGAAGGTGATATTGTACTGACCAGAGAAGATGTATCTGATTTAGTAGATGGTGAAATTACTATTACACTGACCAGAGATGATATATCTGAATTACTAGATGGTGAGAGTGTTATTTCACGGACCAGAGAAAGTGTATCTGATTTAGTAGATGGTGAAGTTGCTATTGCACTGAACAGAGATGATGTATCTGATTTAGTAGATGATGAAGGCACTATTGTACTGATAAGAGCAGATGTATCTGATTTAGCAGATGTTGTGGGTGTTATTGTAATGACTAGATATGATGTATCTGATTTAGTAGATGATGAAGATGGTAATCTGCTCATCATGGAAGAAGAATCTAAGCTTAAAGATAATAAGTTGCTATTGAAATTCAGAGATAATGTTTCTGAATTAATCGATAATGAACCTGTTAGTCTACTGGTCTGGGGATGATGCAGCCTGAATTATTGATGATGAACGTGCTGTAGTACTGACCTGGAGTGTTGTAGCCTGCTTAGTAGATGAGAGTGTTACTACATTGAACAGGGATAGCTTAGCCTAGGTAATAGATGATGATGATGTTGTAATGTCCTGGGATACTGTAGTCTGATTTATAGATGATGATGGTGCTGTACTGACCTGCGATGGTGTAGTCGGATTTATAGATGATGATGGTGCTGTCTTGACCTGGGATGGTGTAGCCTGATTGATAGATGATGATGGTGCTGTATTGACCTGGGATGGTGTAGTCTGATTTATAGATGATGATGGTGCTGTATGGAGCTGGGATGGTGTAGTCTGATTTATAGATGTTGATGGTGCTGTATTGACCTGGGATGGTGTGGTCTGATTTATAGATGATGATGGTGCTGTATTGACCTGGGATGGTGTAGTCTGATTTATAGATGTTGATGGTGCTGTATTGACCTGGGATGGTAGAGTCTGATTTATAGATGTTGATGGTGCTGTATTGATCTAGGATGTTGTAGTCTGATTTATAGATGATGATTGCACTGTATTGATCTAGGATGTTGTAGTCTGATTTATAGATGTTGATGGTGCTGTATTGATCTAGGATGTTGTAGTCTGATTTATAGATGATGATTGCACTGTATTGACCTGGGATAGTGTAGTCTGATTTATAGATGTTGATGGTGCTGTATTGATCTAGGATGTTGTAGTCTGATTTATAGATGATGATTGCACTGTATTGATCTAGGATGTTGTAGTCTGATTTATAGATGATGATTGCACTGTATTGATCTAGGATGTTGTAGTCTGATTTATAGATGATGATTGCACTGTATTGATCTAGGATGTTGTAGTCTGATTTATTGATGATGATTGCACTGTATTGACCTGGGATAGTGTAGTCGGATTTATAGATGATGATTGCACTGTATTGACCTGGGCTGGTGTGGTCTGATTTATAGATTATGAACGGAATGTAGCACTGTCCTGGGATGTTTTAGACACCGCAAAAGTTAATCTCAACGCTGAATGTAAAGCCGGAAGCAGCATTGGTCTCATAGTTACAGCTGGTGACTGTTGCATTGTTCTACCTGCCAGGGAGGGTGGGAACACATTGTTGTTATCGGTCGATAATGGGGCATTTATCTTGTTGGAAGACGGAGGCACATTCGCACTGGACAAGCTGGGCACATTCGCACTGCTCACGATGGGCACAGTCACACTGGACAAGATGGGCACAGTCTCAATGGTCACGATGGGCAGAGTCTCAGTGGTCACGATGGGTACAGTCTCAGTGGTCACGATGGGCACATTCGCACTGCTCACGATGGGCACAGTCACACTGGACAAGATGGGCACATTCTCACTGGACAAGATGGGCACAGTCTCAATGCTCACGATGGGCACATTCGCACTGCTCACGATGGGCACAGTCACACTGGACAAGATGGGCACAGTCTCAACGCTCACGATGGGCACATTCGCACTGCTCACGATGGGCACAGTCACAGTGGACAAGATGGGCACATTCTCACTGGACAAGATGGGCACATTCTCACTGGACAAGATGGGCACAGTCTCAACGCTCACGATGGGCACATTCGCACTGCTCACGATGGGCACAGTCACACTGGACAAGATGGGCACATTCTCACTGGACAAGATGGGCACAGTCTCAATGGTCACGATGGGCACAGTCTCAGTGGTCACGATGGGCTCAGTCTCAATGGTCACTTTGGTCACAGTCGCACTGTTCCTGATGGGCACATTCTCACTGGTCACGTTGGGCACAATCTCAATTTTCACGCTAGGCAGAGTCTCATTGGTCACGATGGGCAGAGTCTCACTGGCCATGCTGGGCACAGTCTCAGTGGCCGCGATGGGCACAGACTCAATGGTCACGATGGGCAGAGTCTCACTGGACACGATGGGCACAGACTCACTGGTCACGATGGGCACAGTCTCACTGGTTACGATGGGCAGAGTTTCACTTTTCACGATGGGCTCAGTCTCACTTGTAATGATGGGCTCAGTTGCATTGGTCACGATGGGCACAATCTCACTTGTGATTTTGGGCACAGTTGCACTGGTCACGATGGGTACAGTCTCCTTGGTCATGTTGGGCAGGGTCTCACTGGCCACGATTGACACAGTCTCATTGGTCACGTTGGGCACAGTCTCACTAGTCACGATGGGCAGAGTCTCACTGGGCATGTTGGGAACAGTTTCACTGGTCACGATGGCTACACTCTCAGTGGTCTCGATGGGCACAGTCGCACTGTTCATGATGGGCGACATCGTACTGGTCACGATGGACAAGGTCACACTGGTCATGAAGGGCACAATCACACTGATCCGAGAATCCATTATTGTGGATAAACTGAAAGCCACTAAGGATGCTGTGGAAGTTGAAGGCTGGGCTGCTGAACTGGGGTGTGGACCTGGTTTACCAAGTGAGGAGGAGGTTTCCATTGATGCAGGGTGAATGGGTGATCGAGGCGCAGCTGAACTTCTCATGGAAGTGGTTGTACTATTGATGCGGTGGTTCACAATCCTGGAGTTGATGGAAAGTGGATTCTGGGATTCGGTGAGCGTCGGCAGGCTTTTGGTCCCTTCACTGTGCAATGAAGGAGAAACAATGTCAATAGATTATTGGAGGCAACGATTAGTGAAATTGGACTTGGGCGAATATGGAAAACTGGGAGAATCGCATTTGCCAACCATTTTGCCACACGCCAGGTATTCGGTTCTGTTGGAAATAGTGGAATGAATGTTCAGGTTTATAAAGAAAGAAACGGGCCTGTTTTGCGCCCCTGCTCTGGTCCAATTTTAACCACAACTTCTGGAGGCACGCTCAAAATCAGCGCCTGTGAAAAGTGGAGCTCAGGCACAAACAAGCTCTTCATTCCAGTTACTGTGACCATTGTCATATGTGAAGCTCCCTGAGGATAGCTGCATTGCTGAACCTCCTGCTGGGCGAGAAGCCAAGCAGATGGCACAGGGCTTCCAATGATTTCGCTTAGAAACCTGAGCAGACATAAAGGATTCAGGATGGTCAAGGTGTGAAAGGGTAAAATCACCACATCAGTGCTCCTGGCAAATACCCTCGAGAAAATATCATGAAACTGGACAGTGATTTAAAATAACAGGTTCAAACCATGAGGCTACAACTCAGTGGTTACCCGTGGATGCTCAGCATCCTCTGGGCGGAGCACCGTGCTTGTCTCTGAATTAGTCTCTGAGATGGGCGAGCAATCCACAACTCAGGGCAACTAGGTCTGGCCCTATCTGTAACTCCACTCCCACACCAACGTGATTGATGGTTAACTGCTTTCTGAAATGTCCTCAGAAGCTACAGGTTAGGGCAACTAGGTCTGCCCTATATCTGACTCCAGTCCAACGCCAACGTGGTTACTTCTTAACTGCTCTCTGAAGTGGCCCAGGAAGGCACTCGGTTGCAGCTAACCAATACCAGCGGTTCAAGGAAAAGGCTCACCACCACCTTCTCCAGGGCATCTAGGGGCGGGCGAGAAATACCGTCCTTGCCACAGATGCCCATGTCCTGAAATGTCACTTTAGAAAATAGAACGATCCGACGTGCTCTGTAAGGGGCCTACCATCCCCTCAACTCAACATTCTTCCGACCTGCCTTAACAATGAAGTGGCAAGAACGGTCATCTGAGCTTCTGTTCGTATTTCGGTTTCTCTAAAGTTAATCAGAATCACCAGAAGGGCAACATCCGCTTCGGGCCTTCTGATTTTAGGACTATTCATGCCATCCTACTTCTTATTCTATTTCGCTCAGATTTAAGGTAACTGGCAAAAGAACCGGAGGTGACATGATGGTGAGATTTTCTTTTACATGATGAGTTGTTATGATCTGGAATGCACTGCCTTAAAGTGTGGAGCAATCAGATTCAACAGTAACTTTCAAAGGGGATTTGAATAAATAATTAAAGGGAGGAAATTGCAGGGCTATGGGGAGAGGGCAGAGCACTGGAAATAATTGTATTGCTATTTCGAAGAGCCGACACAGGCACTATGGGCCAAATAAATTCATTCTACACGGTTTCCTATGAATCAATTCCATTTGCTCTTTCCTGTGAATTTTGATTCCTAACCACATGCGAGTAGCTTCCCGTCTGTACAGCCTGGAATCAGCACATCCAGGAAATTCTGGACCTGAGCTTTGCGTTCTCAGAACGGAACTTGCCCGATTTTCCTTCCGTTATTTTCATTGCATTTTCTGTTCGGGCTGTGTAAGCGTCCCGCCACATTCTCCCTTATTAACCCCACCTAGGCAGCTCTTAAAGCTGAAACATAGAAGATAGGAGCAGGAGTAGGCCTTTCGGCCCCTCGAGCCTGCTCCGCCATTAATGCGATCAGGGCTGATCATCCAAATTCAGTACCGTGCCTCTGCTTTCCCCACATATCCCTTAATCCCCTTAGCCTTAAGAAATACATCTAACTTCTTCTTGAATATATCTAAGGAATTGGCCTCAACTGTCTTCTGTGGTAGAGAATTCCATAGGTTCACCACTCACTGGGTGAAGAAATTCCTCCTCATCTCAGTCCTAAATGGCTTACCCTTTATTCCCAGACTATGACCCCAGGTTCTGGACTCCCCCGCCATCGGGAGCAGCCTTCCTGCATCTGGTCTGTCTAGTCCTGTTAGAATTTTTTAAGTTTCAATGAGATCCCCTTTCATTCTTCTAAACTCTAGCAAATATAAGCCTAATCGACCCAATCTCTCTTCATACATCATTTCTGCCATCCCAGGTATGAGTCTGGCGAATCTTCGCTGCACTCCCTCCATGGCGAGAACATCCTTCCTCAAATAATGCGAACAAAACTGCAAACAATACTCAAGGCGTGGTCTCACCATGGCCCTGTACAACTGCAGCAAGACACCTTTGCTCCTGTACTCGAATCCTCTCTCTATGAAGGCCAGCATACCATTTGCCTGCTTAGCAGCCTGCTGCACCTGCATGCTTACCTTCAGCGACTGGTGCACAAGGGCACCCAGGTCTCGTTGCACTTCCCCTTTTCCCAATCTACTGCCGTTCATATAATAATCTGCCTTCCTGTTTTTGCCACCAAAATGGATAACCCCGCATTTATCCACATTATGCTGCATCTGCCATGCATCTGCCCAATCGCGCAACCTTTCCAAATTGTACTGGAGTTTCTCTGCATCCTCCTCACAGCACACACGCACACCCAGCTTTGTGTGGTCTGCAAACTTGGAGATATTACTTCTAGTTCCCTCGTCTAGATCATTAATATATATTGTGAATAACTGGGGTCCTTGCTCCGATTAATGCTTTACCACAGTCGTCACTGCCTTCCACTCGGAAAAAGACCCATTTATTCCAATTCTTTGCTTCTTGTCTGCCAACCAGTTTTCTATCCAAGTCAATACCTTACACCCAATCCCGTGTGCTTTAACTTTGCACGCTAGTCTCTTATGCGGGAGCTTATCGAAATCCTTCTGAAAGTCCAAATACACCACATCCACTGTTTCTCCCCATCTATCCTACCATTTAAATCCTCAATAAATTCCAGTAGATTAGTCAAGCATGATTTACCTTTTGTAAATCCATGTTGAATTTGTCCGATCCTGTCACTGTTTTCCCAGTGCTCTGCTATTACATCTTTTATAATGGACTCTAGCATTTTCCCCATGACCGATGTCAGGCTTACCAGTCTATATTTCTGCGATTTTCTCTACCACCTTTTTTTTAAAAGTGGGCTTACATTAGCTAACCTCTAATCTATTGGAACTGATCCAGAGTCTATAGAATTTTGGAAGATGACCAGCAATGCATCTACTATTTCTAGTGCCACTTTCTTAAGTACCCTAGGATGTAGATTATCAGGCCCTGGGGATTTATTGGCCTTCATTCCCATCAATTTCCCTATCACCATCTCCCTACAAATACTGATTTTATTCAGTTCCTCCCTCTCATTAAACCCTATGTTCCCGACATCTCTGGGAGTTTATTTGTCTCCGCCTTTCTGAAGACAGAACCAAAATATGTATTTAATTGGTCTGCTGCGTCTTTATTCCCCATTATAAATTCCCCTGAGAAATGGGGTTAATTTCAATATAGACGAGGACGTGACATAGGAGGAATCGCTCTCAACTACGGTTATATACACGCCCGATATTCAGTTCTTTTGAAGTCAATGGGACCGAATATGGGGCGGAGCGGATCTCGAGCGCCTGATGTGACACCGCACATTTTGCGACCTCACCACTGTCTAATTTCAATCTAACCCATACTTTGGTCTGCTGCTGTACCCTTACCTTTATATTCAGGACAGGTTATCTTGTTCACGTCCAGATAACTCTTTCCTCCCAGGGCTATCGCCACCTGTGACACTGTTGTAAGGTTCTCCAAGTTTCGCTGAGAAATTTTGTGCACCATTTTCTGCACAAACTTGGTGCAGTTATAGATACGTGAGGTGAACACGTTTATGCTTTCGTCCAGGGCCTGGAGTGTAAAGACAATAACAACAATTTTAATATTTAATGTTAGTTATACGGAGATCATTTAATCTGAGCAAATATGAAATCTGTCTGAAAGCACTGTAGCATAAAGTGCACGTCATTGGAAATAAAAATCGGGAGGGATTTACAAGGGCTGCAGAATCGCCATCACCTGTGTTACACCATCGCAAAAAGTCAAAATCTACCCCAGGTGCGTTCTGACCAGGGTACAGTTTAGATTAGTTTAGAGTGTGGTGAGACCACACTTAGAGTACGGTGAATAGTTCTGGTCTGGTTCAGCTATCAATTAGCATTGTGAATAGTACTGTTCTGGTTAGACCACACTTAGATTACCGCGCACTGCTCTGTTCTAGATATTACTAAAAGGATGTAAAGGCACATTTCGAAGGTGCAATAAAACATTGGTAAGAATGATACCAGAATTCAGTCGTTGTAACTATTAGGAAAGTTAGATCAGGTTGGGTTTTTTTCTCTAGAAAAGAGAAGGGAAATCAAAAATCTTGTACCAGCATGTAAATACATAGCGGGTAGTAAGAGGCAGAGTGGGGCCTATTAGGGACAAAGAAGATGATATAGGGCAAGGCTAGAATACTGAATGAGTAATTTGTATTGTTGTTTACTAAGGAGGTGGATGCTGTCAAAATACCGGTGGAAGTGGAAAACGTAGAAGCAATGGAAGTGGTGAAAATTGAAAGACAGGATGCACTAGAAAGACAGGGTATGCTTCTAATGGATAAGTCGCCTGGTCCATATGGCTTGCATCCCAGGGTGCTAACGGAATTGGGGGAGGAGATAGCTGAAGGGGTTGCCATAATTTTCCAGTCTTTGCTAGATGTGGGGGAGTTGCCTGAGATTTGGAAAGCGGCAAATGTGACAATATTGTTCAAGAAAGGGTTTAAGGACAATTGTAGTAAGGAAAGGTCGGTCAGTTCAACAACAGTGGTGGGCTAATTTTTAGAAAGATTAATCAAGCCAATGATATGTTTAATCTAATTAAGGAGAGCCAACACGGATTTGTAAAATGCAGATCATGTTTGACTAATCGAATTGAAATTTTTGATGAAGTAACAGGGAGGATCGATAAAGGGAATGCAATGGATGTAGTCTGGTTAAAAAAATTGAGGTACATGGATTAGTTGGGTCAGTAGCAGCTTGGATAAGGAATTGGCTTAAGTACAGAAAACAGCAAGTTGTGATAAATGGCTGTTTTTCAGACTGCAGGATGGTAGACCGTGGTGTTCCCCAAAGGTCAGTGCTGGGGCCACTGCTTTTCTTCATCATATATATAAATGACCTGGATATTGGAATAAAAAGTAGAATTTCTAAATTTGCTGATGACATCAAACTTGGTGGGGGGGGGAGTGGTGTGGCAAACAATGAGGATGATACCAATCGATTGCAAAAGGACATAGAAAAGCTAGCAGAATGGACAGAGAAGTGACAGATGTAATTTAATGCGGAGAAGTGTGAGGTGATGCATTTTGCCATAAGGAGCAGGGAAAGGCAACAAACACTTAATGGCACAATCTTAAAAAGTGTGCAGTGACAGAGGGCCGTGGGAGTTAATGTCATAGGTCCCTGAAGGTGGCAGGGCATATTGAGAGGGTAGTGAGCAATGCATATGTGATATTCGGCTTCATAAAAAAAGGTATTGAGTACAAAAGCAGAGAAGTTATGCTCAGCCTCTTTAAAACGCTGGTTAGACCACAACTGATGTATTGCATCCAGTTCTGTTCACTACAGTTTAGGAAAGATGTGAAGGACCTTGAGAGGGGACAGAGGAGATTTAACAGAATCGTTCCGGGGATGAGGGATCTTAGGTACAAGGACAGGTTGGAGAAGCTGAATTTGTTTTCATTAGAGCAAAGGAGGTTGAGGGATGATTTAATGGATGTTTACAAGATAATGACGGGTTTGTATAGGCTAGACGGGATATCCCACTAGTTGATGGTACAAGGACTAGGGGAGAAAACATTTAAGGTTTTGGGCAAGAGGTACAAAGGGGATGTGAGGAAAAACTTTTTTTACGCAGCGAGTGGCGATGACCTGGAACTGGCTGCTAATGAAAATGCTGGAAGCTGAGACACTCAATGCTTTCACGGGGATACTGGGTAGGCACTTGATGGAAGTAAACTTCCAGGGCTATGGGGATAGAGCAGGGGAATGGGAGTGATTGGATTGCTCTACAGAGAGCCGGCACGGACTCGATGGAAGGAATGTCCTCGTTCTGTACCGTTATGACTCTATTACTCTATCATTCTATTACTGAAAGGTGAACTATAAGTGGCTTCAAAATTATGAAGGGATTTGATAAGATAAACGTTGAGAAGATGTCTCCACTTGCAGGCTGAGTCCAAAACTAGGGGCCATGAATATAAGATAGCCGCTCATAAATCCAGCAAGGAATTCAGGAGAAACTTCCTAACTAGAAGTTGTTACTCGCTATCACAAGGAGTAGCATACAAGGCGAATAGCAAATATTGATTTAAGGAAAGCTACATGCAGGAGAAAGGAATAGAAGGATATGGTGATATGGTTAGTAGGGCGGGAGGAGTCTCGTGTGGCACGCAAACACACGAATGGCCTGCTCCTGTCCTGAAAATTCCATGTAAAGATTGTCCTCTTGGAATTCGGAAGTCAACTAGTTTCTCAATATAACCCACCGTCCTGTTTACATTGTTCATCACCACTTCACTGTGTTTTGATTTGATGAGCATTGAGTCATTCACTTTCTTTTGCGATAACTTTAACATTGAGCGATGATGTTCAATGGCCAATTTTAAATTCACCGCCCATTGTATACCACGCCCCATTTTCACAGAAACCCCACAGTGCAGATAGAGGCCATTTCGGCCCATTGAGCCTGCACCGACACATATTCCACCCGATCCCCGTAACCCCTACACCAACACATATTCCACCCTATCCCCGTAACCCCATGTATTTAATCCCCCCAACACTAAGGGTCAATTTATCATAGCCAATCAACCTAACCCGCACATCTTTGGACTGTGGGAGGAAACCGGAGCACCCGGAGGAAACCCACGCAAACACGGGGAGAATGTGCAAACTCCACACAGGCAGTCACCCGAGGCCGGATTCGAACCCGGGTCTCTGGCGCTGTGAGGCAACAGTGCTAACCACTATGCCACCGTGCTGCCTTTGCATTGAATCAATGGAAGGTAAACTCTGGCGCCGCTTAAATCTCTTTCAACCAATGCCCTCCGCTCTTGGTGAGTTATATTCCATGAATGGTGTCCAGGTGTCTCCGAATCTTCCAACAGTCTGTATTTTGCATTGCTTCACCCTGAACGTCATCTGAACATATTAAGCACTGATACACTGATATCGCAATATCGTTTCCAAGCTCTAATTGGTTATGGTCTATTGCTTAATGTGGTGTGAAGAAGCTGTTATTTACTAATTGTGCTTAGCTCCAATAATCTAGAAAACTGTTTTCTAATATTCACATCGCCATACCTGCATGGCCAGCCCTGTACTGCTCAAGCTCCCAATGGTTCCGTCCTCTCTCACTTCACTTAGAATCCGCCTCAATATCCACATTAAAGCTTTTGCAATGTCAAGCCGAGATCTGCCTCTTGGTTGTTGCGAGAGTAATAGAAACCTCAGGCTAAGTGCCGCGATGGCAATTGTATCTACAACAAATAAACCAATTAACATCGGTTCATGGAGTAAATTTGACAGGAGGGTCGGTAACGAGAGGACACAGATGTAATATATTGACTAAAGAAGCTGAGGGGAGATGGGGAGTCATTTTTGCTTTTTTACGCAGCGAGTTGTTATAATCTGGAATGCACTGCCTGATCAGATTGTGGAAGCAGATTCAATGGTGACTTTGAAAAATGAATTTGATATATACTTGATCAGGATAAAAATACTGGGCTATGGCCTATGGGGAAAGAGAAGGGACGGTGGGATTAAATGGAGAGCTAATTCCTTGGGCCACCACAGGTAAGATGGGCCGACTGGCCTCCTTCTGTAACTTTGGCTGATTCTATGATATCCGAAGCTGCCAAGGCACCAGCGATCCGAGAACCAATTGATGAAGAGATGCTTCCAAAATTTCCAATCATTATACTCTCAGCCGGTGTATATTGGACTCCCTCCAAGCACAAGTTTATCAATCAATGATTGCAGCGACAAGGCCCTGTCCCAACTACAGAACTGTACGGGTCTTAGCTACTAATTGAACTGGGGGTTGTGGGGAAAATATTGAGATGATGAAATGCTGCTCGTAATAAAACATGCAAGCGGTGAAATTGCACTTGAGTGGGAATGCAATACAGGTGGAATTGCATTTTGCAACCGTTATCCGACCCAGCCCGATCTTTAGTTGTATTGGCTGTTTTGCGATTTCACCCAGGTCCAATTTCAGCACCCACTCTTCACCAATCATAAGCTGTGAACCCAGGTACCCTCTTTCAAAACTCCACCAATTGGATACCTTCACCAATCGTAAAATGTGAGCCCAGGGAACCATTTTCAAAATGCAAACAAATGCTTATCTTCACCAATCGTAACATGCGAACCCGGGTAACTTTTTCAAAACTCGATCAAATGGATACCTTCACCGACCATAAGCTGTGAACCAAGGTATCCTCTTTCAAAACTCGAACAAATGGATATCTTCACCGACCTTAACCTGTGAACCCAGGTAAACTCTTTCAAAACTCCATCAAATGGATATCTTCACCGACCTAACCTGTGAACCCAGGTAACCTCTCTCGAAATTCCATCAATTTGATATCTTCACCGACCATAACCTGTGAACCCCGGAAAACTCTTTCAAAACTCTTAAAAAAAAGATATCTTCACCGACCATTACCTGTGAACCTAGGTAACATTTTTCAAAACTATATCAAATGGACATCTTCGTCGACCTAACCTATGAACCAAGGTATGCTCTTTCAAAACCCAATCAAAATGGATATCTTCACCAAACGTAACCTGTGCGCCCCGGTAACCTTTGAAAACTCTATCACATTGATATCTTCACCAACCGTTACAGGTTAACCAAGGTAACCTCTTTTAAAACTCCAACAAATGGATATCTTCACCGACCGTAATATGTGAACCCCGGTAACCTCATTCAAAACTCCATCAAATGGATATCTTCACTGACCTTAACTTGTAAACACCGTAACCTCTTTCAAAACTCCATCAAATGGATATCCTCACCAACCGTAACCTGTCAAACAAGGTAACCTCTTTCAAAACTCCATCAAATGGGTATCTTCACCGACCTTAACCTGTGAACCCCGGTAACCTCATTCAAAACTCCATCAAATTGATATCTTCACCGACCGTAACCTATGAACCCCGGTAACCTCTTACAGAACTCCATCAAATGGATATCTTCACCAATCGTAACCTTTGAACCTCAGTAACCTCTTTCAGATCTCCATCAAATGGACATCTTCACCGATCGTAACCTATGAACCCAGGTAACCTTTTTCAAAACTCCAGCAAATAGATACCTTCATGGACGGTAACCATTGAACCCCAGTAACCTCTTTCAAAACTCCATTAAATGGACATCTTCAATGACCTAACCTGTGAAACCTGGTGACCTCTTTCAAAACTCCATCAAATGTATATCTTCATCGACCTAACCTGTGAACCCATGTAACATATCTCAAAACTCCATCAAATAGACATATTCACCGAAATAACCTGTGAACCCAGGTAACCTCTCTCATAACTCCATCAAATAGACATATTCACCGACATAACCTGTGAACCCAGCTAAGCTCTTTCAACACTCAATCAAATGTATATCTTCAGTGACCGTAACCTGTGAACCCCGGTAACCTCTATCAATTCTCCATCAATAGGATATCTTCACCGACCGTAACCTGCGAACACCAGTAGCCTCTTTCAAAACGTATTCAAATGGATATCTCCACCGACCTAACCTGTGAACCATGGTAACTCGTTAAAAACTCTATCAAATGGCTATCTTCACCGACCGTATCCTATGAAACCAGGTAACATCTTTCAAAACACCATCAACTTGATAACGTCACAGGCTGTAACCTGTGAACCCAGGTAACCTCTCTCGAAATTCCATCAAATTGATACCTTCAGTGACCGTAACCTGTGAACACCGGAAAACTCTTTCAAAACTCCATCAAATGGATATCTTCGCTGACCGTAACCTGTCAAACAAGGTAACCTCTTTCAAAACTCCATCAAATGGATATCTTCACCGACCGTAACCTGTGAATCCCGGTAACCTCATTCAAAGCTCCATTAAATTGATATCTTTACCGACCTTAACCTATGAACCCAAGTAACCTCTTTCAAAACTACATCAAATGGATAGCTTCACCAATCGTAACCTTTGAACCCCAGTAATCTCTTTCCAATCTCCATCAAATGGACATCTTCACCGATCTAACCTGTGAACCCAGGTAAGCTATTTCAAAACTCCATCAAAAGGATATCTTCACCGATCGTAACCTGTGAACCCAGGTAACCTCTTTCAAAATTCCAACAAATAGATACCTTCATGGACGGTAACCTTTGAACCCCGGTTACCTCTTTCAAAACTCCATCAAGTGGACATCTTCAATGACCTAACCTGTGAAACCCGGTGACCTCTTTCAAATCTCCATCAAATGTATATCTTCATCGACCTAACCTGTGAACCCAGGTAACCTCTCCCAAAACTCCATCAAATAGACATATTCACCGACATAACCTGTGAACCTAGGTAACCTCTCTCAAAACTCCATCAAATAGACATATTCACCGACATAATCTGTGAAACCGGGTAAGCTCTTTCAAAACTCAATCAAATGTATATCTTCAGTGACCGTAACTTGTGAACCCCGGTAACCTCTTTCAATTCTCCATCATAGTATATTTTCACTGACCATAACCTGTGAACACCGGTAACCTCTTTCAAAACTCAATCAAATGGATATCTCCACCGACATAACCTGTGAACACAGGTAACCTCGATAAAATCTCCATCAAATGGATATCTTCACCAACCGTATCCTATGAAATCAGGTAAGCTCTTTCAAAACGCCATCAACTTGATAACTTCACAGACCGTAACCTGTGAACCCAGGTAACCTCTTTCAAAACTCCAACAAATAGGTACGTTCATGGACGGTACCTTTGAAACCCGGTAACCTCTTTCAAAAATCTATCAAATGGAGATCTTCAATGACCTAACCTGTGAAACCCGGTGACCTCGTTCAAATGTCCATCAAATGTATATATTCATCGACCTAACCTGTGAACCCAGGTAACCTCTCTCAAAACTCCATCAAATCGACATATTCACCGACATAACCTGTGACCCCAGGTAAGCTCTTTCAAAACTCAATCAAATGTATAGCTTCAGTGACCGCAACCTGTGAACCCTGGTAACCTCTTTCAATTCTCCATCAATAGGATATCTTCACCGACCTTAAACTGCGAAAACCGGTAACCTCTTTCAAAACTCAACCAAATGGGTATCTCGACCGACGTAACCTGTGAACCCAGGTAACCTCGTTAAAAACTCCATCAAATGGATATCTTCACCGACCGTATCCTATGAACCCTGGTAACCTCTTTCAAAACTCCATCAAATGGATATCTTCACTGACCTAACCTGTGAACACCGTAGCCTCTTTCAAAACTCCATCAAATGGATATATTCACTGACCTAACCTGTGAACCCAGGTAACCTCTCTCGAACCTCCATCAAATTGATATCTTCACGGATCGTAACCTATGAACCCCGGAAACCTCTTTCAAAACTCTTAAAAAAAAGATATCTTCACCGACCATTACCTGTGAACCGAGGTAACCTCTTTCAAAACTATATCAAATGGACATCTTCGCTGATCTAAACTATGAACCAAGGTAAGCTCTTATAAAACTCAATCAAAAGAATATCTTCACCAAACGTAACCTGTGCACCCCGGTAACTGTTCAAAGCTCTATCACATTGATATCTTCACCGACCGTAACAGGTTAACCCAGGTAACCTCTTTCAGAACTCCAGCAAATGGATATCTTCACTGACCGTAACCTGTGAGCCCCGGTAACCTCTTTCAAATCTCCATCAAATGGATATCTTCACTGACCGTAACCTGTAAACCCCGTAATCTCTTTCAAAACTCCATCAAATGGATATTTTCACCAACTGTAACTGTCAAACAAGGTAAGCTCTTTCAAAACTCCATCAAAGGGTTATCTTCACCGACCTTAACCTGTGAACCCTGGTAACCTCTTTCAAAACTCCATCAAATGGATAGCTTCACCGACCTTAACCTGAGAACCCCGGTAACCTCATTCAAAACTCCATCAAATGGATAACTTCACCGACCGTAACCTATGAACCCCGGTAACCTCTTTCAAAACTCCATCAAATGGATATTATCACCAATCGTAACCTTTGAACCCCAGTAACCACTTTCAAATCTCCATCAAATGGACATCTTCACTGATCTAACCTGTGAACCCAGGTAAGCTCTTTCAAAACTCCATCAAAAGGATATCTTCACCGATCGTAACCTGTGAACACAGGTAACCTCTTTCAAAACTCCTACAAATAGATACCTTCATGGATGGTAACTTTTGAAGCCCGGGAACCTCTTTCAAAACTCCAACAAATGGACACCTTCAATGACCTAACCTGTGAAACCCGGTGACCTCTTTCAAATCTCCATCAAATGTATATCTTCATCGATCTAACCTGTGAACCCAGGTAACCTCTCTCAAAACTCCATCAAATAGATATATTCACCGACATAACCTGTGAACCCAGGTAACCTCTCTGAAAACTCCATCAAATAGACATATTCACCGACATAACCTGTGAACCCAGGAAAGCTCTTTCAAAACTCAATCAAATGTATATCTTCAGTGACCGTAACCTGTGAACCCCGGTAACCTCTTTCAATTCTCCATCAATAGGATATCTTCACCGGCCGCAACATGTGAACATCGGTTACCTCGTTCAAAACTCAGTCAAATGGATATCTCCACCGACCTAACCTGTGAACGCAGGTAACCTCGTTAAAATCTCCATCAAATGGATATCTTCACCGACCCTTTCCTATGAACCAAGCTAACCTCCCTCAAAACGCCATCAACTTGGTAACTTCACAGACCGTAACCTGTGAACCCAGGTAACCTCTTTCAAAACACCATCAAATGGATATCTTCACTAACCGTATCCTGTGAACCCAGGTAACCTCTTTCAAAACTCCATCAAATGGATATCTTCATCGACCATATCCTGTGAACCCAGGTAACCTCTTTCAAAACTCAGTCAAATGGATATCTCCACCGACCTAACCTGTGAACCCCGGTAAGCTCTTTCAAAACTCCATCAAATGGATATTAGTGAAATAATGAAATGAAACGTGGTTTCTGCACAGCCATACCTACAGTTAATTCTTTATTGTGTTGAGCAATCTTCCTGAGATGAGCCCGGGCGAAATTATGAACCAGAAAGCCCGGGACAGGCTGCTCCTCCTGACACAGCGCCAGGATTGCCAGGCTGACTTCCGTAAAAGCCTTTAGAGGATATCCAGCATTTTCTGTAAAATACAGTAGCAGACTCTGGTGTTAGTGATTTATTCCACATCTGAAAAACGGGAACTATTGTTGTGAGAATTCCTCCAAGGTTTGTTCGCGATCCTCTCTGCGTGTCAGAAATCAGGCCAAGGATTTAAATGAATTGAATAGAATTGGTGCAGAATTTACAACTCAGGAAAAGGCTATTCGGCTCAAAAGGTCTAATTATGCTCCACATGAGCCTCCTCCTACCTTACTTCATCACACCCGAGCAGCTTACCCTAGGGGGCTATTCCTTTCTCCCTCATGAACTTGTCTAACTTCGCCTTAAATATATCTATACAATTCGCATCAACTTCTCCTTGTGTTAGCAAATTCCACATTCTCGCTACTCTTCGGTTAAAGAAGTTGCTCCTGAATCCCCCATTAATTTTAGTAGTGACTCTGCAGCAGACTACTGCTCTCCGGCATGGCTCTCCATTCCACATGACCAATCCAGTGATGTCTAGCTGAATTCTACTGTGAGAATTATCACCAGTACGCTTTTATTGACACCAACAACTTAAGGAGTGAGATGTGAGTGTGATTGGAGGTTATGGGGACTGGTACAGACTGACATTTGAGTGTGATTGGAGTTTCTGGGGACAGGTACAGACTGAGATGTGAATGTGATTGGAGGTTATGAGGACAGTTACAGACTGAGATGTGAGTGTGATTGGAGTTTATGGGGACAGGTACAGACTGAGATGTGAATGTGATTGGAGGTTATGAGGACAGGTACAGACTGACATGTGAGTGCCATTGACGGTTATGGGGACAGGTACAGACTGAGATGTGAGTTTGAATGCAGGTTATAGGGAGAGGTACGGAATGAGATGTGACTCTGATTGGTTGTCATGGGGACCTGTACAGAATGAGATGTGAGTTTGATTGCAGGTTATAGCGACCGGTACAGCCTGAAGTATGAGTTTGATTGTAGATTATAGGGACTGGTACTGCCTGAGATGTGTGCATGATTGGATGTTATGGGGACAGGTGCAGAATGAGATATGAGCGTGATTGTAGGCTATGGTGACAGGTACAGCCTGAGATCTGTGTGTGATTGCTGGTTATGTAGAGGTACAGCCTGAGATGGGTGTGTTAATGCTGGTTATGTAGAGAGGTAAAGACTGAGATGTGACTGTGATTGGAGGTTTTTAGCCTGGGTTTGCTGAAAGATGCATCTCAATCTCTATGCAAATAACATGCCTAAAGCACGAGTGCACAACGTTACCTTTAGAAGTTGTTCTCCTCGGTACTTGATGCAGTTCACTGTACAGCCACTCACTTAGCATCTCCACCAAATACACCTCCTTGTTCCCTGCTGATATCTTAACTGAGTTCTGACAGTAGGACCTGAAGGCTAAGATGCAGAATACCAACTGGTCTATGGGGAAGTTTTCACCTGGCAGCAGAGGAACAAAATAGATTCAGGTTGCTCTGACTGGGTCCATCAATAGCTAACTGGTTGTTGATTATAATTTCCTCTTCTACACTCTGAAGACTTGTATTAATATTCCACTTTATTCAAACTCTCTAAAACGACTCAACGTACTTCACAAGTAAGAAATTATTTGAAGTGCAACCACCCTTGTTATATCGACCAATTCGGGAGCCATTTTTTGAACAGCAATATCCCACAAACAGCAGTGAAGTGAATAGCCATGTAACCAGTTCTAAATTCTTTACCAGCGACACGGTAAATGGATTAACTGGTAATTTACCTCATTGCTACTTATGGCATCTTGTGTCCAATTGGTTGTGGAGGATATCTATGAAAGCAGAGTAGCTGCATATCATTGGCTGTGAAGCAAAGGCACGACAAAAATGTTAATTTCTCCCCCTTCATTCTCCTTCACTCTTTTAACTATTTTGAGTGTCAGCTGGGGAATAAACTTTGGCCAAGACCCCGGCAGCACTCTCCCTTCTTGTCCCAATAAAGCTGTGTCATCTTCAAATTTCATATGAAATGATTCCGGGGATAACTTTAGATTTAGACGAAAATGTAAAATAGGCGACACCGAATTAGCCGCCGATTGTCGGTCCCGCCCGATTTTCAGCTCTATTGGAAAGGAAAATCATGCGTGATGCAAAAGGGCAGCTGATGCAATTTAGAGCAGGTGACAGTGTAATGATTTCTGATTTAAAATCAGCGAGAGGGCAACAAACAGAACCACCATGCAGGATGGCGAATATATGGTTTAGGTGGAAGAGCAGCAGAATGCTTAGAGCGGCAAAAAATTTTCCATAATAGTATCATGAACAAATGTGATGCAATAAATGACAGCTCGGCCCATTCACCTGAGGGCAGAATTCCAGCGATAAGTCTCCCTCCCTCTTTTCTTTTTCCTCTGTATGTGTCTGTTTCCCTCTTTCTCCGTCTCACTGTTTCTCTATCTCAAACACACACACACATACACACAGAAACGGCAGGCATGGATATTTATGCACACGCATGCACATATAAATACATATAGACACGTATCCACACAAAGAAAGTCAGATGCATACCGATGCACAGAAACACATAGAGATACACACAGACACAAACACACAGAAAGATAAACACAAAGAAACATGGAAACACACAAACACATACATAAACACGTATACATAAACACACGTAGAAATATACAGAAACTTAAATGGCACATTGCTGTAAGTTAATCCCTAGGACCTTGATTCAAATGCTTGAGAAATTGAAGACTGTTATAAAGTGAACTGCACTGGGGGAAATAATTGGAATTGCATGACGGGTGTCAATTTTCGAAGTTGTCTCTCACAAAATAGGCACCACCGACAGTCATATTGGGCCAGTACTTCCAGTCCCAACGCGTGAGAACAGACGGGGTACTCACGCGTGAGCCCATTGGAAGTGCCGGATTTCAGCATGCACAGCGATTGTGCGGGAAACCGGCATTTCCTCCAAGGGGTTCAGAGGTCCAATGCGTGCGCGCAGGGCTCTGCGCGCACGCGTTGAACTTCCTTCCTTTTGACAGGTTTGCCCGTGTGTAAGGGCCTGAAATTTTTAGACATATAAAAAGGAGGCGTAAGAACATAAGAACATAAGAAATAGGAGCAGGAGTAGGCCAATCGGCCCCTCGAGCCTGCTCCACCATTCAATAAGATCATGGCTGATCTGATCCTAACTGCCAATCTACTATCACAGAATCATCTCCTGAACCTAACAGAATTAGACACATGAAATAGTAGCAGGATCCGGCTACACGGCCCCTGGGCCAACTCCGCTACCCACAGGGCCATGTCGGATCCGAACCTAGACTCATTTGCAAATTTCTGCCCGCTCCCAGTAACCCTTAATTCCCTTTACTTCTAGGAAACTGTCTACTTCTGTTTTAAATTTATGTAATGATGTAGCTTCTACATGTTTTTGGGGCAGCATATTCCATGGACCTACCACCCGCTGAGTGAAGTAGTTCCTCCTCATCTCAGTTTTGAAAGAGCAGCCCCTTTTTCTAAGACTATGCCCCCTAGTTCTAGTTTCACCCATCATCGGGAACATCCTCCCCGCATCCACCCGATCCAACCCCTTCACAATCTTATATGTTTCAATAAGATCGCCTCTCATTCTTCTGAACTCCAATGAGTAAAGTCCCAATCTACTCAACCTCTCCTCATATGTCCATCCCCTCATCCCCGGGATTAACCGAGTGAACCTTCTTTGTAATGACTCGAGAGCAAGTATGTCTTTTCTTAAGTATGGACACCAAAATTGCATGCAGTATTCCAGGTGCGGTCTCACCAATACCTTGTACAACTGAAGCAATACATCCCTATTTTTATATTCTGTCCCCCTAGCAATGAAAGACAACCTTCCATTGGCCTTCTTAATCACTTGCTGCACATGCATACTAATCTTTTGAGTTTCGTGCACCATGAGCCCCAGATACCTTTTGTACTTCAGTACTTTCCAGTTTCTTGCCATTAAGATAATAACTTGCTCTACGATTTTTCCTGCCAAGGTGCATAAGCTCACACTTTCCAGTATTGTATTCCATCTGCCAAATCTCTGCCCACTTACTTAGCCTCTCTATGTCCCCTTGCAGGTTTTTTATGTCTTCCTCACTCACTACTTTCCCTCCCATCTTAGTATCATCTGCAAACTTTGATATGTTGCACTTGGTCCCCTCCTCCAAATCGTTAATATAGATTGTAAAGAGTTGGGGACCCATCACTGACCCCTGTGGAATACCACTAGTTACTGATTGCCAGTCTGAGAATGAACGATTTATCCCAACTCTCTGCCTTCTGTTAGATAGCCAATCCTCTATCCATGCCACAGTATTACCCCCAATCCCGTGACTTTTTATCTTAAGCAATAATCTTTTGTGCGGCACCTTGTCAAATGCTTTTTGGAAGTCTAAATACACTATGTCCACTGGTTCCCCTTTAACCACCCTATATGTTACTTCCTCAAAGAACTCCAGCAAATTTGTCAAGCATGACTTCCCCTTCATAAAACCATGCTGACTTTGTCCTATTAAATTATGATTATCCAACTGTCCTGTTACTGTCTCCTTAATAATGAACTCCAAAATGTTACCTACCACAGGTGTTAGGCTATCCGGTCTATAGTTTCCAGCCTTCTGTCTACTGCCCTTTTTAAATAAGGGCATTACATTAGCAGTTTTCCAGTCTGCTGGGACCTTTACTGAGTCCAGGGAGTTTTGGAAAATGTTACCAATGCATCCACAATCCCTACCGCCACTTCCCTCAAGACCCTAGGATGTAAGCCATCAGGTCCAGGTGATTTATTTGCCTTGACTCCCATTATTTTACAGAGTATGACTTCCTTTGTGATTTTGATCGTGTTTAGCTCCTCCCCCCCAATAGCCCCCTGTTTGTCCAGTGTTGGGATACTCTTAGTCTCCTCTAATGTAAAGACTGATACAAAATATTCATTCAGTGTTTTTGCCATCTCCATATTTCCCACCATTAATTTCCCGGTCTCATCCTCTAAGGGACCAACATTTACTTTAGCCTCCCTTTTTCTTTTTATATCACTATAAAAACTCTTACTATCTGTTTTTATATTTTTTGCTAATTTACTTTCATAATATGTCTTCCCTTTCTTAATCAATCTTTTTGTTATTTTTTGCTGTCTTTTAAAGTTTTCCCAATCCTCTATCCTCCCACTAGATTTGGCTACCTTATATGCCCTTGTTTTTAGTCGAATACTATCCTTAATTTCTTTACTTAGCCACGGATGGCTCTCTTTTCTTTTACACCCTTTTCTTCTCAGTGGAATATATATTTTTTGGAAGTTGTAAAATAACTCCTTAAATGTACACCACTGATCATGTATCGTCTTACCCTTTAATCTATTTTCCCAATCCACTCTACTCAATTCCGCTCTCATACATTCATAGTCTCCTTTATTCAAGCTTAGCACGCTTGTTTGAGATCCAACCTTCTCACCCTCTAATTGAATATGGAATTCAACAATGCTATGGTCACTCATTCCAAGGGGATCCTTTACTAGGACATTTCTAATTAATCCTGTCTCTTTACACAGGACCAGATCTAAGGTTGCTTGCCCCCTGGTCGGTTCAGTTACATACTGCTCAAGAAACCCATCCCTAATACACTCAATGAACTCATCCTCAAGGCAGCCCTGCCCAATTTGATTTGTCCAATTAATATGTCAGTTAAAATCCCCCATAAATATAGCTGTTCCCTTATTACAAGCCTCAACTATTTCCTGATTGATACTCCGTCCAACAGAGTTGCAACTGTTCAGAGGCCTATAGACTACGCACACTAGTGTTTTTTTCCCCTTATTATTCCTTACCTCCACCCAAACTGTTTCATTATCCTGATCTTTTGACCCAATATCATTTCTCTGTATTACAGTGATTACTTCCTTTATTAACATAGCCACCCCAACTCCCCTTCCTTCCTGCCTGTCCTTCCTGATCGTTAAATAACCTGGTATGTTTAATTCCCAGGCATTGTCATCCTGCAGCCATGTTTCTGTAATGGCCACAAGGTCAAACCCATATGTAGTTATTTGTGCCATTAACTCATCTATTTTGTTACGGATGCTACGTGCATTCAGATAGAGAACTTTGAAATATGTATTGTGACACTGAGTTCCTGCTTTTGCCCTTTTTATTACTTTATCTTTTACTCCATACCTTCTGCCCCTTCCTGACACGCTCTGGTTTTTAATTTCCCCACTACTACCTAAGTCTATGACCTTCTCTGTTGTCATTTTTATTATTTGCTCTCTAGGAACCTCCCCCCCCCACTAGTTAGTTTAAAGCCCTCTCTACAGCCCTAGTTATATGATCCGCCAGGACTCTAGTCCCAGCACTGGCCAAGTGAAGCCCGTCCCAATGGAACAGCTCCTTCCTGCCCCAATACTGGTGCCAGTGTCCCAGGAAGCAAAACCCATTTCTCCCACACCAGTCTTTGAGCCACGCATTTAACTCTCTAATTTTATTTGTCCTAGCCAAATTCGCTTGTGGCTCAGGTTATTACCCTTGAGGTTCTGTTTTTTAATTTGACCCCTAGCTGCTCATACTCCTTTAACAGAACCGGCTTCCTGGTCCTACATGGACCACGACAACTGGATCCACCCCCTCCCACTGCAAATTTCTTTCCAGCCCAGTGGAGATGTCATTAACCCTGGCACCGGATAGGCAAAACAGCCTTCAGGACTCTCGCTCTCGGCTGCAGACAACTCTATCTATCCCCCTAATAATACTATCCCCTACCGCTACAACATTTCTATTTACTCCCCCCTCTTGAATGGCCCCCCGTTCCACGGTGCTGTGGCCAGGTTGCTCATCCTCCCTGCAGTCCCTGCTCCTGTCCCCACAGGGATTAAGAGCCTCGAACCTGTTGGACAAGAGCAAGGGCTGCGGCTCCTCCAGCTCTACCTCTTGGAATTCCATACCTGCCTCACTCGTAGTCACACCGTCCTGCCCCTGACCATGGGCTACATCTGAGTTAATTAACTTCATAGCTGTGACCACCTCCTGATACACAGAGTCCAGGTACTTCTCCCCCTCCCTGATGTGTCGCAGTGTCTGAAGCTCAGACTCCAGCTCATCAACAGGGAGCTGGAGTTCCTGTAGCAGCAGACACTTGTCACAGATGTAATCACCGTGAGCCTCAATGCGGTTCACCGTCTCCCACATCTCGCAACAGTGACAGATCACCTGCTCCATTCTATGTAATTAATTACATTTTTTATTGTAAGTTATGGACACCCTCTGTCCGATTTTAGATGCAAGTATCCCCTTTAATTAATTGGATTTAAATTAAATCAATCCCTCCAGTTGCAGAAGTTAAATGGTTTACCAACAGTCACTCTGCACCAGAAAGGCCTTAATATCTACAACCCACAGAGTTAAAGTTTGAAAATAGCACCTAACACCCCACTTACCCTAACTCACACTTACCCAAACTCACAGCACTCTTTGATGATTCGCACTCAGTGCTTGCTCGCACTAGGACTGGCCTTTTTCTACTGTTTGTTTCTTTACAGCCAAATGAGTCACCCCTGCAGATTGGTTAGAAAACTGGTTTCCACTGCCTGCTGTGCCAATTTACTCCTACTAGAGTGTAACCTTGTTTTACTCTTCTTAAACCAACAGAATCCCAAATATTTAACTTTTCCCCTTTACTTAAACTGCTTAAGTAATCTTATCAAGAATGATTTAAAGAGAAATAACAATTAATGAACTTTCACACTTACCCAAACTCACAGCACTCTTTGATGACTCGCACTCAGTGCTTGCTCGCACGAGGACTGGTCTTTTTATACTGTTTGTTGGTTTACAGCCAAATGAGTCACCCCTGCTGATTGGTTAGAAAACTGGTTTCCACTGACTGCTGTGCCAATTTACTCCTCCTGCAGTGTAACCTTGTTTTACTCTTCTGAAACCAACAGAATCCCAAATATTTAACTTTTCTTCAAGTTAAGTGGTCTATTATTTAAAATTATAACATTTTATCCACAGTTTTATTGTTTTTAAGGACTTTACAGTAAGGTAAGTTTATTTTTAGACCCGATTTCTTAAAAAATTATTTTTTTCAAAAATTTGATTAATTGTTTAAAATAGTTCTTTAAGGTAATTTATAGTTTATTTAATTATTGGAATGTTTTATTAATTTTTTTTTAAAGTTAAACTAGTCTTTTGACCGCCCGTATTTTTCATGAGTTTGACAGTTCTTACTATCAAACTCATGAAGGAAGTTTCCCCTCCCCTGATTGGCTGCACAGTGCTCACCTGATCCCAGCTGGCACATCGCACTAACTACACCGCTGGATCAGGCAAGCACAGCACGCGGACATCTGAACCGGGCCAGTGACAGGAATTCCAAGCAGGCTCAGGCTTCAGATGTCGGCGCGCCGGGTGAGTGCTCATTGGGGGCTTGCACGCGCGGCAAGCCCCTGGATCGAATTTCTGGGCCAATAGCTACTATTTTTAAATTATCCTTTTTGTTTTAAATATACAAGTAAAGGCCGAGGTGCATCTAGTTCTTCTTCTAACCTCCTTGTAGTCGCATGATACAATGACAATGGGGTGGTCGTCTAATCATAGTAATCAGTTTCTATAAATTAGTTTACAACAGACACAGACATGAGGCGAGGAATACCTGGTGCTGGAGAGCTTTGTGAACCATAGGTCCAAAATCACCTGGTCTTCCAAGCGAGCTACACTGGCCATGTGGAACATCTCAAATAACACATGTACTCCATCCCAAATGTCACGTTGTGATATCAAACAGAGCAATACGACATGATCGGGCTATAAGTTGGTTCATTAGTATCATGGGGCCATTCTTAGGTTCAAATTTCCTTCATTAACGATAGTTTGCCAACCACACATCCCGTCAGCAGTAATAAAGATTTAATCCAGATACATCCACATTACCAAATAGATGAAATCTTACCTGCCACCACCATTCTAACAGCCACCTCAGTCAGCCTCTGGAGAATGTCTTGTTCACTCTGCAGATCATGCTCACTCCCCAGGCGCAGTGCAATGAACGTCCGGGTGTCTGGCTCCAGGGACGCGTCACTCAGTTTCCTCTTTATGCTTCAGAGAAGTGATTTCTGCTGATTATCTGGAGCCGCTGGAATCCAGAACCCAATTATTAATCAACTCGCGAGTAAGGAGCATTATGATAGCAGTATCATTAAAGAGATAGAGGATAATCTGAAAGCGCATGTGGCCGGTGAACATAACATATGGACACAAAGTAAGAACATGCATTGTAGTAAACAGTGAAGAGGATATTAGCAGACTTCAGGGGAACACAGACAGACTAGTGCAATGGGCAGTCACATTGTACATGACATTCAATGCAGAGAAGTCTGAAGTGGTGCATTCTGAATGAAGAAAGAGGAGAGGTAATATAAACTAAATAGTACAATTGTATTAGGGGTGCAGGAAGAGAGAGATCTCGGGTTCACGTAAACAAATTTTTGATGGCGGCAGGGCGTATTGACAGATCTTTAAAAAAAATGACGGGTTAAATAGAGGCACATAGTAGAAAAGCAAAGAATTGTGGACAAGGTTTGTAACTCATTAGTTAGGTCTCGGTTGGAGTATTGTGCCCAATTCTGAGCAACACACTTTAGTCAAGGCCCTGGAGAGGGTTCAGAGGAGATTTACCAAAATGGTAGCAGGGATGAGGGACTTCAGTTGTGTGGAGAGACTGATGAAGCTGGACTTGTTCTCCTTAAAGTAGAACAGGTTAAAGGGAGATTTAATAGAGGTGATCAAAATCGTGCAAAGCTTTGATAGAATAAATAAGAAGAAAATACTTCCACTGGCAGGAGATTCAGTAATCAGAGGACACAGATTTAAAGTAAATGGCAAAGGAACCAATGGGGAGATGGGGGGTGGAGGGGTGGAATTAGGAGATTAAAAAAATCAGCAATCTTGCTACGATCTGGAATGTACATGCCTGAAATGGTGACGGAAGCATATTCAATACTAACTTTCAAAAGGGGAATTGGATGTGTACATGAAGAGGAAAGGGGCAGAAATTTGGGGAGAGTGCAGGCTGCGTGGGACTAATTGCTCTTTCAAAGAGCAGACAGAGGTACGATGGCCCGAATGGGCTCCTTCTGCACTGTAAGGCTCCATAATTCTGCACTTTTTTGATTCTAAATTATGAGTGAGGAGAGGAAATATACACTAAACAGTACAATTGTATTAGGGGCGCAGGAAGAGAGAGAACTTGGGTACACAGACAGAAATTGTTAACGGTGGCAGGATGTATTGTCAAATCTTTTTAAAAGAATGACGGGTTCCTTGGCTTTCTAAATAGAGGCACATAGTCGAAAAGAATTCAGCTAAAGTATAAATATCAGGTTTAGGTTAAACACTGAGAACGAAACAACAAATTGCACTTACTGCATTGTTGGGATGTTGCCGGGTACGAGGCACTGAAGAGCAGGAGTGTGAGGGTCATCACCAAGGACATTGTTGACCGTGAGCCGCGGGCCCTGTGTTAGAACCTCCTGAGTGCAGTAGGGAGGTAGACAGGGCAGCATGACTTGGACTGTATCCAGGAAACTGGACGGTTTGGATCAGTGGGCTGCTTCGGCTTTTACCGCGACGGTCGGAGGTGGGCTTTAAGTGTGATGGAGTGAAGCAGCCTGTAGTGATGTATTGTTATTTCGGGTTATTACGGTAGTGCTCCGTCACTGGAATTCAATTTATTTCATCTAAACAGCAAGTTACGCCCACTCCGCGCTCACTGCCAGGCAAAAGAAACAAAACCTGTAAACTGAGGCAGCCTCACGGTCCCTCATTCAATGCCACCGAGTATTTACCTTGCTTATTTTTGTGCACACTCTCAGTAACAGCGGTGTAGGAAATGTGTTTAGGAACATTATAAACCGGAGCAGGTTATTCAGCCCCTTGAACCTGAACCACTCTTCAGTCAGATCATGGCTGTTTTGCACCTCAACTCCATTCACCCGCCTTTGCTCCATTTCGGTCGATGCCCTGACCCAGCAGAAACATGTTGGTCTCAGTCCTGAAATCTGACATTCACCCACAGCATCCACAGCCTTTTGGGGGAGCGAGTTACAGATTGCCACCAACCAGTCTGTGAAAAAACACTTCCTGATTTCACTCCTGAACAGCCTGGCTCCAATTTTAATGTTGTGTTCCCTTGTTCTTGATCCCCCCACCAAAGGAACTTGTTTCTCCGTATCTGCTCCGTCGAAACATTTTATAATTTTAAACATCTCGATGAGATCACCCTCAATCTTTTAAATACAAGGGAATTGAAGGCAAGTTTATGCGACACATCCAATGAATTTAACACATTGCAGTTATGAGTTAAAACAAAACTGCAGTAAATATCAGGGTGAATTGTACTGTTTCATGGGGCTGCAAAAAAGTGGGGATTGAGAATCTTGATTTAAAAGCAGCGCCCGAAAAGAGACTTGGACCCTGACCCTCAGATTATAAGTCTGATGAGATGTTAAAGTGTTGCTTCGTCTGCCCTCCCCTGTGGACACTAACGATCCCACCGCAATATTGGAAGAGGGGCAGCGGCTCAATCGAATCAGCCACCGAATTTCCATCCCAGTCCATTCAATTTTAAGGAAAATCAGGCAGCTAATTCCATATCGCTCGTTTAGACCATCTCCCGAAATTCAAATTCATGTGTACAAATTCCTCTTGGAGGTCAGCTCTACAGGGGCACTATCGCATCGGCTGCCTGTTGTACTCGCAGCTTCATATTAAATTCTAGTGAAGCCAATGGGACTGAATATCAGCCGGGGAGTGTAGGGGCGGCTGATAATGGGGCTGAATATCAGGCGTGGAGTGTAGGGGCGGCCGAGGCGATTCCACCCTTCTTGCACTGCTGGTGAAGGATAATCTTAGCCTCAGGGTGTGGGATGACCAGCACACGGTGCAGTTTCACTCCCGACCTGTATCTCACAGGTGCAGCGGTTAAATAATGGTTTACCTCTTAGGCAGTTTTCTATGATAAGGTACTTTCAAGCTGTCAATCTCAGCTCTGTGTAAAGATACATACTCCTCGACTTTTTCCTAGGCCTTCAGCAGACGTTTTCAGTTTTCAGTGATATTGGTGGAATAATGAGATGTTAAAAGTTAAGACTTCGCAGCGGATTCCCTATAATTGGCAGCCTTATCACGGCCACATCACTCTGAAGTAACCCGAGACGGATCTCGCATGACAGGTGCCGAATGGGACCCGGCAACCTACATACCCAATGCAGGGGAGATGCGCCTCAACAATGGCTCGGCGTCAATCTCCTGTAAAATTATCCACGGCTGATAAGTTCCCATCAAGTGAAGCCGATCACTCTCCAGCAATTCGTAGGAACCTGACAAAAGAATCTAATTGATAAAGCACCAACAATGGAAGCAGGGAACGCCCCACTCAGCAACGGCACTGATGAAAGAAGAAAGAAGAATGAAAGAATATGAGACAAACAGAGAAATTTCCTACATACAGCGCATTTCATGACTTCAACGACTTATAGCCAATTAAGTACTTTTTGAAATGTAGCCAAAGCTGCAATGTAGGGACCGTTACAGCCAGTTTGTGCACAGCGAGGTCCTGCAAAAGCAATGAGATGAATAACCAGATAATCCCTTTTTAGGATACCAAGGGGTAAATATTGGCCTGGTCACCGGGGAGAACTCCCCAATTTTCTTTGAAATAGTGGCATTTTTTACTTCCACCTGAGAGAGCAGACGGGGCCCCGCTTTAGCACTTAATTCTAAGTTCCCTCTGAAAGTCGGCATCTCCGACAGTGCGCCGCTCCCCCAACACTGCACTGAAGTGTCAGCCTAGAATTATGTGTTCAAGACTCTGGAGCAGGACTTTAATCCAAGGTTCTGAGTCGAGATTGCTACCAAATGAGCAACAACTAACAGGCTTAACCAGCCAGCTTATTAGAGTCATCTTTTCAATGTTTGGAAGCAAATTCAAAAGTAACTTTTAAAATGGAATTGGATATGTACATAAAGTGGAAAAACTTGCAAGGCCAAAGGGCAGGTGAATGGACAAAGACACGATGGGCTGCATGTCATCTTTCTGTGCTGTACCATTCCCTGATTCAATGATTAAGGTGTAACTGAGTTCAGTGAGTGAAGCATAAAGATAGAAACAGAGGGATATAGATACAGGTGTGACTGAGTACTGTGAGTGATGCAGAGAGTCACCAGCAGAGGGAGCTAGATCAATGTGTGTCTCAGTGATACAGCGCGAGGCACCAAAAGAATTCCAAGGAATTACATCGTTATTTTAAAGTAGTAAAACGTCACAAGGTGGTTCACAGGGGCGTCATCAAACTAATGGTGACACCGAGCTAAAGAAGGAGATATTAGGACAGGTGACCAGACGCTTGCTGAAAAATTTAAGTTTTTAGGAGCCTCTGAAAGGAGAAGAGTGAGAGATGGAGAGGTTTAGGGAGGGAATTCCACAGCTTAGGGCTCAGACAGCTGAAAGCACGGCCACCAATGGTGGAGCAATTAAAATTGGGGATGAGCAATAGGCCTTAATTGCAGGAGCGCAGAGATCTCAGCGGGTTTAGTGCTGGAGGACGTTACAGAGATAGAGAGGAGGCGAGGCCATGGGGGATTTCAGAATGAGGATGAACATTTTAAAATGGAGACATTGCCAGATGGCGTCAATGTTGGTCTGCGAGTCAGAAGCTCATCTCAGTGTCAAATACGAAACCAATATTGCGAACGGTTTCAATCAGCCGCAGAGAGTTGTCAGGGAGAGGGAAGGAGTCAATGGCGAGGAAACGGAGTTTGTGGCGGAGACCGAAGACAATGGAGAATTTTTTTTCAAAACTAGTTTTCAAACATTATACTTTTTCTCGAAGATGACCATTAGTTCCTTTCACTATTCTGAGTGATACTGTTAACACCTGCAGGAAGATCATATGTATTATTTCGCTAGCATTACTAACCGGGAAATATGTTCCTAAGTACATTTATGAGTGCTCTTTAAAGGCCAGTCTCTGGTCATGGGCATCGCTATCAATGCAAAGTTTATTGTCCATCCCAAGTTGCCTCTTGGGAACCTGCCGCCTTCTTCAACCGCTGCAGTCCATGTGGCAAAGCTGCTCCCACTGTTCTGATAGTTCGCAAGTTATAGGATTTTGGCACAGCGATGAAGATACGTAGATATATGTCCAAGTCGGTATGATATGTGCCTTCGAGGGAAATTATAGCTGAGGATGTTCCCATGTAACTGCTGCTCCTGACCTCGGCGATTTGCTTCAGTGCATTCATTAAACAGTACACACTGCAGCCACAGTGCGCCGGTGGTGGAGGGAGTGGATGTTTGAAGTGATCAATGGGTTTACGTGTCAATCCAGAGATATCATTAACTTTCCAAGGTAGGTTTATTTGTATCGTTCCTTGGTCTTATTGCCCCTCTCGCTTCACCCACTCTCTCCCGCTCTGTCTCTCTCTCTCTCGCTCGCTCTCTATCTCTTTCCCTCTCTCTCCCACTTCACTCTCCATCAGCCCTTCTCTCTCTTCTCTCTCTCCCCTTTCTTCCCCTCTCTCCCCTTAGTCTCCGACACTCTCTCTCCCATATCTCTCCCTTCCTCTCCCCCGTCTCCGCACTCTATCCCTTACACAAAATCTAACTCTCCCTCCCCCTATTTCTCCACTCTCCTAACCCTCACTGTCTCCCCACGCACTCTCTCTCCCCGCTCTCACCCCCTCTCTCTACCCTACTATTCCATCCCTCTCGCCCTCTCTCACCACCTCTCGCTACCACACTATCCCCTCTCTCTCTCACCTATTCCTCCTCGTCTCCCACCCATATCTCCCTCACTCTCTCTCCCACCCACTCTCTCTCGCCTCCCGCTCTTGCACTCTCCCCCCTCTCCTATCTAGCTCCCTTCCTTCTCACTTGTATCTCTCCCTTCCTCCATCCTCTGTAACCCTTCATGAGTTCCTGGGGGTAAAAGATTGATTGATCGTGGGTGGAGAAATCTGATCGGGGGTGAGAGATGGATAGTGGTGGGGGAGAGATCAAATCGAGATGGCGAGAGATCTGAATGCTTTTGGAGTGATATTACCACGGGGGGCGAAGGGTTTGGATTGGGGGGAGGAGAGATCAGTTCGGGTGATGGTACTGGTTGCAGAGGTTTGACTCCAGTTCAGAAACATCCAGGATTAAATGACGGTGCTTCTTTCCTATTTGTTTATATGTCACAGCGCAACCAGTGTTGGAGCAGTGAAAGACAGACCGCAACTTCAGGATTTCCACCTTTAGATGTGCACGCGGTACAAATGATAAACACTGTTAGTTCGCCATTTTTACCCACCGCAAATTCCGGCCCAATATTATAAAGAAGAATATTATGTGGTTGTGTGAATGCTCAGTTGTGGGGTATATTCAAGGCAGAGGTCCATAATTCCAGCATTAATTGCCCATCATTAATTGCCCTTAACTGAGTGCCTTGCTAGACCATTTCAGAGGGCAGTTCATTCACTGAGATAATAAGAAGCCTCACCGTTCTTGTTAAGAAGTTCTTGAGAAATTGGGGATCTTTTCACAACACCGGCCCAAAAATAATTTTAATAATATATCTGATAGAGATACTCACGATCAGAGCGGCTTTGATCGGGTAAATTGTTGAGAAACATTTCTGCTGTGTGGGGAGCTAGAATTGCACAGCAGAAATGTAAAATCCTGAGCAAAAGATGGCAAGAAAATTTTCGGGATTATTTTTGTACAAAGTGTTGTAAGGAATACTTGAATGATAACATGGCTGGAAGAAGAACCAGTAACATCATGATACAGGGGCAGAGAGAAGATACAATCTTGCTGTTATATAGCACCTGGCAGGGAGCTGCAAAGTGCTTAGAGGACAATGAATTAATTTGAAATGTAGTCACTGTCGATATTGACAATTGGTAAACAGATAATTTCCACAAGCAGCAATGAGATAAAATTCTAAATGCTGAGTGCAGGAGCGAGTTTTTGCTTTTGAGACAGTAATACCATCTCTGAATCAGAAGGTGAAGGTTTCGAGCACCGCTCCTAAACAGGTTCTCATGAGTGGAGACTGAAATATAGTCTGTACATGAAAACTTTGCAGAGTCTTCAAATTGAGATATCCAGTTTACGATGAGATAAGGCATTTGGGCACCGACCCTCCTGTCAGTGGAAACAGTTTCTCCCTATCTGCTCTATTACCCCGCCCCGTCTCCCACTCAATTTGGAACACCTCTATTAAATCTCTGCTTAACCTTCTTTGCTCTAAGGAGCACAATTCCAGCTTCTCTAGTCTCTCCACACCACTGAATTCCCTCATCTCTGAACATGATGCAAGGTGGAGGATTCGAAAATATTGCCAGTTAGGAGCGTGAAAATTGAAAGGATCCAAAAAAACAAATACAGTCAACAGCTTTGTGAATCTTTAGATAAGCTTTGTGAAAGGGATTAAGAGGAGAATGAAGGGCGAACTGCCCGATTGACCAGAGGCAGTCAAGACATCGTTTTCTGGTTTCAGACGCTACGACATTTAATTTGATGTTATCGGTGACATTTACTGATCTGAGACATTTAAAGAATTCTTGTTACTGCAGATCAGAAATTGAAGCCTAACATCGGGTTCAGGACAATCAGAATACTTCGGCACAAAAAAGGCACTGAAAGGCTGGAAGGGAGACCGCACCGGTTGCAAGTGGTCTGGTTTGTGGTGACATGGATATTTCTGCAGTGTGCGGGACCAGATAGTCTCAATGGCCCAGTAATTCCGGTCCCAACGCATGAGTACGGACGGGGTACTCACGCGTGGGCCCGTTGGAAGTGCCGGATTTCAGCATGCACAGCGCATGCGCGGAAAACCGGCAATTGCTCTCCTCTGAACCAAGTGGTTAAGAGGCAGTTCCCTAGCAACATTTGAGGCAGCGCGTACGCGTTGAACTTCGTTTTTTTGACAGGTTTTTCTGTGCGTGAAGGCCTCCACTTTTTACGAATGTAAAAAGCAGACGTAAGGACTTAGTTTTATAAGGTAAGTGGTCTAATAATTAAAGTTAGAAATTTTTTTCCACATTTGTATTATTTGTAAAGAATTTACAGTAAGGTAAGTGTATTTTTGGAACCGAATACTTGAAAAAAAAATTTGGCATAAATTTGAATAATTGTTTAAATTAGTTTATTTACAGTTATTAATAGTTAATTTAATTATTGGAATTTTTAAAAACATTTATTTAAAGTGTAAGTACTGTTTTGGGCGCCCGGACTTTTCATGAGTTTGACAGGTCTTATGTCTAACTCATGAATGGAATTTTGTAAACTCCCATTGGTTGCCCAGTGCTCACGTGATCCCAGCTGGCTCATTGCACTAAGTACGCCACTGGATCACGCACGCACAGTGCGCCGGGAGCTGAACCGGGCCACAGACCGGAAATCCACGCAGGCTCAGTCTTCAAATGTCAGCGCGAGATGTAAGTGTAGGTCGGGGGCTTGCACCCGCGGGAAGCCCCCGACCCGAACTTCTGGGCCTCTGTGTTCACAATGAATGTCTCATTCCTTAATTTGGAAATGCAAAACTGATAGTGGGCAATTGCTGTTCCGATCACAGCAATCTGAAACTTCAACTCGCTGACACCTTGGTTTAGGACATCTTGAAACCATGCATCTGGCTGTCTCAGTGGCGCAATCGGTTAGCGCATTCGGCTGTTAACTTAAAAGTTGGTGGATCGAGCCCACCCAGGAAATAAGATTTCAACTGCTTTCTTTTTCCGTTGCGATTCATTGCCGCACAGCTCCAGTTTGTCAATGTGGGCATTGGCTGCAGGAAAATATTCTGCACACATTGCCACTGTGCTGTTATCCAGTAAGTTGCCACCCAAATACTTATATGAGTATTCATTTCAAATAAAATGATAAAAAGATGTAGATGGATCATGTTCCTTCATCCGAACCATTGGAAATATATTAAGTTATTGGTTTAAAATAAACTGATGGAAATTGATTTTGTATCTCCATATATGGAACTGCAACATGGCATCGCACCGTGTGAGGCTACATTTTATATGTGGCTACTGTACAGCTGGTATTAGGGAAAACAATTCAGAACTCGCTGGACCATTTTAATTATAATTTACCTGCATCTAATAACTTTATTTTTGTCGAAGTAAAATGTTGTATAACAACGCGGTCTGGTTGATGGCACATGCGATAATGTTTGTGTAGGCAGCATGCTGTGGAATTCCCTGCTTAAACCACTTCATCCTCAGACCCTCCTTAAAACCGAAAGCTTTGAGCAGTTTGGGTCACCCTCTTACTAGTTCCATACTTGTATAATATAACGAGCTAAAGCTGGCGTCGATCAACGGGGCAGAAAACACTATATATAAAGGATGTGCTTACAAATATCAGGCGCGGTGAGAGTCTGGTCAACGTCAAACCCCTCCTTTCTCATTCAATTGAGGAAGAAGAGACTCAACGGGTGTCAGACACCAGGAAGTTTAATAAATAGAACAACTAACGACAGGAATACAAGTAACATCTATTTCCAAAACGTATCAATGCACATTTTTCACTTTATGTAAAAGCTGACTGCTATGAATTTCAAAATGAGCATCATGGGGTTCGTGTCCTATGCCTGTCCTTCAAGTTTGCAATTATCATTGCATATTGAGGAGACTCGCATTTAAAGATGAGGGCACAACGCACCACATGAAGAGAAACCGTCTTGTATAATGATAGATAGGGTTTTTGCAACACCTGTGCTATCAGAGCCTTTCAATGCCTTTCAGCGGGTAGATTCATGACAGAATGTGCAGAATAGGACAACAGAAATACTCCCATGTCACTGAAAGTTATCGATCATTTTTCTAAATAAGGGTCGTGTGCACAATGTTCAAGTGTAAAATATGTTTCTCTCTATTAACCCTATTAATTAATTTCCTACAGCTAAAAACTTCAATGAAGTCAGCGCTTAACTTTCCATATTCCAATGAATACAAACCTAGTTTATGTAATCTCCCCTCATAATTGGAACCCTGAAAACTTTCTGCTGGATCTGTGCTGCACTGCTTAAGAACATAAGACAATAAGACCAGTTGGCCCTTCTAGCCTGATCCAGCATTCAATGAGATCATGGCTGATCGTCTACCTCATCTCCACTTTCATGCACTATCCCCATATCCCTTGATAACATTAATATTCAAAAATCTATAGATCTCTGTCTTGAATATATTCAATGACTGAGCCTCCACAATAATTTGGGGTAGAGAATTCCAACGATTTGCCACCTTCTGAGTGAAGACATTTCTCCTCATCCAAGTCCTAAATGGCCGACCCCTTATCTGAGACTGTGACCCCTGGTTCTAGACTCCACAGCCAGGGGAAACATCCTCCCTGCATCTACCCTGTCCAGCCTTGTCAGAATTCTGTATGTTTCAATTAGATCAGCTCTCATTCTTCTAATCTCTAGAGAATATACTTCTAGTCCATTCAATCTCTTCTCATTGGAAAATGCCCCCGTCCAGGAACCAGTCTGGTGAACCTTCGTTGCGCTCCCTCTATGGCAAATATATCCTACTTTATATAAGGATAACAAAACTGTGCACAATAATCGAGGTGTGGTTTCACAGGGGTCCAATATAATTGAAGTAAGGCGTCTTTACCTTTAACTCCAATCCTCTTATAATAAAGGCCTACATAGTATTTGCTTTCATAATTGCTTGTTTTACCTCTATGTTAACTTTCAGTGATTCGTGTACCAGGACACTCAGGTTCCTCTGAACACCAACATTTTCTATTCACTCAACATTTAAAACATACTCTGCTTTTCCATTTTTCCTACCAAATTGGATACCTTCACATTTCTCCACATAATATTCCATTTGCCATGATCTTGCCCACTCACTTAGCCTGTCTATATCCCCTTGAATCCTTCTAGTATCCTCCTCACAACTTACATTCCCACCCAGCTTCTGAGGCCAATGTATAACCTTTAATATGTGCCGTGACCAGAACTGTATAGAGTACTCCAGAGGTACGAACAAGTATAGTTGTAGCAAAACTTTCTCCCCTTTGTATAACTGCCTTTGTAACAGATTATACAGCTGCTGTAATTGGATTGTATATACCGACTCGGCAAAATAAGGACTCGTTTGATCAGAATAAACTCAATAAAAATTTCAGTTTTCCAAATTAAATTGGATAATTACTTGAAAGAGAAAAATGTGCAGGGCAATGGGAAAGAGCAGGGAAGTGGAATTAACTGGAGAGCTCATTCAAAGAGCCGGCACAGGTACGATTGGCGAATGGCCTCCTTCTGTGCTGTGACAATCGATGATTCTACTAACAGATCAATTTCTGCCATTCTCTACAGCCTTCCTCAATAGAGCACTGTAACTCTACTTCTGTAAAACAAGGTACTGAAGTACAGAACGGCTGCCCAGTTTAACACTCTGGTTACCTTCCTAACATCATTCGTGCCATAGTACTTCCGTAGTGTAGTGGTTATCACGTTCGTCAAACATACGTAAAATTTCCCAGTCCAGTGTGGACGGCGACGTTTTGAGAACTTGTTGAATTAAATATTGGGAAAACAGAATAGTTCACATTTGTGTTTAGATATTAACAAAATACAATATCTCACTGCTGTTTTACATTTGCTCTTTCTCTGTACGGTTCTGTACACTTTCAAACTCTACAGTGTCTCTGTATGTAGTGTCCCTCTTTTGGTATCTGTATGTAGTGTCTCTGCAGCTATGCAAATCCCTGGTTAGACCACACCTGGAGTACTGTGAGCAATTCGGGGCACCACGCCTTCGGAAGGATATATTGGTCCTGGAGAGAGTGCAGCGTAGGTTTACCAGAATGATGCATGGACTTCAAGGGTTAAGTTAGAAGGATAGATTACACAAATTAGGTTTGTATTCCATAGAATTTAGAAGGTTAAGGGGTGATGTGTTCGAGGTTTCAAGATAATAAGAGGAACAGATAGGTTAGATACAGAAAAATTATTTCCGCTGGTTGGGGATGCTAGGAAAAATGTACATAGTCTAAAAATTAGAGAGACATTTCAGGAATGAAATTGGGGAAACACTTCTACACACAAAGCGTAGTAGAAGTTTGGAACTCTCTTCCGCAAACGCGAGATCAATTGTTCATTTTATTTTTGAGATTGATAGTTTTTTCTAACCAAAATGTATTAAGCGATATAAGCCAAAGGCGGGTTTATGGAGTTAGATCACAGATCAGCCATGATCTCATTGAATGGCGGAATAGGCTCGAGGGGCTGAATGGCCTACACCTGTTCCTATATTCCTATGTTCTCTCACTCTCGAGTACTGTGCACAGTTCAACACAGTGCCCAGAGGCTTGTGAATCTTTGGAATTCTCTGCCATGGGTGATGTGACTGCTGAATGTTTGAGTATATTCAAGGCTGAAGTCGAAAGGTTTTTGGACTCTAGGGGAATCAAGTGGTATGGAGATCGGGCGGGAAAGTGGAGTTGAGGTCGATGATCAGCCATGATCTCATGGAATGGTGGAACAGGCTCGAGGGGCTGAATGACCTCCTCCTGTTACTATGCTCCGAGGCTCTCTCACTCGATCCCGTCACCAGCCCTGACGGTGCAGAAAGCGCCTCTCAAAGCTGCGCATTCCGGCTGATATCAGTTGAATTGTGAGAGATGATTCAAGGATCCTGCAGCGCTGCCTCGGTCAACAACAACATTTCTAAGCCGCTTTTTAGACCTTGGAAACAAACCCAACAATAATTCGCTCTTCCCCAGCTCCAGACTGAGTGAGGCCGGGACAAGCAGCAACATTCCGAACCCACACTCTGCAATCGCCCGCTGCCAGCCGAAAGCGGCGAATTCAGCCTCAATCAGCGGGTTACTGGCCATCGCTGGAATGCAAGCTGTCACAGCCCGGGCCAAATCTCCCCGTACACCCAGCACAGGCTTCTGAAAGGGCGGGGCGAGTATATCCCGGTCACTCAGCCTTTTAGCAGCATTTACAGATACCGGAGTGAGGGAAAATTTATTTGGGCCTCAATGGGGAATCCCGGGCGGAAACAATTTATGGGAACTTGCTCCTCATGGACGTTTCTTCCATGTGAAAGGGGCTACAATCCTTTTAAATTTAACAACGGCTGCAGCAGATTCCTGGTTTCATACGCACTCAACATTTTAAACCAACCTCTTAAAATATAGTGCGCAAAACGACAAGGTTAAATGTTCAGGACATGCAGAGTAGAAAAGCCATAAAATTTCCCCTGTCACTCGTCAATCATATAAGCATTTCCTTCCGTCTGCAACAAAATGATGGGCATTAACATAATTATTCGCGGTCTCACAGAGTGGCACAGGATAATGCGGGACCCATAAAGACAGACGCAGGCGACATTGTGATTGAAAATAAGGAAATGGCAGACATGTATTGTATCGGTCTTCAAAGTAGAGGGAAAGGATAAAATATTAGAGACATGGAGAGTACGAAAACTACATCATACAGAGGGATTTACGAAATTTAATATAGCGACATCCAGCAGGCATTTGATAAGGTTCCTCAGAAGAGAGTGTAAGCAAAATCCAAAGCACTTGGAATTTGAGGCAACATATTGACACAGGTAGGGAATTGGTTAGGAGGTAGGGGACACAGAGTAGTAATAATGGGTATGTACTCCAATTGGCAGGATGTGTCTAGCGGTGTCCCACTGGGAGCTGGACTGGGGCGTCAGCTTTTCACTATGCTGATATATGACTTAGATCAAGGAATAGAGAACCGGATATCCAAGTTTGCTGATGGCCCTAAGTTCGGAGCACAGCACGCAATGTAGATGGGGGCAGTGAATTGTGAAAGGACATTGATGAATTATGTGAGTGGGCAAAACTGTGAATAATGGATTTCAATGTGGGGAAGTGTCTGATCATCCACTTTGGAAGTCAGAAACATAAGTCAGTGTATTTTCTAAAAACATTGTGTTAGAGAATTTTTTTCTGAGAAATAGCCAATCCTGTTAAACATAGAAACATAGAAGATAGGAGCAGGAGTAGGCCATTCGGCCCATCGAGCCTGCTCCACCATTCAATGAGATCATGGCTGATCATCCAAATTCAGTACCCTGTCCCTGCTTTCTCCCCGTATCCATTGATCCCTTTAGCCTTAAGAAATATATCCAACTCCTTCTTGAATATATTTAATGAATTGTCCTCTACTGCCTTCTGTGGCCGAGAATTCCACTCTCTGGGTGAAGAAATTCCTCCTCATTTCTGTCCTAAATGGCTTACCCCTTATCCTTAGACTGCTACCCCTGGTTTTGGACTCCCCGACCATCGGCAACATCCTTCCTGCATCTAGTCTGTCCAGTCCTGTCAGAATTTTATAACTTTCAGTGAGATCCCCTCTCATTCTTCTAAACTCCAGCGAGTATAAGCCCAATCGACCCAACCTCTCATCATACCTCTTCCTGCCATCCCAGGTATCAGCCTGGTGAATCTTTGCTGAACTCCCTCCATGGCAAGAACAAGAACTTAAGAAAATTTGTCCCAAATTCCTGGAGTCATAAGCACAGAACATTTCAAACCAAGCTCCAAAATATAGTGTTGAAAGGCGATAGGATTAAGTGTCCATCACAGAGAAATGGGCAAAATAACCTATTGAAGCATGGACTGTCCCTCAGTAAGCATGTCAGCATTTCTTTCATTTTAATAGATTTATTAAGCACATATTGAATGCAATAGTATTTAAGTATACAATTAAACTTTAGGAATTAGCACCACACCTGATATTGGTTGGGTGGTGAGCTTCTTAGGCTTCTACCAAACCAAATATTCATTAAAACTGCCAGTTTTCATGCATTTTTCTCATTCCCTGTACTTGCCAAGCCAAACAATCCTGCCTTACAAGATTATATCACATTTTAAATAAAAATCCATCTAAAGCTAATTTAATTGACATATGATCGATAGTTTTACTCTTCTTCGATAATATTCGAATTGTACCAATTGATATATTTAGTAGTAAGTCTGTCTTTGTTTCTGTATCTATTGTACTAATTGGAAATGGTGATGGATTGCCCGGATGTTTTCCTTTGCAGAAGTGTCTTCCCTCACCGTTAGCAAATGTTTAAAGGTCCCTGAAATTGATTAATCTGTTTTCAATGTCATGAGTTTAATTAAATCGCTTATGACTTCATCCTGAAACTGACCATTGCTGCAGCGTCAGTGCTGGCCCAATAGCCCAGTGGTACTTGACGCAGATTTATACTTCACTGCATAACGGGAAGAGACTAATGGTTAACATTACTACAGTAGGTAGACAAACCAATACAGTATAGCATTAGAAGAATTTCGGATGGTCTGATTAACCATTTCCTTACAATGCTCCCTTTGTTGGCGTGAACATATTTAAGGTCAACACTAAACAATTTTTCATCAACATCATATATCTATCTCGACCTATTCTATGGTACAGAAAGCTGCACCTTGATTTTACATATACTCCCTCTCACCAGAGCCACATCAGCCACGTCATGTACTGGTGTCATCAACGTGACTGACCATGCCTTGGGATCCATTCTTCATCAAGCATATCACCTGCTATTTGGTTTATGCACGACATGTCACTTCTGCACACTCAGCGATTCCAAAAATTATGCCATGCGAGAAATTGAATACATGTCAACCCTTTGATATCTGGCTATCATATCGAAGGACCAGGTGTGTGGGGGTGTTTGATTAGAATCTCCCCCTGCATGGTCCTGATGTTTCGGATAGTGACCAAGCTATCAAATACATTCTTCTCATTGTTCAGTATAAACAAGGACACAGCCATTTCCAATAAAAAGTGAACAATTATCCATCTTAACTGCACTTACCTGACTTTCACTAGATTGTGATTTGATAGCAGATTGATGTATCTCGGCGAATGGTACCCAGGTGATTTAAGTTAAGAAGGGCTTTAAATGTATACATAGAAACAGACTGCTTCCATTAGTTGAGGATCAAGAGCTAACGGCCAGAGATACATATTTTCTGATCGGAGGCCACCTGCGTGCGGAACACTCCGATCAGTAAATATCTACGAACTTACCTGAGGGATCCCAAGGCGCCTACACTTCCAATCCTGGGCCTCTCCAAACACCAAGTGTGCAGGGCCCACCTATCTCAGAGGCGCAGGAAGTTCGCAATCGTCCCTGGGATCAAGTGGGCCAGACCAGCCAATAGAAGAAGGGAATCTCACTTGATGCACTTGACAGATAGACCTGTCAAATACATGAATGGAGATCACCCCAAAAACACAGTAAAGCTTTAAATGCATTTAAAAACACCATCCCCTTTTTAAACTAAGTTGAAATTGCAATAAATTAAATATTTTAAACAAACATTTATTTTTTGAAAAAAATTAAGTTTTTTATGGGGCTAACAATAAACTTACTTCTTTCAAAAGTATTTTTAAATGATTAATGAGTGAAAAAAACATTTCAACTCTTTTCCTGGTAAAAGCAGGCCTTTCGCCTGCTTTTATCAAGATTCAGAAATCTAAAGGTTTTCTGCGGGCGGAGGGTCTCCAGAAAGCGGAATTCTCTGCCCGCGGATGCCGTTTTACAGGGCAGGCAGAGGATCTGTCAAGAGAATCCTTGGCAGATCGGAATTGCCTGTTTTCAGCGCATGCGCTGTGCATGCCTGAAACCGGTATTTCCGATGTCCCTACAGGTGCTTCCACGGCGGCTACAGACCCATAGGGATCTGAATATCCGGTGCAATATATGTTAGAGATTTAGAACAAAAGGTAGTAGGAACCACTTTACACGGTGAGTTGTGAGACTGGAAATAACGGAGGCAGAAATTATGTCAGTATTGAAGTTTAATGTATATAGATGAATGAGTAACAATAGGTTGAAGTGATGCTGACACCGGTTGGGTAAATTGGATAGAACTAATTACTGGGGTGGAGTGTAAACGCCGACAAGGACTGGTTGGAACTTATGGACTGTGCCCCTGTTATAAAATTCCAACATTGTGATGAACAATTGAGATTTCAAGTAAATATCTTTGAACAAAGATGGCTAATGTCACATTGACGAGTCAAGTTCCTACTGTCTCCAGCATTAGACACTGATCAGGAGGCAGGGGCCCGTTCTATTGGTCCAGGAGACACAGGGGGCGGAGTCTGACGGGGAGACCAGCGCCTGCAACATTCACACCGAAATTACAGGATTACAAATATCCACCATTGTAACACCCGTATTTTCCGATCGCAGGCCTCCCACGGGCGGAGGTCTGCGAACTGGAAACATCTACGCCCTTAGCTGAGTGCTACCGGGATGCACACGCTTCCGCTCCGTGGCCTCTCCAAACTCCAAATGCGCAGGACCCACCTATCCCTTAGACACATGTAGTTCGCAGTGTCCCTGCGATTACATGGGCCATGGGGAGCCAATCAAAAAGGGAGTATCCCTTCATAAACATTACCGGAAGACATGTCAAATATATGACTGGAGATCATCCCAAAAACATAGTAAAACTTTAAATACATTTAAAAAAATCATATTTTTTAAATGACTTGAAATAACAATAACTTATGTATTTTAAACAAAAATTTTATATTTTGTTAAAAATAACGGAAGTTTTTTACTTGGCTAAAATAACGTTTCCTTTTTTTTGTATTTGTAATGATAAATCAGTGAAATATTTTTGTTTTATTTTTTCAACGCTTACTCTTCTAAAAGCAGGCTTTACTCCTGCTTTTATCAGGCGTAAGAATTATAAGGGTTTTCTGCGGGCGGAGGGTCTCCAAGAAGCGGAACTATCCGCCCGCAGAGGCCCTTCTCCAGGGCAGCCGGAGGATCTGTCAAGACCATTCTTGACAGATCGATTGGTTTTCATCGCGTGCGCTGTGCATGCTTGAAACCAGCATTTCCGATGTCCCTACGGGTGGGTACACAGCGCGGAAACTTTATATATTAATTAAACTGTGGCGACTCTTTCCTTTGCCTGCGGTGTGTGTCAGTTAAAGCTGACGCCTACATGTTCTACTCCACAGCTGAAGTTCAATCATGAGTGTTCTCTTTGAAACTGGAGCGGGAAGTGCGCTGTTTTATGAGAACACGATTATGTTCACCCGAGCAGAGCAGCAGACATCAAACACAAGGCATAAAGTGGGAGAAATGTTTTATGTTACCTGTTCATTCCTTCAACAACAAACGATTTTCGTCCTAACTGAGAGATGGCTATTCTACAATAGATTGCAGTTTGTAATTGAACTCTTGTTAGGACAGGAAGCTTTGATTTTACATTTCATTCTTTTACCAATAAATGTCCAAGGAATTTTCATCACCTGCTTCAGCTCTTCCCTGAATTTAGTTTGAGTTGCTGCATAAATGCACGTGTTTGTACAGGAACTCAAATACAAAAGCATATATCCGGTTTCAGCGGCAACATAGGCAGGGGCTGCATAATCGCCTTTGTAATGCACGGTGCTTGTCACTCTGGTAGTTACAAAACTAACGACATTTGTCAGCCACAACAGTATAAAACTTCCCGATACACTGAACAGTAAAGTGATGGATTTCCTTCGGTTCTCCATCTCTGGATCGCTCTGATTCTCACTGCTGTGACCCCGGAGACCCCTGCGGGCTCTACTGACCACTAAAATACGTCTGACTGTCAAACCATTAAAAAGTAATATCAAAGCAAAGGCAAACCAAGCAAAACAAATGCTTTGTAACCAGGAAAACGCCACACCTAAAGGCGAAGAAAAAAACGCCACTCTGGAGCGGCAACCCGAGGGAACATTGTTAATGACTCGATCAGATTCATATGCAAAACAAAAAGGGAGGCTCTGTAAACAGATCAGGACAGATACCGTTGTTATAACCGCGGCCGCAGTTCTCACTGTGCAATACTTGGTTTTTAACTTCTCAGTACATATAGCTACAAATCGGTCAAATGTGAACGAGACTGTAAACCACACCGACACATACAGGGCGACACATTGCACGTACATAATGATCTTACAAACGACAGTGTAGTACAGGAATGGATGTGGCAAGTGATAACGTAAAATGCGGTTCACAAATATATTGATAATCATGACCAGTAGATCAGCTGTTGCCATGGCCACCATGTAGACAGAGATACACTTGGAAAGGCCGCAGTTTCCTCGGGAGAGAATCACGATTGTCAGTAGGTTCGCTGTGAGAAAGAGGGAGAAGAGATCAGTAATGGGGACACTCGGATACATCTCACAGGTTATTGTGGGGAAAGGTTCAGATCCGACCCTACTTAGGGTCATAGACACTGATTATTCTCATTAAGATAAGCGAGTGTCCTCAACATTTTATTCAAAGTAATGAAATCATTGAACATTCAAAATAGAGGAAGTGAAAATCCACCGTCCCTCCAGCAAACTTCAGTCACGTATTAAATTTTATTCCACGGCAATTAATGGAAAGATATAATTCAAATAAAATATTCAGCTGAGACAAAAGCTTTCAATTTATGTCTAACCGCTGCCGAGAGGATGGGAACACATTACCGAGCTGCAATTATTTCTCAAAATATTGTTCAAAATCCCCTGTTTTGTGGAGGTGTCTGCAGTCCGAGGAATTATCAACTTAATGTAGATAGGGAAGAACGGTACAAATGAGGAGATTACTATGGGCACTGAACAAAACTTTCGTTAATGAATTATGAGCTTTTGGAGGTGCCGGGGAATCAGCCTCGCCCTCCCTCAGTATAGGGAGGAATACTGAGCTCCCGGTGCATACCACCTACCGAGGAGAACAGCGCCTCAGCGGCTGCGCAGACCTCTGCCATTCCCGCATTATATTCATTCCTTATCCCGGTCTCTGCAATGAGGATATTATCGGAATCTGTTACATAATCATTAAAAGTGAGCTCGTCAACAGCTATTAGGCAACAAGAGACATTGACTTACCGGGAACACCGAAGGCTGCGAGAATATGGTAATAAATGTCCCGTATCTGTAGAATTGCTGGCCGTGCCATTTGTTTGACGATTTGTGTAGATTCTGCCCAGCTGTACGATTTCGTCTGCAGTACACCTGAAGTCAGTAAATGCTCCCAATTTATAGAACAATCCGTGCCCGATGAGGTAATCTGGTTACACAATAAGTGGCTTCATTCTCAGTCACTTAACAAACAAGGGGCGATTATATCTTCAGTGCGCCCATAGGGAAATTGAACAGCTCAGTCCATGAAACTCACCCCATTAAAATCAATGAACGGAAAGTAATACCAGCGGGAATGTGCTCTGTGCATGCCTCGTGATCCCTACAGGGACCATCCTCACGGACATTGCGTTAGGATCTTGGAGTCTCAAATTAATTCGGTGAAATCTTCACTCATCCAGCACATAATTAAAATTTGTTTTTTACTGTTATAATGGCTGATGATGAATCGGCTCTAGCATTACTGGTGGAGACATTACAATAACATTTCTGGTGGTGACCCTACTCTAACATTACTGGTGGTGACACAACTCTAATATTACTGTTGGTGACCCTACTCTAACATTACTGGTCGTGACACAACTCTAATATTACTGTTGGTGACTCTACTCTATCATTACTATTATAGGTGGTGACGATACGCTAGTATTACTAATGATGATATAACACTAATATTACTGGTAAAGACGCTACTCTAACATTATTGGTGGTGACTCTACTCTAACATTACTGGCGTTGGCCCTACTTTAACATTACTGCTGGTGACCCGACACTAGCAAAACTGCCGGTGACCCTACTTTAACATTACTGGTGGTGACCCTACGCTAACATAACTGGTGGTAACTGTACTCTAACATTATTGTTGGTGACACTACAGTACCATTACTGGTGGTAACTCTAATCTAACTTTACTGATGGTGACCATACTGTAACTTTACTGGTGGTGACCATACTCTAACCTTATTGGTTGAGACCCTATTCTAACATTTCTGGTGTTGTCTATACACTATCATTACTGGTGGGGACACTAATCTAACATTACTGCTGGTTTCTCTACACTAACAATACTGGTGGTGACTCCTCCCTAACATTACTGGTGGTGACTCCTCTCTAAAATCACTGATGGTAGCTCAACTCCAAAACTATTGGTGGTGACCCTACACTAATATTACTGGTGGAAAGCCTACCCTCACCTGACCAGTGATGATTCATCTCTAAAGTGAGAGGTGCTGGCCCTACTCGAACGTTACTGATGGTGACCCTATGCTAACATTACTGGTGATGATCCTAGTGTAACATTACTGCCGGTGACCCTACTCTAACATTACTGGTGATGACCCTACTCTAACATTACTGATGGTGACCATAATCTAATCCACTCTAACATTAATGGCGGTGACCTTACTCTAACATCACTGGTGCTGACCCTACTCCAGCGTTACTGGTGGTATGCTACTCTAACATTACTTGTGGTGACCCTACTCTAACTTCACTAGTCCTGACTTTACTCTATAGTTACTGCTGATTATCTTAGTCTAACATTACTGTTGGTGCCCCTGCTTTAATGTTGAGGAATCTTGTCTGGTGGGACCCTACTTTAACATTACCAGTGGTGAAATTAACCTATCCAAACTGGTGATGAACGTCATTATCATTACTGGTGGAGATTCGCATGGCAGCTGTTAATGATTCTGCCATTGCAATTTACCCTTCATCTAGACTCACCTTTTTTTTCTTAACTTGTCCCATTACCATCTCCTTTTGCCTTCCTCCATCATCCCTTTTGTCTCCTAATCCCTTCTGCTTTCCTTCCAATCACAGACCTTCCTTTTTGTGCTTTCCTCACCTCCCCAATCTCCCTGCCCCTACACTTGCTTAAAAACCTTTCACATTTCCAACTTTTTCCAGTTCTGACGAAGGGTCATCCACTTGAAACGTTAACTCTGTTTTTCTTTCCACATATGCTGAGTGTTTCCAGCATTTCTTGCTTTTATTTCAGATTTGCAACATTCGCATATTTGGCTTTCATATTACTGGTATTTCCCTGCTCTAATATTACTGGTGAGGACTCCTGTGAAGCATTATTGGTGATGACTTCTCTCTAACCTGACTTGTGTAGAGCCTATTCTAACATTACTCTTGGTGACACTATTCTCCAATTACTGTTGATGACTCTAATCTAACATTGATGGTAGTAACCCTACACTAACATTACCGGTTGTGAGCTTACACTAACTTTCTTGTCTGAGATGAAGAGAAATTTCTTCACAGAGAGCTTTGTGAATCTTTTGACTTATCTACCACAGAGAGCTGTGGATGGTCATTCGTTGAATACATTCAAGAGAGAAATCAATAGATTTTGGATAGCAAGGAAATCAACGGATAAAAATATAGGGCGGAATAGTGGAGTTGATGTAGAAGATCAGCCATGACCTTATTGAATCGCGGAGCAGGCTGGAAAGTGCGAATGGCCTGTTCCTGATCCGATTTCTGCTGTGCCAATTACTTGATTCTGCTATAACATAATCGGTGGTGACCTGAATTAAACGTTACTGGTGGTGACTCTATTCTAACGTTACTGGTGATGACTCGACGCTAAAATTACTAGTGGGGAATCTACTTTAACATTAGTGGTGCATACCCAACTCTAACATTAGTGATGGTGACGCTGCTCTTACTTTACTTGTGGTGACTGTACTTTAATATACTGGTCCGCATCCAACTCTAACATTACTGGAGGTGCCTCTAATTAAACAGTACTGATGGTGACATTACTCTAACATTACCCGTGGTGACGCTACTGTAACATTACTGATAGTGACCTTAATTTAACATTACTGCTTTTGACCAGACTCAAACATTAACGGTGGTCATCCCATTCTAACATTACTCGTCGTGATCGAACTCTAACATTACTGGTAGTGACCCTACTATTACATGACAGGTGGTGACTCTGCTTTAACTTTACTGGTGGTGACCCAACTCTGACATTACTGCTCGTAATTCTGCAGTAACTTTAATTATGGTGAACTTGATCTAGCATTACTGGTGGTGACCCTATTGTAACATTAATGGTGGCGATTCTAATCTAAAATTACTGATCGTTAGCGTAGGGTAACATTACTGGTGTTGACCCTACTGTAACATAATGATGGTGACCCAACTCTAACATTATGGTGATGATCCTACTCTAACATTAGTGGTGATGACGGTACTCTAACATTATCGGTGGTGATTCTACTCTAACCTTACTGGTGGTGAGTCTACTCTAACATTACTGACAGTGGCTCTACTCTAACATTACTGGTAATGGCTGTACTTTAACATTGCCGTTGGTGATCCTACACTAATTTTACTGATGGAGACCGTACCCTTCTGACTGGTGATGACTCGACAGTATCGTTACTTGTGGTGAGTGTTCTATAGCATTATTGGTTGTGACTCTAATCTAACATTACTGGTTGTGATTCTACTCTAACGTTACTGGTGGTCACCCTGCTCTAAAGTTACTGGAGGTGATCCTCCTGTAACATTACTTGTTGTGACCATATTCGAACATTTATTCATTCATGGGATGTGGGTGTCGCTGTCAAGGCCACAGTTTATTGCCCATCCCTAATTCCTCTTGAAGATGTAGTAGTGAGCCACCTGTTTGAACCGCTGCAGTCTGTTGAAGCGACTCCCACAGTGCTGTTCGGAAGGGGGCTCCAGATGTTTGAATCAGCGACTATGAAGGAACGGCGATATATGTCCAAGTCCAGATGGTTTGTTACTTGGAGAGGAATTTTAAGGTGATGGTGTTAACATGCACCTGTTGCCCTTGTCATTCTTGGTGGTAGAACTCGCAGGTTTGGGAGCTGCTGCTGAAGAAACCTTGGCGAGATGCTGCAGTGCAACTTGTAGATGGTACACACTGCAGCCATGGTGCGCCAGTGGGGGAGGGAGTGATCATTTAAGGCGGTGGTTCGGTGCCAATCAAGGGGCTGTTTGTCCTGGATTATCTCCAGCTTTTTGACTGTTATTCTAGCTGCACTCATCCAGACAAATGGAGATTGATCCACCAGTCTCCAGACCAGTAGCTAGTAGATGATAGAAAGGCCTTGGGGAGCCAGGAGGTCAGTCACGCGCCGCCAAACACTCAGCCTCTGATCTGCTCTTTCAGCCACATTATTTATCTGGCTCGTCCAGTTAAATATCTGACCAATTGTGGCCGCTCTGATATCGCTGTTGGGAGATTCGATGATGATATTGCCGCTGAATGTCATGGGGAGGTGTTTAGACTCACTCTTTTTGGAGATTGTCATTGCCTGGCACATGTCTGTCTGGAATGTTACTTGCCATTTATCAGCCCAAACCTGCAAGTTGCCCTGGTCTCGCTGCATGTGGGACTCGTTATCCTCAGAACTGCAAATGAAACTAAACAAAATGGGCCATGCTTTCCGATCGCAGGCTTCCCACGTGCGGTGGCCTCAAATCTGGAAAAAATCCACGGACTTACCTGAGGGCTGATGAGTTCCGGACACTTCTGCACCTGGAACTCTGCAACTAGAAATGCGCAGGGCCCACGTATCCCAGGGGCGCATACGGTTCGCAAGCTTCCCTGGGACCACGTGGGTCATGGGGAGCCAATCACAGAAGGGGATAGCCCTTCAGAAACTTGACAGATAGACCTATCAATATATGAATGGAGAACACCACAAAAACACTGTAAACCATTAAATAAAAAAAATCACATTTTTAAAATGAGTTGAAATTACAATTAAATTAAATATTTTAAACAAAAATTTAATTTTGTTGCAAAAAGCAATTAAAGTTTTTTACGGGGCTAAAAATAAACTTATATTTTTAAAAGTATTTTTAAAAGATAAATGAGTGAAAACATTGTTTTTTACTTTTTTCAAATTTATTATGTTAAAAGCAGGCCTCACCCCTGCTTTTACCACGTGTAAGATTTCTGAGGGTTTTCTGCGGGCAGAGGTTCTCCAGAAAGCAGAACTCTCCCCCACCGCAGGGGCCCTTCTCCAGGGCAGGCGTCCAATCTGCCAAGAGCATTCTTGCGGCGCCATTTCTTTACAGATTCTGGTACAATACTACTCTGCTGCTGCTGATGGCTCACACGCCTCACGGAACCCATTTTTGAGGTGCTAGATCTTTTCTGAATCTATCCCATTTAGCACGGTGGTAGTGCCATGCAACACGATGGTGGGTGTCCTCAGTGGGTAGACGGGACTCCATCTCCACAGGGATTGTGCGGTGGCCACTGCTACCAATGATGTCATGGACAGATGCATCTGCAGCAGGTAGATGGTGAGGAAAAGGTCAAGTAGGTTTCGTCCTCGTGTTGGTTCTCTCACTTCCTGCCACAAACCTAGTCCAGCAGCAAACGTCCAAGGCTCCTGCATCACTATCCGTGCATATGTGCTGTCCCACCAGCAGGACACAGAAACATAGACATAGAAGATAGGAGCAGGAGTAGGCCATTCGGCCCCTCGGGCCTGCTCCGCCATTCAATGTGATCATGGCTGATCATCCAAATTCACTACCCAGTCCTTGCTTTCTCCCCATACCCCTTGATCCTTTTAGCCTTAAGAAATATATCCAACTCCTTCTTGAATATATTTAATGAACTGGCCTCCACCGCCTTCTGTTGTAGAGAATTCCACAGGTTCACCACTCTCTGGGTGAAGAAATTCCTCCTCATTTCTGTCCTAAATGGCCTACCCTTAATCCTTAGACTGTGCCCCCTGGTTCTGGACTCCCCGACCATCGGGAACATCCTTGCTGCATCTAGTCTGTTCATTCCTGTCAGAATTTTATAAGTTTCCATGAGATCACCTCTCATTCTTCCAAACTCCAGCGAGTACAAGTGCAATCGACCCAATCTCTCCTCATACATCATTCGTGCCATCCCAAGTATCAGCTTGGTGAATCTTCGCTGAACTCCTTCCATGGCAAGTATATCCTTCCTCAGATAAGGCGACCAGAGCTGCACACAATACTCAAGATGTGGTCTCACCAAGGCCCTGTACAACTGCAGAAAGACATCCTTGTTCGTGTACACAAACCCTCTCACTCCGAATGCCAACATACCAGTTGACTTCTTAACCGCCTGCTGCATCTGCATGCTTACCTTCAGCGACTGGTGCAGAAGGACACCCAGGTCTCGTTGCACTTCCCCTTCTCCCAATCTATTGCCATTTAGATAATAATCTGCCATCCTGTTTTTGCCACCAAAGTGGATAACCTCACATTTATCCACATTATATTGCATCTGCCATGTTTCTGCCCAATCACCCAACTTGTCCAAATCATCCTGGAGTTTCCCGAAATCCTCCTCATAGCACACAAGCCCACCCAGCTTTGTGTGATCTGCAAGTTTGGAGATATTACATCTAGTTCCCTTGTCCAGATCATTTAGATATATTGTGAATAGCTGGGGTCCAAGGACCGATCCCTGCGGTACCCCACTAGGCACTGCCTGCCATTCGGAAAAAGACCCATTTATTCCAACTCGTTGCTTTCTGCCTGCCAACCATTTCTCTATCCAAGTCAATACCTTGCCCCCAATCCAATGTGCCTTAACTTTACACACCTCCAAGAGGTGCCAACACAGTGGTATTCAGACGTGAAGTTTTGGCACAGGGAGTACTCTATATTGATTCGGCCCTCATGAAGACTGTAGTGTATGTACCTTTAAGAGGAAATATGTTTTTGATCCCCTGTGTACTGTAGTACCAGTAGTGACCACTCGGGTATATAAGCCTGCATAGCGTCTTGTGTCGTTAGTTCACCTCCAGACTTTGTTCAGTAAACACTTGTTAAATCAGCTCCTGCATCCCATGTTTCCATTAACACACGGATCTAACAGTGGCGACGAGTTAGAAACGAACTTACCTGCAAGTCGGCAGCACCTCAAGGAGATCAACTCCTCAGACGAAGGCCGAAGCCAGAAGCAAGAAGAAAAACAAAAAATACCTGTGGTTTCACCAGCTAAACGGGCTGGTGGCAGGTAGTGCACTGATCCTTCCTGGGCTGTGGCGGGCTGGGGCTCGATCGGGTGGCTCTGCAGCGGGGCCGGGCAGCGAGTCGGAAAGCAGAAGCAAAGAGAGACAGAGGGTGGAACACTCAGGAGGCGGCCGGTGCTGCAAAGCAGGTCGGCGTTCGGACCGAGCAGAGGGAGGGGAAAGTCCCAGAGGGTCCGCTCCACAACGGGAACGGTTCTCCAAGTAAAGGAGAAACTATTTAAAAGATATATATAAAAAAAAATAGAAATACAGCTAAAAGCTGCAGGTCGCAACGTTAACTGCAGAGAACAGCGTTGGCAGCAGCGGGAATGCGCGGGAGGCGCCATCTTGACTCGACGGGGAAGAAGGAAAAGCGCGGGAGGTGCCATTTTTGATTTTCAGGATGCCGAAGACTGGCAATATTACTGCTTTCGATAGTGATATAGAGGATTGGACCACATATGTGGAAAGAGTGGAGGTATATTGCAAGGTGAATGAAGTAACTCATGATATAAAGGCATCGGTACTTCTAAATGTGATGGGCGCAAGGACATACGGGCTTTTACGAAACTTAATCACTCCAGCCAAACCGATGGACAAGAATTTTAAGGAGATTGTTGATACCTTAAGGAGCACTTAAACCCAACACCGCTGCTGATAGCAGAACGATTCAAATTCTTCAGGAGGAATCAGCACAAGAATGAAAGTAACACTGATTACCTCACCGAATTACAAAAGCTGTCAAAACACCGCCAAGTCGGGGCAGGACTGGCAGTTTCTCGACGAGATAAATTCGTCTGTGTTCTCCTAAGCGAAGGAACACAGAAAAGACTACTTTCTGAGAAAGTTTTGACACTGGACAACGCTTTCAGTATGGCTGTATCATACGAAGCAGCAGCAAGAGGAGCTGCAGAGATACAGCAAAAGCCACAGGACTTCGGCACCCATGAAATGACACGGGGTTTCGAGAGTTGTTATCGCTGCGGCAGATCCACCCATGACCAGAAGGACTGCTGGTAGAAGGACAAAGCATGCAGGCAATGCGGAATGATGGGACACATTGAACGTATATGCAGATCTGGAAAAAAATCCGCTGACAGTAAAAAGGTCAATAAGGAAAAGTACAGAAAGGTGCAAATGATGACGGACAGTAGCTCCGAAGACCAGAAGAGCGATAGCGACTCCGGAAACAAGAGACTAAGCTGTCTCAAATTACATAATGTAATTGCCAAAGAAGATTACCAGACCATTTGGGTTACCCTCACGATAGCGGGGTCCCCAGTCAAAATGGAGCTAGATACAGGATCAGCTCTGACCATCATATGTCGACGGGATTACGAGCGGCTATTTCCGCATAAACCTTTGAAAGACACATCCATTATCTTGAAGACATATACGGGGCAGAATGTATACCCCAGAGGGAAAATACGGGTGCCTGTTGTATACAATGGCAAGGAAATACCGAAGTTGTATTTATACATTCTGCCAGATGGTGGTCCACCGTTGTTGGGATGTGAATGGATCAGAAAGATACGTTTAGACTGGCACTCCATTCAGGCACTGACGGTGACCAGTAAGAAAAAAAATGATGATGATGTCATACCTGGACGATTAAAAGAAATCTTGGCTAACGCCAAAGAAGTGTTACAACAGGATCTCGGAACCCTGAAAGGCGCCACCGCCTCAATAAAAGTGGAAGATGCGGCAATTCCCAAGTTTTTTAAGGCAAGGCCGGTGCCATACGCAATTCGTCCAGCCGTCGAGGCAGAGCTGGAGAATTTGGAAAATGCAGGCGTGTTATCCAAGGTAGATTGGAGCGAGTGGGCAACACCCATCGTCCCGGTAATGAAGAAAACGTTGAATAATGATAAATCTGAAGAACAGAGAAAAATTCGCATCTGTGGGGACTTCAAGGTGACTGTAAACCCGGTTCTTCACACAGTACAGTATCCTCTTCCGAGGATAGAAGATATTTTCGCCTCACTATCCGGAGGGAAACGTTTCACCAAAATTTAGTTAGCACAGGCATATCTACAGATGGAGGTTGAGGAGGCCTCTAAAAAGTATCTCACGATAAACACACACAAAGGCCTGTACCAGTACAATCGACTGGTTTTCGGACTGGCATCAGCTCCGGCTATCTGGCAAAGAGCTATGGAGCAAGTATTGCAAGGGATTCCGGGGACTCAATGCTACCAAGACGACATCCTTGTAACAGGAGAAAACGACAACGAGCACCTTGCCAACTTGGAGCAGGTGGTCACGAGGCTGAGAGAACGGGGCCTATGAGCAAATCGCCCCAAGTGCGAATTTTGCCAGAAACAAATATCATACTGTGGCCAGGTCATTAATGAAGACGTGTTGCATAAGTCACCTGAAAAAATTGAAGCGGTCGTAAAAGCCCCCGCGCCTGAAAATGTCTCACAATTAAGGTCACTCCTGGGATTAATAAATTACTATCATAATTTTTTACCGAACTTGTCAACGGTTCTGCACGCCCTTAACGCACTGCTACAAACGGGAGTAGTTTGGAAATGGAGCGAAGACTGTAAACGTGCCTTCCATAAATGCAAAGGTTTTATCACGTCCAGGGAACTGTTGGCTCATTACAACCCATCACTGCCAATCAGACTGGCGTGCGACTCATCCCCTTATGGCGTGGGAGTGGTATTATCGCATAGATTCCCTGATGGCTCAGAGAGGCCGGTAGCTTCTGCGTCACGCTCATTGAACTCAGCTGAGCATAACTATGCCCAGATCGAAAGGGAGGCACTCAGCCTGGTGTGGGCGGTGAAGAAATTCAACCATTACCTACACGGACAAAAATGTACCTTGTTGACTGACCATCAACCCCTCGTCTCCATATTCAACCCTAAAAAGGGCGTTCCCATTATGACAGCGCAAAGGCTACAGAGGTGGTCCCTTTTCCTAGGGGCACACCAATATGACATAGAATACAAAGGAACAAAACAGCATGGGAATGCTGATGGGTTATCGTGCCTACCGTTGCCAACGGTAGAAGAGGCGCCTACAGTGGACCCAGTGGAGATGTTCCACTCGACCATAGTGGAATGTCTACCGGTGACAAATTCTACCATTGAAAAGGAAAGGAGAAATGACCCGACTCTCTCACGAGTCTATGATTTAATGGTGAAGGGATGGCCAGCACATGGTGAACCACTGTTGCCAGCATTCTCGCAAAGAAGAGAACAGCTGTCAGTGTGCCGAGGAACCTTGAATTGTGGATCCAGAGTGGTGATTGCACCCAAACTCAAGGATAAAGTGCCAAAGGAGCTTCACGAGGGGCATCTGGGTGGAGTGAAAATGAAGAACGTAGCCAGAGCGTTTGTATGGTGGCCAGGTATCGATGGAGACATCGAAGAAATGATCAAGAGCTGGCTAGGATGCCAGAAGGTCCAAAACGCCCCACCACAAGCCGTTCTACATCCATGGGAGTGGCCCTCATCTCCATGGCAAAGGGTACATATCGACTTTGCTGGTCCATTTATGGACTCAATGTTCTTAATCGCGGTGGATGCACACTACAAGTGGCCGGAGGAAATAAAAATGTCCTCCACCACCACGGAAAAAACCATCACAGTATTAAGGACCATATTCGCCAGGAATGGGCTGCCTGAACAGATCTGTTACATAAGAACATAAGAACATAAGAAATAGGAGCAGTAGTAGGCCAATCGGCCCTTCGAGCCTGCTCCGCCATTCAATAAGATCATGGCTGATCTGATCCTAACCGCCAATCTACTATCACAGAACTAGGCACATGCAATAGGAGCAGGATCAGGCTTCACGGCCCCTGGACCCGCTTTGCTACCCACAGGGCCATGACCGATCCGAACCTAGACTCATGTCCAAAATCCTGCCCGCTCCCCATAACCCTTAATTCCCTTTACTTTTAGGAAACTGTCTATTTCTGTTTTAAATTTATGTAATGATGTAGCTTCTACAGCTTTTTGGGGCAGCATATTCCATGGACCAACCACCCTCTGAGTGAAGTAGTTCCTCCTCATCTCAGTTTTGAAAGAGCAGCCCCTTATTCTAAGACTATGCCCCCTAGTTCTAGTTTCACCCATCATCGGGAACATCCTCCCCGCATCCAGCCGATCCAACCCCTTCACAATCTTATTCTTCTCTCGTTCTTCTGAACTCCAATGAGTAGAGTCCCAATCTACTCAACCTCTCCTCATATGTCCATCCCCTCATCCCCGGGATTAACCGAGTGAACCTTCTTTGTACTGACTCGAGAGCAAGTATGTCTTTTCTTAAGTATGGACACCAAAACTGTATGCAGTATTCCAGGTGCGGTCTCACCAATACCTTGTACAACTGAAGCAATACCTCCCTATTTTTATATTCTATCCCCCTAGCAATGAAAGCCAACATTCCATTGGCCTTCTTAATCACTTGCTGCACCTGCATACTAACCTTTTGAGTTTTGTGCACCAGGACCCCCAGATCCCTTTGTACTTCAGTACTTTCCAGTTTCTTGCCATTAAGATAATAATTTGCTCTGTGATTTTTCCTGCCAAATTGCATAACCTCACACTATCCAGTATTGTATTCCATCTGCCAAATCTCTGCCCATTTACTTAGCCTGTCTATGTCCCCTTGCAGGTTTTTTATGTCCTCCTCACTCACTACTTTCCCTCCCATCTTAGTATCATCTGCAAACTTTGATATGTTACACTCGGTCCCCTCCTCCAAATCGTTAATATAGATTGTGAAGATTTGGGGACCCAGCACTGACTCCTGCGGAACACCACTAGAGTCATAGAGTCATAGAGTTATACATCACGGATAGAGGCCCTTCGGCCCATCGTGTCCGCGCCGGCCATCAAGCCCTGTCTAATCTAATCCCATATTCCAGCATTTGGTCCGTAGCCTTGTATGCTGTGGCATTTCAAGTGCTCATCCAAATGCTTCTTAAATGTTGTGAGGGTTCCTGCCTATACCACCCTTTCATGCAGTGAGTTCCACATTCCAACCACCCTCTGGGTGAAAAAGTTCTTTCTCAAATCCCCTCTAAACCTCCCGCCCTTTACCTTGAATCTATGCCTCCTAGTTATTGACCCCTCTACTAAGGGAAAAAGCTCCTCAGCATCCATCCTATCTATGCCCCTCATAATTTTGTACACCTCAATCATGTCCCCCCTCAGCCTCCTCTGCTCCAAGGAAAACAAACTCAATCTGCCCAGTCTCTCTTCATAGCTGAAGCGCTCCATCCCTGGTAACGTCCTGGTGAACCTCCTCTGCACCCTCCCCAACGCGATCACATCCTTCCTGTAGTGTGGCGACCCGAACTGCACACAGTATTCCAGCTGTGGCCTAACCAGTGTTTTATACAGCTCCATCATAACCTCCTTGCTCTTATATTCAATGCCTCGGCTAATGAAGGCAAGTATCCCATATGCCTTTTTTACCACCTTATCCAGCTGTTCTGCCGCCTTCAGGGATCTGTGTACTTGCACACCCAGATCCCTCTGACCCTCCGTCTTGCCTAGGGTCTTACCATTCATTGTGTATTCCCTTGCCTTGTTAGTCCCCCCAAAGTACATCACCTCGCACTTTTCCGGGTTAAATACCATTTGTACTGTTCCGCCCATATGACCAACCCATCTATATCGTCCTGCAGACTGAGGCTACCCTCCTCGCTATTTATCACCCTACCAATTTTTGTATCATCCGCGAACTTACTGATCATACCTTTTACATTCATATCCAAGTCATTAATGTAGACCACAAACAGCAAGGGACCCAGCACCGATCCCTGTGGTACCCCACTGGCCACAGGCTTCCAGTCACAAAAACAACCTTCGACCATCACCCTCTGCCTTCTGCCACTAAGCCAGTTGTGTATCCAATGTGCCAAGGCACCCTGGATTCCATGTGCTCTTACCTTCTTGAGCAGTCTCCTGTGCGGGACTTTATCGAAGGCCTTACTGAAATCCATGTATGCCACATCCACTGCGTTACCCTCATCCACACACCTAGTCACCCCCTCAAAAAATTCAATGAAATTAGTCAGACATGATCTTCCCTTGACAAAGCCATGTTGACTATCCCTGATTAATCCTTGCCTCTCCAAGTGGAGACAAATTTTGTCCCTCAGAATTTTTTCCAATAATTTTCCTACCACTGATGTTAGGCTCACTGGCCTGTAGTTCCCCGGTTTTTCCCTACTTCCCTTCTTGAATAATGGTACTACATTAGCGGTTCTCCTGTCCTCTGGCACATCCCCTGTGGCCAGAGAGGTCCTGAATATATGTGTTCGAGCCCCCGCAATCTCTTCCTTTGCCTCACACAGAAGCCTGGGATACATTTCATCCGGGCCTGGGGATTTATCCATTTTTAGGCCAGCTAAAACCGCCACTAGTTACTGATTGCCAATCTGAGAATGAACCATTTATCCCAACTCTCTGCCTTCTGTTAGATAGCCAATCCTCTATCCATGCCAGAATATTACCCCCAATCCCGTGATTTTTTATCTTAAGCAATAATATTTTGTGTGGCACCTTGTCAAATGCCTTTTGGAAGTCTAAATACACTACGTCCACTGGTTCCCCTTTATATATGTTACTTCCTCAAAGAACTCCAGCAAATTTGTCAAACATGACTTCCCCTTCATAAAACCATGCTGAACTTGTCCTATTAAATTATGATTATCCAAATGTCCTGTTACTGTCTCCTTAATAATGGACTCCAACATTTTACCTATCACAGATGTTAGGCTAACCGGTCTATAGTTTCCAGCCTTCTGTCTACTGCCCTTTTTAAATAAGAGTGTTACATTAGCAGTTTTCCAGTCTGCCGGGACCTTTGCTGAGTCCAGGGAGTTTTGGATAATTATTACCAATGCACCCACAATCCCTACCGCCACTTCCCTCAAGACCCTAGGATGTAAGCCATCAGGTCCAGGTGATTTATCCGCCTTGAGTCCCATTATTTTACCGAGTACCACTTCCTTAGTGATTTTGATCGTGTTTAGCTCCTCCCCCCTATAGCCCCCTGTTTGTCCAGTGTTGGGATATTCTTAGTGTCCTCTACTGTAAAGACTGATACAAAATACTCATTCGGTGTTTTTGCCATCTCCATATTTCCCACCATTAATTTCCCGGTCTTGTCCTCTAAGTGACCAACATTTTCTTTAGACACCCTTTTTCTTTTTATATATCTATAAAAACTCTTACTAACTGTTTTTATATTTTTTGCTAATTTACTTTCATAATCTATCTTCCCTATCTTAATCAATCTTTTTGTTATATTTTGCTGTCTTTTAAAGTTTTCCCAATCCTCTATCCTCCCACTAGATTTGGCGACCTCATATGCCCTTGTTTTTAGTCGAATACTATCCTTAATTTCTTTACTTAGCCACGGATGACTGTCTTTTCTTTTGCACCCTTTTCTTTTCAGTGGAATATATATTTTTTGGAAGTTGTAAAATAACTCCTTAAATGTACACCACTGATCATGTATCGTCCTAAACTTTAATCTATTTTCCTATCCACTCTACTCAATTCCGCTCTCATACCTTCATAGTCTCCTTTATTCAAGCTTAGCACGTTTGTTTGAGATCCAACCTACTCACCCTCTAATTGAATATGGAATTCAACCATGTTATGGTCACTCATTCCAAGAGGATCCTTTACGAGGACATTTTTAATTAATCCTGTCTCGTTACACAGGACCAGATATAAGCTTGCGCGTCCCCTGGTCGTTTCAGTTACATACTGCTCAAGAAAACCATCCCTAATACACTAAATGAACTCATCCTCAAGGCAGCCCTGCCCAGTTTAATTTGTCCAATTAATATGATAGTTAAAATCCCCCATCATTATAGATGTTCCCTTATTACAAGCCTCAACTATTTCCTGATTGATACTCCGTCCAACCGAGTTGCAACTGTTCGGAGGCCTATAGACTACGCCCACTAGTGTTTTTTCCCCCTTATTATTCCTTATCTCCACCCAAACTGTTTCATTATCCTGATCTTTTGACCCAATATCATTTCTCTGTATTACAGTGATTCCTTCCTTTATTAACATAGCCGCTCCACCTCCTGTTCCTTCCTGCCTGTCCTTCCTGATCGTTAAATAACCTGGTATGTTTAACTCCCAGGCATTGTCACCTTGCAGCCATGTTTCTGTAATTGCCACAAGATCATACCCATATGTAGTTATTTGTGCCATTAACTCGTCTATTTTGTTTCGAATGCTACGTGCATTCAGTTAGAGAACTTTCAAATATGTTTTGTGACACTTAATTCCTGCTTTTGCCCGTTTTATTACTTTACCTTTTACTCCATACTTTTTGCCCCTTCCTGACACAGTCTGGTTTATAATTTCCCCACTGCTACCTAAGTCTATGACCTTCTCTGTTGTTATTTTTATTATTTGCTCTCTAGGAACCACCCCACCACTAGTTAGTTTAAAGCCCTCTCTACAGCCCTAGTTATATGATCCGCCAGGACTCTAGTCCCAGCTCTGGCCAAGTGAAGCCCGTCCCAATGGTACAGCTCCCTCCTGCCCCAGTACTGGTGCCAGTGTCCCAGGAAGTAAAACCCATTTCTCCCACACCAGTCTTTGAGCCACGCATTTAACTCTCTAATTTTATTTGCCCTAGCCAAATTTGCTCGTGGCTCAGGTAATAATCCAGAGATTATTACCCTTGAGGTTCTGTTTTTTAATTTGACCCCTAGCTGCTCATACTCCTTTAACAGAACCGGCTTCCTAGTCCTATCTACGTCGTTTGTACCAACATGGACCACGACGACTGGATCCACCCCCTCCCACTGCAAGTTTCTTTCCAGCCCAGAGGAGATGTCCTTAACACAGCCTACGGGACTCTCGCTCTTGGCTGCAGAGAACTCTATCCATCCCTCTAATAATACTATCCCCTACCACTACAACATTTCTATTTACTCCCCCCTCTTGAATGGCCAGCCGTTCCACGGTGCTGTGGCCAGGTTGCTCATCCTCCCTGCAGTCCCTGCTCCTGTCCACACAGGGAGTAAGCACCTCGAACCTGTTGGCCAAGAGCAAGAGCTGCGGCTCCTCCAACACTACCTCCTGGATCCCCGTACCTGCCTCGCTCGTCGTCACACCGTCCTGACCCTGGCCATGTGCTACATCTGAATGAATTAACTTCATAGGTGTGACCACCTTCTGGTACACTGAGTCCAGGTATTCTCCCCCTCCCTGATGTGTCGCAGTGTCTGAAGCTCAGACTCCTGCTCATCAACACGGTGCTGGAGATCCTGTAGCAGCAGACACTTGTCACAGATGTAATCACCGTGAGCCTCAATGGCGTCTACCAGCTCCCACATCTCGCAACAGTAACACATCACCTGCTCCATTCTATATAATTAATTAAACTTTTTATTGTTACCCGATTTTAGATGCTAGTGTCCCCTTTAATTAATTGGATTTAAATTAAATCAATCCCTCTAATTACACCAGTTAAATGGTTTACCAACAGTCACTCTGCACCAGAAAGGCCTTATTAAGTACAATCTGTTAAAGATATTCTCTACAGGCGCTTATTTACCAACTGTCCCCACTACACCACAGAGACCCTTGCAAAAAACCGCCGAATTTAAGCTTGTAATGTAAATGAGAAAGAAAGAAATACTCACCAACCAAACCATCCAATCACTTACCTGCTTCCTGGTGACGTCACACTGGATTACTTTTTACCTCTCTCCTCTGCTGCTGAATTGGAATGCCTCACCTCACAACTGCCACCGCTTTAAGCTCTGCCGCCGGTCACTGCCGCCTCACAGGTCCGATGCTCTGATCGGGCCTCACCTCGCAACTGCCGCCGCTTTTAAGCTCTGCCGCTGGTCACTGCCCCCTCACAGGTCCGATGCCCTCATCGGGCCTCACCTCGCAACTGCCGCCACTTTTAAGCTCTGCCGCCGGTCACTGCCCCCTCACAGGTCCAAAGCTCTGATCGGGCCTCACCTCGCAACTGCCGCCGCTTTTAAGCTCTGCCGCCGGTCACTGCCCCCTCACAGGTCCGATGCTCTGATAAAGGACCACAATTTGTATCCGAAGAATTCAAGAAGTTCTTAAAAAACAATGGGGTTAAGCACTACACGTCCACCCCATACCATCCCGCCACCAATGGATTAGCTGAAAGGTTTGTCCAGACCTTCAAGAAGGCCATAAAGGCCATGGGTAATGAAGCCATAAATCTACAAGATAAGGTAGATAACTTCTTGTTTGCGTACAGGAATGCAACACATGTGGTTACTAACCAAACACCCGCCATGATGTTTTTCAATAGAAGACTAAGATGCCGGCTGGATTTGGTCAAGTCAAACGTCAGAAGGGACGTAGAGAACCATCAATTTCAAAGCATGAATGAAAGGCCAACTAGAACCTTCCAGATAGGTCAAACCGTTTTGGCCCGTGACTGCCGTAGTGAGAAATGGCAGCCTGGAACTATTTGCACATGACTAGGACCGCTGATGTATACCGTGGACATTGGAGAAAGCATAATAAGGTGCCATGCTGACCAGATCATAGAGTCATCCGAAAAAGGACAACCTACACCACAACTCTATACGCCTAGTGATGAAGCAGAGATACCCATAGTATCTACCTCCGATCCGGTGATACTGGAACCAGATGTACCCGACACTGGCATTGAAGCCGAATCGACCTTGCCAGAAGAACCTACTACACCACCGAAACCTACTACACCACCGAGGCGTTATCCGGACTGAGTGAGGAAGCCTCCAGAGAGACTGAATTTGTAATTGATTAACTTCAGCAAATGTGTAGATTATTGTTCTTGTAAAAATGTTATTTTATGATTACTTAAAATGTTATGTACTATTTATCTAAAAGGGGAGGAATTGTAGCGTATGTACCTTTAAGAGGAACTCTGTTTTTGAAGCGCCTGTGTACTGTATTACCAGTGGTGTCCACTCTGGTATATAAGCCTGTATAGCGTCTTGTGTAGTTAGTTCACCTCCAGACTTTGTTCAGTAAACACTTGTTAAATCAACTCCTGCATTCTGTGTCTCCATTAACACATGGATCTAACAAAGATTCATGCCATCTCGTCATTCATGTGCAAGGAAATGTCATGCTGATTACCACCTACCAGCCTCTGTCAGGATTCTTTCATGTTGAACAACACTTGGAAGAAGCATTCAGAGTAACAAGTTCATAGAATGCACTCTGTGAGGGGGGCTTCAATATCCATAACCAAAACTGGCTCAGTAGCACCACTACTGACCGAGCTGGACGTTTCCAGAAGGGCGTAGCTGCAAGGTGGTTAGAGAATCAACATGAGTCAAAACCTACTTGACATTGTCCTCACCAATTTACACGTCGCAGATGCATCTGTCCATGACAGTATCGGTAGGGGTGACCACCGCACATAATTTGTCGTGACGAAGTCCCATCTTTACACTGACAACTCCCTCCAACGTATTGTGTGGCACTTTCACCGTGCTAAATGGGATAGATTCGAAACAGCTCAAATCATAGCATCTACGAGGCGCTGTGGGCTAACAACAGCAACAACATTGTACCACGAAATAACAACAGAAATGCTGAAAATGCTCATCAGGCCAGGCAGCATCCGTGGTAAGAGAAACAGAGTTAACGTTTCAGGTCTGGGACCCTTCATCATTGTATACCACGATCTGTAAAGTCATGGTGCAATATTCTGGTAGATTCGTTGTTTTTTAGAATAGTTGATTTTATGGCCCAGAACTTCGGGTCTCCACGGGTGAGTATGCACGGGGTACTCACCCATAGGCCCAATGGAAGTGCTGTTTTCGTGCATGCACTTCAGCTGCTTGGGAAACCGGCACTTCTGTTCCACTGAATGCAGGGGTTAAGAGGTCTAACGCGTGTGCAGGAGAGGCAGTGCGTGCGCATCAAACCTACGTTTCTTTTTGGAGGCTTTCCCGGGAGGGTAAGTCTGCAGGAGTTACACATTTAAAAAGCAGTCGTAAGGCCTGCTTTTTACAAGGTTATTGGCGAATTAATTAAAATTAAAACAATTTTTCCACAGGTTTATTATTTTTAAATACTTTAAAGAAAGGCAAGTTTATTTTTTTCAAAAATTTAAATTATTGTTTAAAATAGTTATTTCATGTAATTTATAGTTTATTTAAAAAATGTGATTTTTATTTAAATTTATTTGAAGATTAAGTGATGTTTTAGGGCTCGTAGTATTTATAAGTTTTGACAGCTCTTCCAATTGGCTCCCCATGGCCCACGTGAGCCCAGGGGACGCATCGAACTAACTGTGCCCCTGGGATATGCAAGCACTGCGCGCCGGCAGCTAGTGGAGGCCTAGAATCGGAATTCCACAGGGGCCCACAGCTCAACGGTAAGTGCAGGTCGGGGGCTTACACCCGCAGGAAGCCTCTGACCCGAATTTCTGGGCCATCATCTTATAATAATAAATATATTTTAATCATAGAATCATAGATCGGTTACAGCACAGAAAGAGGCCATTCAGCCTATCGAGCCCGTGCTGGCTCTATGCAAGCGCACTTCCATTAGATCCACTCGCTCGCCCTTTCCCCAAAGCCCTGCTTTTTTATCCTTCAGCTACTTATCCACCATGTACCTTCCACCAGTCCGAATCATCAGTAATGGATTTATAACCGTGTGTAAGAATTAAATGTAGAAATCTGTTATCATCAATTCTATGCAATGTTAACCTGAATTATTTATGTCATGTAATCCTCTGCTTATAATTAAATCTCTTTGAGTTAGCTGTAACTAGACAGCCTGCAGGAGAAAGAGGAATGCTGCAGCCGAATAGGGATGCAGTTGGTGAAAGCTGCATGGTAGCCACAGTAAGAATGAGACTTTGGTCCGGATTTTCCGATCGGAGGCTTCCTGCATTCGGTTTCCTCCAATCTCGAAAAAAATCGACAAACTTACCTGCTGGGTCCATAGGTCCCGACACTTCTGCTCCTGGGATTATCCTGGTGTGCACGCGCAGAGGCCTAGGTATTCCAGGGGCGCAGGCAGTTCGCAAGCATCCCTGAGATCACATGGGCCATGGGTAACCAATCAAAGAAGGGAAACCCCCTTCACACATTGACAGGTTTCTCCGCTTAGATTTGTCAAAAGTATGAAAGGGGAAACTGAATAACACGCTAAAACATTAAATAATTTTTATTAAATCACGTAATTAAAATTACATTAAATTAAATATTTTCAACAAAAATTTAATTTTTTGAAAAAATAATTTAAAGATTTTTACGAGGCTAAAAATAAAGTTACATTTAAAAAAATTATTTTAAAATTATAAATGAGTGAGAAAACGTATTTTTTAAATTTGTTAAAACATTTAGGCAGTTAACAGCAAGCCTTACACCTGCTTTTACCAGGCGTAAGAGTTTAAAATGTTTTCAGCGGGCGGAGGTTCTGCAGAGAGTGGAACTCTCCTCCCACAGAGGCCATTGTTCACGGCAGGCGTAGGAGATGACAAGAGAATTCTTGACAGATCGAAAGTGCCGGTTTTCAGCGCATTTGCTTCGCATGAGTGAAACCGGCACTTGTGTGGCCCCGACGGGTGTCTACACAGCTCGTACACACACGTGGGAGTCGGAACATACGGGCTGTAGAGAGCAGCTAGCCAGAGAAGCAAGGTCAGGTGTACCTGCCTCTGTGTTGGAATGTTATGATGTCTGCAGTGAAACTAAAACTGAAACCTTTCACAGAAACAGAAATGACGCCATATCTCTTTCCCCTGGAGACATGTTCCGTTGTTCTGCCATTACTACCCCAAACATGAGTCTTGATGGTCAAAAGCAGATCATGTAATTGTGTCATAAGTCTAGAACCTGCGTAAGCCAGGTTGGTGCGGGTCTGGCATCTCTGTGATTGGATTTGGGGGCTTTTGGTTGTCAGCATGCGATTGTTTCAGTAAGACTCCATATGAAAGGTTTTGTGTGAGAGTAAGGGCACAACAAGGGGATTTTAACAGACACAAAGTGTAGAAGATTTCAGGAAGATTCACGGAGACACCCGGGAGACAAAGAGAGAAGAGAGTCCAGAATCACTGTGTGCAGCTTAATCACATTTACGTTTCTATCCATAGGATAATGGGGTAATATAATTATCAAGTATCCTCTGTAAACTGCTCTTTGAATACTGTAATGTATTAAGCCATGCTTGTGCTGAATACATTTAAATTACTGTCCCCCGTACGGTTCAACCTCGAATCATTTGGAAACAGGTTTCCTGCGCGATCTTTTAATGGCCCGGCATATCCATCACTCTGCCATTACCTTCAAGCCAGGGGAACATTCCTGGTTCAATGAAGAGTGTAGAAGAGGAAGCCAGGAGCAGCACCGTGCGTAGCTGAAAATGTTCTGCCAATCTGGTGAAGCTACAACACAGGACTGCAAGCATGCTAAATGGTGGTGCTGCATGATAAAGATGGAGCTAAGCTACCCACAAGCAATGGATCAGTTCAAAGCTCTGCAGTCCTGCCACATCCAGTCATTAATGGTTTTGGACAAGTAAACAATTAACCGGAGGAGAAGGCTCCATCAACATCCCCATCCTCAATGGTGGTGGAGCCCAGCAAGGACTTATATAATTGCAGTAAGACTTATTTACTCGTATACTTCAATCCTTTTGTAATAAAAGCTAATACACCATTTGCTTTCCCAATTATTGCTGCACCTGCAGGCTAACTTGCAGCGTACAAGGACACCCAGTTCCCTATGAATTCCAACATGACGTGATCTCTCACCATTTAAAAACATTCTGTTTTTCTATTTTTCTTACCAAAGTGGATAACTTCACACTTGTCCATATTATATTCAATCTGTCATGTACTTTCCCACTCACTTAACCTGTCTATATCGCGCTGCATCATCTTTGCATCTTCCTTGCACCTTACTTTCACAAGCAACTTTGTATCATCAGCAAACTCGGATCCATTTGACATATTTGAGCCTCCAATTCATTCAATTTGTTTCTTACACCCCATACGTTAGTATATAACACAGTAAGTATATATGATCTGATACTTTCTTTCTTACACCGTTTAACTACCATGTTCCTTATGTGTCTCGCCTGCTGTAACTACTTCAATTATTTTAGTATTTCCTTCACTGAAATATCACGTGGTAACCTGAAATCTGCTCTTATCCATTTTTATCGTTCATTTACCATTTTACTGCTGTTTATGACTGAGTCCTCCCCCACCCCATTTAATTGTTTAATGCCAATTTATGCCAGGCTATTTATCCTTTCCACTGGGACCTCGGTTTCAGCCCGGTTCAGGTACAGCCTGCTCCAAAGGTACAGCTATCTCTTGGCCCAGTACATTTAACAGTGTCCCATGAAATGGAGCCACTCCCGCCCACACCACTCATCCAGCCACGTGTTCACCTTCCTGATCTGTTTATCTCTATGGCAATTAGCACGTGGCTCGGGTAATAATCCTGAAATTAGAACCCTTGAAGAACTGGTTTTTAATTTAGCTCCTCACTCCACATACGCCATCAGCAAGAACTCCTCCCATTTGTCACTGGTCCCGACATGAACCACGACAAACCTCGGTTTCCAAATTCATTTCATCCAGATCGAGCCGTCCCTTATCATGGCATCAGTGTACATGTAAATGGGGACAATGAATCTGTGAATGTCCGATAATCGTCCCTCTGTGTGTGAGGCCCCACTCAGGAGGGAACTTCCATGATCTCGGCAACTGATTTCGCAAAACTTACATCTGAAATCGTTGTAGATAAATTAATGGGAATAAAAGGTGAGAGACGTCCCTCTCCAATAAATTAGGAGCACAGAGGCATTTAAAACGTGTAACGGGACAGAATAAACTCTCCTTATTTCATAACATCCTGTAGGACGGATTTTGCAGCAGCAGTTAGCGTCGTTTCCAATTCGATGTTGTAATTTAATATTGAATCTGCCACCATCACCCTTTCAAGTATTGATTTCCCGATCACAACAAATCTCTTTGCAAATAAATGTTTCCTCAAATCGCCTCAGGTTCTTCTGTCAATAACCTTCACATTCGCAAAAGTGTTTGAACAGGGCGGGTCAATGTGATTGGCGCTATTTGCTCGTGTGGAAGATAAAGAAAGCCATTGACTGGTTGGGTGGAATGGATAGTTTCCGTGATTTAACATCGATGTAGTTTTGTGTACATTGAGGTCTCACGGTTTAGCATTAGCATTCGGACCCTGGGAAAATTAGTTGGGATCTCAGGGTGTTAGAGCAGTGAGGCAAGACCTGGGATCAGGCAGCAATGCGAATGTGGCCTAAAGGTTTTGTGAACACTGAGAATGGATCAGGAGTTCGGTAGTTGGGGGAAATATGAAACATGGCTTTCTGGTATCAAGAAATTCGAAAAGCTCAGAATATACATGTGTCTTTCAATGATTCATTCAACTATTCAGAGGTTAAAAATATTCATGCAAACCCAAGTTTTTGAGACATGCTAAAGTTTTGAAGGTAAATCTTCATGCAAGGCCATCAAATAAATATTAAGAACAATGCAATCATTAGATTTAATGATGTTCATGCGAAAATGAAGTTACTGTTTTTATTTAGAACCTTAATTTGAAGATTAGCTATTTCATTAACTGAAAAAATGACAAACATTATTTTCAACAAGCTCTATGATTAATTTGATTGAGTGATCAAAAAACTCCTTCCAGTTTGGTCTCTGTGAAAGAGCCTCCATTTAGTCCCACTCCCTTGCTTCTTCCCCGTAGCCCTGTACATTTTCCCCTTCAATGATTTCTCCAATTCATTTTTCAAGTTGCTATAGAAATTGCTTCCACCACCCTTTCAAAGCAATGCATTCCAGATTAAAGCAACACGCTTCGAGAGACACATTCACCTCACCTTCCATCTGCTTCAATTGCGAATTCACTTAAAAATAAACTTCTTTAGGTTTCTTGAATTTATGTTATTATTTATGTTGAGAAAACGAGGAAATAGCAACTTCAAAAGCAGAGATGTGGTTTTGGCTTTTCCGTGGTATATTTCGAGGAGCTGGGAGACGTCAAACTGAGGCTCTACATTGTCACGATAGGAAGTAGCGTGTAATTAAAGCATGGCCAATTTATACAGGTGGTATGCTTAATAAAAGTGAAGAGAACGGAGTAAATTAATGTTGATGTACAAATTCCCAAAAACGGCAGGTAAACCTAACACATTGTCACAGCTCATAGAAACATCTTAAAACACTTTATACAGGGTATTTTGGAGGTGCAGTGACTATTATGCCTGCTCACCAGCAGCAGCCATGACGATATCTCGTAAGGGTGTAATGATGCTACATAATAAATGAATAACAACAGAAAATGCTGGAAAAACTCAGCAGGCCAGGCAACATCCGTGGAGAGAAATTAGAGTCGACGTTTCGGGTCAAAACACTTTATCAAGACTAAAGAGGCACAGGGAATGAAATAGATTAAGAGGCCGGGCTGGGAGAAAATAAATGAGAAGAGACATTAAGAGGTAGTCAAAACGAGACGAGATGGTGATAGGACTAGTGTAGACAAAATACAGCTCCAGATTAGAAGTGAAATGCGCTGGCAGAATGGGAGACGGCTGCCATGTGGGAGAGAGAAAAAAAAGGAAAGGGGCGGAGGGAAACACCAAAAAAAAGGTATGGATAAAAAATGTAAGTAAAAATGTGATAGGGGCCGAGCTTATGATCTGAAATTGTTGAACTCGATATTGAGTCCGGAAGGCTGTAAAGTGCCTAATCAGAAGATGTTTACGTTGCATCTTCTTGAATTGTTCCACGGAAGCTCAACGTAAACTCGAGGAACAGCACCTAACAACATTTGTTTAATTAGAAACAGAGAAACTGGAGGGGATCAACTGGTTTATCAGAAACAAGACGGAGAATCACAGCCATATGGGATTGAATTTGACACGGTAATGCCATGGTTAACTTGTTCATGCCTTTCCTTTCTGCTTAGCATGTTCATTTTGAGTGATGGAGTTAATTACATATCCCTATCTCACGACTGTAGTTTGGTGCAGATACATCGCTGACCTTTGGAATTAAAACCTCTCCCTGCCGCCTGACATTCTTAAATCCTGTTGATCATCCAAACCCAGTTAAAGGCGAAGGGCCTAGAAATTCAGTTGGCTGCGCCAGCCGTTAGCGCCTTAGGAGGAGCAGATCTCGAGCGCTAGGCGCTTCGCGCCCGGGCGCAGCGCGATCTGCGCCTCGCCCCAACTTCAGTAGATATTTAGCGCCGGCGCAAAGTCTTTGCGCGCGCACATCTGCGACCATCAAAGGGTTATCTTCACCGTCCATAACCTGTGAACCCTGGTAACCTCTTTCAAAACTCCATCAAATGGATAGCTTCACCGACCTTAACCTGAGAACCCCGGTAACCTCATTCAAAACTCCATCAAATGAATAACTTCACCGACCGTAACCTATGAACCCCGGTAGCCTCTTTCAAAACTCCATCAAATGGATATTATCACCAATTGTAACCTTTGAACCCCAGTAACCACTTTCAAATCTCCATCAAATGGACATCTTCACTGATCTAACCTGTGAACCCAGGTAAGCTCTTTCAAAACTCCATCAAAAGGTTATCTTCACCGATCGTAACCTGTGAACCCAGGTAACCTCTTTCAAAACTCCTACAAATTGATACCTTCATGGATGGTAACTTTTGAAGCCCGGGAACCTCTTTCAAAACTCCAACAAATGGACACCTTCAATGACCTAACCTGTGAAACCCGGTGACCTCTTTCAAATCTCCATCAAATGTATATCTTCATCGATCTAACCTGTGAACCCAGGTAACCTCTCTCAAAACTCCATCAAATAGACATATTCACCGACATAACCTGTGAACCCAGGAAAGCTCTTTCAAAACTCAATCAAATGTATATCTTCAGTGACCGTAACCTGTGAATCCCGGTAACCTCTTTCAATTCTCCATCAATAGGATATCTTCACCGGCCACAACCTGTGAACACCGGTTACCTCGTTCAAAACTCAGTCAAATGGATATCTCCACCGACCTAACCTGTGAACGCAGGTAACCTCGTTAAAATCTCCATCAAATGGATATCTTCAACGACCCTTTCCTATGAACCAAGCTAACCTCCCTCAAAACCCCATCAACTTGGTAACTTCACAGACCGTAACCTGTGAACCCAGGTAACCTCTTTCAAAACTCCATCAAATGGATATCTTCACCGACCATATCCTGTGAACCCAGGTAACCTCTTTCAAAACTCAGTCAAATGGATATCTCCACCGACCTAACCTGTGAACCCCGGTAAGCTCTTTCAAAACTCCATCAAATGGATATTAGTGAAATAATGAAATGAAACGTGGTTTCTGCACAGCCATACCTACAGTTAATTCTTTCTTGTGTTGAGCAATCTTCCTGAGATGAGCCCGGGCGAAATTATGAACCAGAAAGCCCGGGACAGGTTGCTCCTCCTGACACAGCGCCAGGATTGCCAGGCTGACTTCCGTAAAAGCCTTTAGAGGATATCCAGCATTTTCTGTAAAATACAGTAGCAGACTCTGGTGTTAGTGATGTATTCCACATCTGAAAAACGGGAACTACCGTTGTGAGAATTCCTCCAAGGTTTGTTCGCGATCCTCTCTGCGTGTCAGTAATCAGGCCAAGGGTTTAAATGAATTGAATAGAATTGGTGCAGAATTTGCAACTCAGGAAAAGGCTATTCGGCTCAACAGGTCTAATTATGCTCCACATGAGCCTCCTCCTACCTTACTTCATCACACCCGAGCAGCTTACCCTAGGGGGCTATTCCTTTCTCCCTCATGAACTTGTCTAACTTCGCCTTAAATATATCTATACAATTCGCATCAACTTCTCCTTGTGTTAGCAAATTCCACATTCTCGGTACTCTTCGGTTAAAGAAGTTGCTCCTGAATCCCCCATTAATTTTAGTAGTGACTCTGCAGCAGACTACTGCTCTCCGGCATGGCTCTCCATTCCACATGACCAATCCAGTGATGTCTAGCTGAATTCTACTATGAGAATTATCACCAGTACGCTTTTAATGACACCAACAACTTATGGAGTGAGATGTGAGTATGATTGGAGGTTATGGGGACTGGTAAAGACTGACATTTGAGTGTGATTGGAGTTTCTGGGGACAGGTACAGACTGAGATGTGAATGTGATTGGAGGTTATGAGGACAGGTACAGACTGAGATGTGAGTGTGATTGGAGTTTATGGGGACAGGTACAGACTGAGATGTGAATGTGATTGGAGGTTATGAGGACAGGTACAGACTGACATGTGAGTGCCATTGACGGTTATGGGGACAGGTACAGACTGAGATGTGAGTTTGAATGCAGGTTATAGGGAGAGGTGCGGAATGAGATGTGACTCTGATTGGTTGTCATGGGGCCCTTTACAGAATGTGATGTGAGTTTGATTGCAGGTTATAGCGACCGGTACAGACTGAAGTTTGAGTGTGATTGTAGATTATAGGGACTGGTACTGCCTGAGATGTGAGCATGATTGGATGTTATGGGGACAGGTACAGAATGAGATATGAGCGTGATTGTAGGCTATGGTGACAGGTACAGCCTGAGATCTGTGTGTGATTGCTGGTTATGTAGAGGTACAGCCTGAGATGGGTGTGTTAATGCTGGTTATGTAGAGAGGTAAAGACTGAGATGTGACTGTGATTGGAGGTTTTTAGCCTGGGTTTGCTGAAAGATGCATCTCAATCTCTATGCAAATAACATGCCTAAAGCACGAGTGCACAACGTTACCTTTAGAAGTTGTTCTCCTCGGTACTTGATGCAGTTCACTGTACAGCCGCTCACTTAGCATCTCCACCAAATACACCTCCTAGTTCCCTGCTGATATCTTAACTGAGATCTGACAGTAGGACCTGAAGGCTAAGATGCAGAAAACCAACTGGTCTATGGGGAAGTTTTCACCTGGCAGCAGAGGAACAAAATAGATTCAGGTTGCTCTGACTGGGTCCATCAATAGCTAACTGGTTGGTGATTATAATTTCCTCTTCTACACTCTGAAGACTTGTATTAATATTCCACTTTCTTCAAACTCTCAAAAACGACTCAACGTACTTCACAGGTAAGAAATTATTTGAAGTGCAACCACCCTTGTTATATCGACCAATTCGGGAGCCATTTTTTGGACAGCAATATCCCACAAACAGCAGTGAAGTGAATAGCCATGTAACCAGTTCTAAATTCTTTACCAGCGACATGGTAAATGGATTAACTGGTAATTTACCTCATTGCTACTTATGGCATCTTGTGTCCAATTGGCTGTGGAGGCTATCTATGAAAGCAGAGTGGCTGCATATCATTGGCTGTGAAGCAAAGGCACGACAAAAATGTTAATTTCTCCCCCTTCATTCTCCTTCACTCTTTTAACTATTTTGAGTGTCAGCTGGGGAATAAACTTTGGCCAAGACCCCGGCAGCACTCTCCCTTCTTGTCCCAATAAAGCTGTGTCATCTTCAAATTTCATATGAAATGATTCCGGGGATAACTTTAGATTTAGACGAAAATGTAAAATAGGCGACACCGAATTAGCCGCCGATTGTCGGTCCCGCCTGATTTTCACCTCCATTGGAAAGGAAAATCATGCGTGATGCAAAAGGGCAGCTGATGCAATTTAGAGCAGGTGACAGTGTAATGATTTCTGATTTAAAATCAGCGAGAGGGCAACAAACAGAACCACCATGCAGGATGGCGAATATATGGTTCAGGTGGAAGAGCAGAAGAATGTTTAGAGCGGCAAAAATTTTTCCATAATAGTATCATGAACAAATGTGATGCAATAAATGACAGCTCGGCCCATTCGCCTGAGGGCAGAATTCCAGCGATAAGTCTCCCTCCCTCTTTTCTTTTTCCTCTGTATGTGTCTGTTTCCCTCTTTCTCCGTCTCACTGTTTCTCTATCTCAAACACACACACACATACACACAGAAACGACAGGCATGGATATTTATGCACACGCATGCACGTATAAATACATATAGACACGTATCCACACACAGAAACTCAGATGCATACAGATGCACAGAAACATATAGAGATACACACAGACACAAACACACAGAAAGATAAACACAAAGAAACATGGAAACACACAAACGCATACATAAACACGTATACATAAACACACGTAGAAATATACAGAAACTTAAATGGCACATTGCTGTAAGTTAATCCCTAGGACCTTGATTCAAATGCTTGAGAACTTGAAGACTGTTATAAAGTGAACCGCACTGGGGGAAATAATTGGAATTGCATGACGGGTGTCAATTTTCTAAGTTGTCTCTCACAAAATAGGCACCACCGACAGTCATATTGGGCCAGTATTTCCAGTCCCAACGCATGAGTACGGACGGGGTACTCACGCGTGAGCCCATTGGAAGTGCCGGATTTCAGCATGCACAGCGATTGTGCGGGAAACTGGCATTTCCTCCAAGGGGTTCAGATGTCCAATGCGTGCGCGCAGGGCTCTGCACGCACGCGTTGAACTTCCTTCTTTTTGACAGGTTTGCCCGTGTGTAAGGGCCTGAAATTTTTAGACATATAAAAAGGAGGCGTAAGAACATAAGGACATAAGAACATAAGAAATAGGAGCAGGAGTAGGCCAATCGGCCCCTCGAGCCTGCTCCGCCATTCAATAAGATCATGGCTGATCTGATCCTAACCGCCAATCTACTATCACAGAATCATCTCCTGAACCTAACAGAATTAGACACATGAAATAGTAGCAGGATCAGGCTACACGGCCCCTGGGCCCACTCCGCTACCCACAGGGCCATGTCGGATCTGAACCTAGACTCATTTGCAAATTCCTGCCCGCTCCCAGTAACCCTTAATTCCCTTTACTTCTAGGAAACTGTCTACTTCTGTTTTAAATTTATGTAATGATGTAGCTTCGACATGTTTTTGGGGCAGCATATTCCATGGACCTACCACCCGCTGAGTGAAGTAGTTCCTCCTCATCTCAGTTTTGAAAGAGCAGCCCCTTATTCTAAGACTATGCCCCCTAGTTCTAGTTTCACCCATCATCGGGAACATCCTCCCCACATCCACCCGATCCAACCCCTTCACAATCTTATATGTTTCAATAAGATCGCCTCTCATTCTTCTGAACTCCAATGAGTAAAGTCCCAATCTACTCAAACTCTCCTCATATGTCCATCCCCTCATCCCCGGGATTAACCGAGTGAACCTTCTTTGTACTGACTCGAGAGCAAGTATGCCTTTTCTTAAGTATGGACACCAAAATTGTATGCAGTATTCCAGGTGCGGTCTCACCAATACCTTGTACAACTGAAGCAATACATCCCTATTTTTATATTCTATCCCCCTAGCAATGAAAGCCAACCTTCCATTGGCCTTCTTAATCACTTGCTGCACATGCATACTAATCTTTTGAGTTTCGTGCACCATGAGCCACAGATACCTTTGTACTTCAGTACTTTCCAGTTTCTTGCCATTAAGATAATAACTTGCTCTCCGATTTTTCCTGCCAAAGTGCATAAGCTCACACTTTCCAGTATTGTATTCCATCTGCCAAATCTCTGCCCACTTACTTAGTCTGTCTATGTCCGCTTGCAGGTTTTTTATGTCTTCCTCACTCACTACTTTCCCTCCCATCTTAGTATCATCTGCAAACTTTGATATGTTGCGCTTGGTCCCCTCCTCCAAATCGTTAATATAGATTGTAAAGAGTTGGGGACCCATCACTGACCCCTGTGGAATACCACTAGTTACTGATTGCCAGTCTGAGAATGAACGATTTATCCCAACTCTCTGCCTTCTGTTAGATAGCCAATCCTCTATCCATACCACAGTATTACCCCCAATCCCGTGACTTTTGATCTTAAGCAATAATCTTTTGTGCGGCACCTTGTCAAATGCCTTTTGGAAGTCTAAATACACTATGTCCAAAGGTTCCCCTTTATCCACCCTATATGTTACTTCCTCAAAGAACTCCAGCAAATTTGTCAAACATGACTTCCCCTTCATAAAACCACGCTGACTTTGTCCTATTAAATTATGATTATCCAACTGTCCTGTTACTGTCTCCTTAATAATGATCTCCAAAATGTTACCTACCACAGATGTTAGGCTAACCGGTCTATAGTTTCCAGCCTTCTGTCTACTGCCCTTTTTAAATAAGGGTGTTACATTAGCAGTTTTCCAGTCTGCTGGGACCTTTACTGAGTCCAGGGAGTTTTGGAAAATGTTACCAATGCATCCACAATCCCTACCGCCACTTCCCTCAAGACCCCAGGATGTAAGCCATCAGGTCCAGGTGATTTATTCGCCTTGACTCCCATTATTTTACAGAGTATGACATCGTTTGTGATTTTGATCGTGTTTAGCTCCTCCCCCCAATAGCCCCCTGTTTGTCCAGTGTTGGGATACTCTTAGTCTCCTCTACTGTAAAGACTGATACAAAATATTCATTCAGTGTTTTTGCCATCTCCATATTTCCCACCATTAATTTCCTGGTCTCATCCTCTAAGGGACCAACATTTACTTTAGCCTCCCTTTTTCTTTTTATATCACTATAAAAACTCTTACTATCTGTTTTTATATTTTTTGCTAATTTACTTTCATAATATGTCTTCCCTTTCTTAATCAATCTTTTTGTTATTTTTTGCTGTCTTTTAAAGTTTTCCCAATCCTCTATCCTCCCACTAGATTTGGCTACCTTATATGCCCTTGTTTTTAGTCGAGTACTATCCTTAATTTCTTTACTTAGCCACGGATGGCTCTCTTTTCTTTTACACCCTTTTCTTCTCAGTGGAATATATATTTTTTGGAAGTTGTAAAATAACTCCTTAAATGTACACCACTGATCATGTATCGTCTTACCCTTTAATCTATTTTCCCAATCCACTCTACTCAATTCCGCTCTCATACATTCATAGTCTCCTTTATTCAAGCTTAGCACGCTTGTTTGAGATCCAACCTTCTCACCCTCTAATTGAATATGGAATTCAACAATGCTATGGTCACTCATTCCAACGGGATCCTTTACTAGGACATTTATAATTAATCCTGTCTCGTTACACAGGACCAGATCTAAGGTTGCTTGCCCCCTGGTCGGTTCAGTTAAATACTGCTCAAGAAACCCATCCCTAATACACTCAATGAACTCATCCTCAAGGCAACCCTGCCCAATTTGATTTGTCCAATTAATATGTCAGTTAAAATCCCCCATAAATATAGCTGTTCCCTTATTACAAGCCTCAACTATTTCCTGATTGATACTCCGTCCAACAGAGTTGCAACTGTTCGGAGGCCTATAGACTACGCCCACTAGTGTTTTTTTTCCCCTTATTATTCCTTACCTCCACCCAAACTGTTTCATTATCCTGATCTTTTGACCCAATATCATTTCTCTGTGTTACAGTGATTACTTCCTTTATTAACATAGCCACCCCACCTCCCCTTCCTTCCTGCCTGTCCTTCCTGATCGTTAAATTTCCTGGTATGTTTAATTCCCAGGCATTGTCATCCTGCAGCCATGTTTCTGTAATGGCCACAAGGTCAAACCCATATGTAGTTATTTGTGCCATTAACTCATCTATTTTGTTACGAATGCTACATGCATTCAGATAGAGAACTTTGAAATATGTTTTGTGACACTGAGTTCCTGCTTTTGCCCTTTTTATTACTTTATCTTTTACTCCATACCTTCTGCCCCTTCCTGACACGCTCTGGTTTTTAATTTCCCCACTGCTACCTAAGTCTATGACCTTCTCTGTTGTCATTTTTATTATTTGCTCTCTCGGAACCTCCCCCCCCACTAGTTAGTTTAAAGCCCTCTCTACAGCCCAATTATATGATCCGCCAGGACTCTAGTCCCAGCACTGGCCAAGTGAAGCCCGTCCCAATGGAACAGCTCCTTCCTGCCCCAGTACTGGTGCCAGTGTCCCAGGAAGCAAAACCCATTTCTCCCACACCAGTCTTTGAGCCACGCATTTAACTCTCTAATTTTATTTGTCCTAGCCAAATTCGCTTGTGGCTCAGGATATTACCCTTGAGGTTCTGTTTTTTAATTTGACCCCTAGCTGCTCATACTCCTTTAACAGAACCGGCTTCCTGGTCCTACATGGACCACGACAACTGGATCCACCCCCTCCCACTGCAAATTTCTTTCCAGCCCAGTGGAGATGTCCTTAACCTATGCACCGGAAAGGCAACACAGCCTTCGGGACTCTCGCTCTTGGCTGCAGACAACTCTATCTATCCCCCTAATAATACTATCCCCTACCGCTACAACATTTCTTTTTACTCCCCCCTCTTGAATGGCCCCCGTTCCACGGTGCTGTGGCCAGGTTGCTCATCCTCCCTGCAGTCCCTGCTCCTGTCCCCACAGGGATTAAGAACCTCGAACCTGTTGGACAAGAGCAAGGGCTGCGGCCCCTCCAGCTCTACCTCCTGGAATCCCGTACCTGCTTCACCCGTAGTCACACCGTCCTGCCCCTGACCATGGGCTACATCTGAGTTAATTAACTTCATAGCTGTGACCACCTCCTGATACACAGAGTCCAGGTACTTCTCCCCCTCCCTGATGTGTCGCAGTGTCTGAAGCTCAGACTCCAGCTCATCAACACGGAGCTGGAGTTCTGTAGCAGCAGACACTTGTCACAGATGTAATCACCGTGAGCCTCAATGGGGTTCACCGTCTCCCACATCTCGCAACAGTAACACATCACCTGCTCCATTCTATGTAATTAATTAAATTTTTTATTGTTAGTTATGGACACCCTCTGTCCGATTTTAGATGCTAGTATCCCCTTTAATTAATTGGATTTAAATTAAATCAATCCCTCCAGTTACAGAAGTTAAATGGTTTACCAACAGTCACTCTGCACCAGAAAGGCCTTATTATCTACAACCCACAGAGTTAAAGTTTGAAAATAGCACCTAACACCCCACTTACCCTAACTCACACTTACCCAAACTCACAGCACTCATTGATGACTCGCACTCAGTGCTTGCTCGCGCTAGGACTGGTCCTTTTCTACTGTTTGTTTGTTTACAGCCAAATGAGTCACCCCTGCGGATTGGTTAGAAAACTGGTTTCCACTGCCTGCTGTGCCAATTTACTCCTACTAGAGTGTAACCTTGTTTTACTCTTCTTAAACCAACAGAATCCCAAATATTTAACTTTTCCCCTTTACTTAAACTGCTTAAGTAATCTTATCAAGAATGATTTAAAGAGAAATAACAATTAATGAACTTTCACACTTACCCAAACTCACAGCACTCTTTGATGACTCGCACTCAGTGCTTGCTCGCACTAGGACTGGTCTTTTTCTACTGTTTGTTTGTTTACAGCCAAATGAGTCACCCCTGCGGATTGGTTAGAAAACTGGTTTCCACTGCCTGCTGTGCCAATTTACTCCTACTGCAGTGTAACCTTGTTTTACTCTTCTTAAACCAGCAGAATCCCAAATATTTAACTTTTCTTTAAGTTAAGTGGTCTATTATTTAAAATTATAACATTTTATCTACAGTTTTATTGTTTTTAAGGACTTTACAGTAAGGTAAGTTTATTTTTACACCCGATTTCTTAAAAAATTATTTTTTTCAAAAATTTTATTAATTGTTTAAAATAGTTTTTTAAGGTAATTTATAGTTTATTTAATTATTGGAATGTTTTATTAATTTTATTTTAAAGTTAAACTAGTCTTTTGACCGCCCGGATTTTTCATGAGTTTGTCAGTTCTTACTATCAAACTCATGAAGGAAGTTTCCCCTCCCCTGATTGGCTGCAAAGTGCTCACCTGATCCCAGCTGGCACATCACACTAACTACGCCGCTGGATCAGGCAAGCACAGCACGCGGACATCTGAACCGTGCCAGTGACAGGAATTCCAAGCAGGCTCAGGCTTCAGATGTCGGCGCGCCGGGTGAGTGCGCATTGGGGGCTTGCGCGCGCGGCAAGCCCCTGAATCTAATTTCTGGGCCAATAGCTGCTATTTTTAAATTATCCTTTTTGTTTTAAATATACAAGTAAAGGCCGAGGTGCATCTAGTTCTTCTTCTAACCTCCTTTTAGTCGCATGATACAATGACAATGGGGTGGTTGTCTAATCATAGTAATCAGTTTCTATAAATTAGTTTACAACAGACACAGACATGAGGCGAGGAATACCTGGTCCTGGAGAGCTTTGTGAACCATAGGTCCAAAATCACCTGGTCCTCCCAAGCGCGCGACACTGGCCATGTGGAACATCTCAAATAACACATGTACTCCATCCCAAATGTCACGTTTTGATATCAAACAGAGCAATACGACATGATCGGGCTATAAGTTGGTTCATTAGTATCATGGGGCCATTCTTAGGTTCAAATTTCCTTCATTAACGATAGTTTGCTAACCACACATCCCGTCAGCAGTAATAAAGATTTAATCCAGATACATCCACATTACCAAATAGATGAAATCTTACCTGCCACCACCATTCTAACAGCCACCTCAGTCAGCCTCTGGAGAATGTCTTGTTCACTCTGCAGATCATGCTCACTCCCCAGGCGCAGTGCAATGAACGCCCGGGTGTCTGGCTCCACGGACACGTCACTCAGTTTCCTCTTTATGCTCCAGAGAAGTGATTTCTGCTGATTATCTGGAGCCGCTGGAATCCAGAACCCAATTATTAATAAAGTCGCGAGTAAGGTGCATGATGATAGCAGTATCATTAAAGAGATAGAGGATAATCTGAAAGCGCATGTGGCCGGTGAACATAACATATGGACATAAAGTAAGAACATGCATTGTAGTAAACAGTGAAGAGGATTTTAGCAGACTTCAGGGGAACACAGACAGACTAGTGCAATGGGCAGTCACATTGTACATGACATTCAATGCAGAGAAGTCTGAAGTGGTGCATTCTGAATGAAGAAAGAGGAGAGGTAATATAAACTAAATAGTACAATTGTATTAGGGGCGCAGGAAGAGAGAGATCTCGGGTTCACGTAAACAAATTTTTGATGGCGGCAGGGCGTATTGACAGATCTTTAAAAAAAATGACGGGTTAAATAGAGGCACATAGTAGAAAAGCAAAGAATTGTGGACAAGGTTTGTAACTCATTAGTTAGGTCTCGGTTGGAGTATTGTGCCCAATTCTGAGCAACACACTTTAGTCAAGGCACTGGAGAGGGTTCAGAGGAGGTTTAGCAAAATGGTAGCAGGGATGAGGGACTTCAGTTGTGTGGAGAGACTGATGAAGCTGGAATTGTTCTCCTTAAAGTAGAACAGGTTAAAGGGAGATTTAATAGAGGTGATCAAAATCGTGCAAAGCTTTGATAGAATAAATAAGAAGAAAATACTTCCACTGGCAGGAGATTCAGTAATCAGAGGACACAGATTTAAAGTAACTGGCAAAGGAACCAATGGGGAGATGGGGGGTGGAGGGGTGGAATTAGGAGATTAAAAAAATCAGCAATGTTGCTACGATCTGGAATGTACATGCCTGAATTGGTGACGGAAGCATATTCAATACTAACTTTCAAAAGGGGAATTGGATGTGTACATGAAGAGGAAAGGGGCAGAAATTTGGGGAAAGTGCCGGGTGCGTGGGACTAATTGCTCTTTCAAAGAGCAGACAGAGGTACGATGGCCCGAATGGGCTCCTTCTGCACTGTAAGGCTCCATAATTCTGCACTTTTTTGATTCTAAATTATGAGTGAGGAGAGGAAATATACACTAAATAGTACAATTGTATTAGGGGCGCAGGAAGAGAGAGAACTTGGGTACACGGACAGAAATTTTTAACGGTGGCAGGATGTATTGTCAAATCTTTTTGAAATAATGACGGGTTCCTTGGCTTTCTAAATAGAGGCACATAGTAGAAAAGAATTCAGCTAAAGTATAAATATCAGGTTTAGGTTAAACACTGAGAACGAAACAACAAATTGCACTTACTGCATTGTTGGGATGTTGCCGGGTACGAGGCACTGAAGAGCAGGAGTGTGAGGGTCATCACCAGGGACATTGTTGACCGTGAGCCGCGGGCCCTGTGTTAGAACCTCCTGAGTGCAGTAGGGAGGTAGACAGGGCAGCATGACTTGGACTGTATCCAGGAAACTGGACGGTTTGGATCAGTGGGCTGCTTCGGCTTTTACCACGACGGTCGGAGGTGGGCTTTAAGTGTGATGGAGTGAAGCAGCCTGTAGTGATGTATTGTTATTTCGGGTTATTACGGTAGTGCTCCGTCACTGGAATTCAATTTATTTCATCTAAACAGCAAGTTACGCCCACTCCGCGCTCACTGCCAGGCAAAAGAAACAAAACCTGTAAACTCAGGCAGCCTCACGCTACCTCATTCAATGCCACCGAGTATTTAACTTGCTTATTTTTGTGCAGACTCTCAGTAACAGCGGTGTAGGAAATGTGTTTAGGAACATTATAAACCGGAGCGGGTTATTCAGCCCCTTGAACCTGAACCGCTCTTCAGTCAGATCATGGCTGATCTGCACCTCAACTCCATTCACCCGCCTTTGCTCCATTTCGGTCGATGCCCTGACCCAGCAGAAACATGTTGGTCTCAGTCCTGAAATCTGCCATTCACCCACAGCATCCACAGCCTTTTGGGGGAGCGAGTTACAGATTGCCACCAACCAGTCTGTGAAAAAACACTTCCTGATTTCACTCCTGAACAGCCTGGCTCCAATTTTAATGTTGTGTTCCCTTGTTCTTGATCCCCCCACCAAAGGAACTTGTTTCTCCGTATCTGCTCAGTCGAAACATTTTATAATTTTAAACATCTCGCTAAGATCACCCTCAATCTTCTAAATACAAGGGAATTGAAGGCAAGTTTATGCGACACATCCAATGAATTTAACACATTGTAGTTATGAGTTAAAACAAAACTGCAGCAAATATCAGGGTGAATTGTATTGTTTCATGGGGCTGCAAAAAAGTGGGGATTGAGAATCTTGATTTAAAAGCAGCGCCCGAAAAGAGACTTGGACCCTGACCCTCAGATTATAAGTCTGATGAGATGTTAAAGTGTTGCCTCGTCTGCCCTCCCCTGTGGACACTAACGATCCCACCGCAATATTGGAAGAGGGGCAGCGGCTCAATCGAATCAGCCACCGAATTTCCATCCCAGTCCATTCAATTTTAAGGAAAATCAGGCAGCTAATTCCATATCGCTCGTTTAGACCATCTCCCGAAATTCAAATTCATGTGTACAAATTCCTCTAGGAGGTCAGCTCTACAGGGGCACTATTGCATCGGCTGCCTGTTGTACTCGCCGCTTCATATTAAATTCTAGTGAAGCCAATGGGACTGAATATCAGGCGGGGAGTGTAGGGGCGGCCGATAATGGGGCTGAATATCAGGCGTGGAGTGTAGGGGCGGCCGATGCAATTCCACCCTTCTTGCACTGCTGGTGAAGGATAATCTTAGCCTCAGGGTGTGGGATGACCAGCACACGGTGCAGTTTCACTCCCGACCTGTATCTCACAGGTGCAGCGGTTAAATAATGGTTTACCTCTTAGGCAGTTTTCTATGATAAGGTACTTTTAAGCTGTCAATCTCAGCTCTGTGTAAAGATACATACTCCTCGACTTTTTCCTAGGCCTTCAGCAGACATTTTCAGTTTTCAGTGATATTGGTGGAATAATGAGATGTTAAAAGTTAAGACTTCGCAGCGGATTCCCTATAATTGGCAGCCTTATCACGGCCACTTCACTCTGAAGTAACCCGACACGGATCTCGCCTGACAGGTGCCGAATGGGATCCGGCAACCTACATACCCAATGCAGGGGAGAGGCGCCTCAACAATGGCTCGGCGTCAATCTCCAATAAAATTATCCACGGCTGATAAGTTCCCATCAAGTGAAGCCGATCACTCTCCAGCAATTCGTAGGAACCTGACAAAAGAATCTAATTGATAAAGCACCAACAATGGAAGCAGGGAACGCCCCACTCAGCAACGGCACTGATGAAAGAAGAAAGAAGAATGAAAGAATATGAGACAAACAGAGAAATTTCCTACATACAGCGCATTTCATGACTTCAGCAATTTATAGCCAACTAAGAACTTTTTGAAATGTAGCCAAAGCTGCAATGTAGGGAACGTTACAACCAGTTTGTGCACAGCGAGGTCCTGCAAAAGCAATGAGATGAATAACCAGATAATCCCTTTTTAGGATACCAAGGGGTAAATATTGGCCTGGTCACCGGGGAGAACTCCCCAATTTTCTTTGAAATAGTGGCATTTTTTACTTCCACCTGAGAGAGCAGATGGGGCCTCGCTTTAGCACTTAATTCTAAGTTCCCTCTGAAAGTCGGCACCTCCGACAGTGCGCCGCTCCCCCAACACTGCACTGAAGTGTCAGCCTAGAATTATGTGTTCAAGACTCTGGAGCAGGACTTTAATCCAAGGTTCTGAGTCGAGATTGCTACCAAATGAGCAACAACTAACAGGCTTAACCAGCCAGCTTATTAGAGTCATCTTTTCAATGTTTGGAAGCAAATTCAAAAGTAACTTTTAAAATGGAATTGGATATGTACATAAAGTGGAAAAACTTGCAAGGCCAAAGGGCAGGTGAATGGACAAAGACACGATGGGCCGCATGTCATCTTTCTGTGCTGTACCGTTCCCTGATTCAATGATTAAGGTGTAACTGAGTTCAGTGAGTGAAGCATAAAGATAGAAACAGAGGGATATAGATACAGGTGTGACTGAGTACTGTGAGTGATGCAGAGAGTCACCAGCAGAGGGAGCTAGATCAATGTGTGTCTCAGTGATACAGCGCGAGGCACCAAAAGAATTCCATGGAATTACATCGTTATTTTAAAGTAGTAAAACGTCCCAAGGTGGTTCACAGGGGCGCCATCAAACTAATGGTGACACCGAGCCACAGAAGGAGATATTAGGACAGGTGACCAGACGCTTGTAGAGAAAGGTATGTTTTTAGGAGCCTCTAAATGGAGAAGAGTGAGAGGTGGAGAGGTTTAGGGAGGGAGTTCCACAGCTTAGGACTCAGACAGCTGAAAGCACGGCCACCAGTGGTGGAGCAATTAAAATTGGGGATGAGCAACAGGCCTTAATTGCAGGAGCGCAGAGATCTCAGCGGGTTCAGTGCTGGAGGATGTTACAGAGGTAGAGAGGAGGCGAGGCCATGGGGGATTTGAGAACGAGGATGATCATTTTAATATTGAGGCATTGCCAGATGGCGTCAATGTTGGTCTGCGAGTCAGAAGCTCATCTCAGTGTCAAATACGAAACCAATATTGCGAACGGTTTCAATCAGCAGCAGAGAGTTGTCAGGGAGAGGGAAGGAGTCAATGGCGAGGAAACGGAGTTTGTGGCGGAGACCGAAGACAATGGAGAATTTTTTTTCAAAAGTAGGTTTCAAACATTATACTTTTTCTCGAAGATGACCATTACTTCCTGTCACTATTCCGAGCGATATTGTTAACACCTGCAGGAAGATCACATGTATTATTTCGCTAGCATTACTAACCAGGAAATATGTTCCTAAGTACATTTATGAGTGCTCTGTAAAGGCCAGTCTCTGGTCATGGGCATCGCTATCAAGGCAAAGTTTATTGTCCATCCCAAGTTGCCTCTTGGGAACCTGCCGCCTTCTTCAACCGCTGCAGTCCATGTGGCAAAGCTGCTCCCACTGTTCTGATAGTTCGCAAGTTATAGGATTTTGGCACAGCGATGAAGATACGGAGATATATGTCCAAGTCGGTATGATATGTGCCTTCGAGGGAAATTACAGCTGAGGATGTTCCCATGTAACTGCTGCTCTTGACCTCGGCGATTTGCTTCAGTGCATTCATTAAACAGTACACACTGAAGCCACGGTGCGCCGGTGGTGGAGGGAGTGGATGTTTGAAGTGATCAATGGGTTTACGTGTCAATCCAGAGATATCATTCACTTTCCAAGGTAGGTTTATTTGTATCGTTCCTTGGTCTTATTGCCCCTCTCGCTTCACCCACTCTCTCCTGCTCTGTCTCTCTTCTCTCGCTCGCTCTCTATCTCTTTCCCTCTCTCTCCCACTTCACTCTCCATCAGCCCTTCTCTCTCTTCTCTCTCTCCCCTTTCTTCCCCTCTCTCCCCTTAGTCTCCCACACTCTCTCTCCCATATCTCTCCCTTCCTCTCCCCCGTCTCCGCACTCTATCCCTTACACAAAATCAAACTCTCCCTCCCCCTATTTCTCCCCTCTCCTAACCCTCACTGCCTCCCCACGCACTCTCTCTCCCCGCTCTCACCCCCTCTCTCTACCCTACTATTCCATCCCTCTCGCCCTCTCTCACCACCTCTCGCTATCACACTATCCCCTCTCTCTCTCACCTATTCCTCCTCGTCTCCCACCCATATCTCCCTCACTCTCTCTCCCACCCACTCTCTCTCCCCTCCCGCTCTTGCACTCTCCCCCCTCTCTTATCTAGCTCCCTTCCTTCTCACTTGTATCTCTCCCTTCCTCCATCCTCTGTAACCCTTCATCAGTTCCTGGGGGTAAAAGATTGATTGATCGTGGGTGGAGAAATCTGATCGGGGGTGAGAGATGGATAGTGGTGGGGGAGAGATCAAATCGAGATGGCGAGAGATCTGATTGCTATTGGAGTGATATTACCACGGGGGGCGAAGGGTTTGGATTGGGGGGAGGAGAGATCAGTTCGGGTGATGGTACTGGTTGCAAAGGTTTGACTCCAGTTCAGAAACATCCAGGATTAAATGACGGTGCTTCTTTCCTATTTGTTTATAGGTCACAGCGCAGCCAGTGTTGGAGCAGTGAAAGACAGACCGCAACTTCAGGATTTCCACCTTTAGATGTGCACGCGGTACAAATGATAAACACTGTTAGTTCGCCATTTTTACCCACCGCAAATTCCGGCCCAATATTATAAAGAAGAATATTATGTGGTTGTGTGAATACTCAGTTGTGGGGTATATTCACGGCAGAGGTCCATAATTCCAGCATTAATTGCCCATCTCGAATTGCCCTTAACTGAGTGCCTTGCTAGACCATTTCAGAGGGCAGTTAATTCACTGAGATAATAAGAAGCCTCACCGTTCTTGTTAAGAAGTTCTTGAGAAATTGGGGATCTTTTCACAACACCGGCCCAAAAATAAAGTTAATAATATATCTGATAGAGATACTCACGATCAGAGCGTCTTTGATCGGGTAAATTGTTGAGAAACATTTCTGCTGTGTGGGGAGCTAGAATTGCACAGCAGAAATGTAAAATCCTGAGCAAAAGATGGCAAGAAAATTTTCGGGATTATTTTTGCACAAAGTGTTGTAAGGAATCCTTGAATGATAACATGGCTGGAAGAAGAACCTGTAACATCATGATACAGGGGCAGAGAGAAGATACAATCTTGCTGTTATATAGCACCTGGCAGGGAGCTGCAAAGTGCTTAGAGGACAATGAATTAATTTGAAATGTAGTCACTGTCGATATTGACAATTGGTAAAGAGAGAATTTCCACAAGCAGCAATGAGATAAAATTCTAAATGCTGAGTGTAGGAGCGAGTTTTTGCTTTTGAGACAGTAATACCATCTCTGAATCAGATGGTGAAGGTTTCGAGCACCGCTCCTAAACAGATTCTCATGAGTGGAGACTGAAATATAGTCTGTACATGAAAGCTTTGCAGAGTCTTCAAATTGAGATTTCCAGTTTACGATGAGATAAGGCATTTGGGCACCGACCCTCCTGTCAGTGGAAACAGTTTCTCCCTATCTGCTCTATTACCCCGCCCCATCTCCCACTCAATTTGGAACACCACTATTAAATCTCTGCTTAACTTTCTTTGCTCTAAGGAGCAGAATCCCAGCTTCTCTAGTCTCTCCACACCACTGAATTCCCTCATCTCTGAACATGATGCAAGGTGGAGGATTCGAAAATATTGCCAGTTAGGAGCGGGAAAATTGAAAGGATCCAAAAAAACAAATACAGTCAACAGCTTTGTGAATCTTTAGATAAGCTTTGTGAAAGGGAATCAGAGGAGAATGAAGGGCAAACTGCCCGATTGACCAGAGGCGGTCAAGACATCGTTCTCTGGTTTCAGACGCTACGACATTTAATTTGATGTTATCGGTGACATTTACTGATCTGAGACATTTAAAGAATTCTCGTTACTGCAGATCAGAAATTCAAGCCTAACATCGGGTTCAGGACAATCAGAATACTTCGGCACAAAAAAGGCACCGAAAGGCTGGAAGGGAGACCGCACCGGTTGCAGGTGGTCTGGTTTGTGGTGACATGGATATTTCTGCAGTGTGCGGAACCAGATAGTCTCAATGGCCCAGTAATTCCGGTCCCAACGCGAGAGTACGGACGGGGTACTCACGCGTGGGCCCGTTGGAAGTGCCGGATTTCAGCATGCACAGCGCATGTGCGGAAAACCGGCAATTGCTCTCCTCTGAACCAAGTGGTTAAGAGGCAGTTCCCTAGCAACATTTGAGGCAGCGCGTACGCGTTGAACTTCGTTTTTTTTGACAGGTTTTTCTGTGCGTGAAGGCCTCCACTTTTTACGAATGTAAAAAGCAGACGTAAGGACTTAGTTTTATAAGGTAAGTGGTCTAATAATTAAAGTTAGAATTTTTTTTCCACAGATTTATTATTTTTAAAGAATTTACAGTAAGGTAAGTGTATTTTTGGACCCGAATACTTGAAAAAAAAATTTGGCATAAATTTGAATAATTGTTTAAATTAGTTTTTTACAGTTATTAATAGTTAATTTAATTATTGGAATTTAATTTTTTTTTAATTTAAAGTGTAAGTACTGTTTTGGGCGCCCGGACTTTTCATGAGTTTGACAGGTCTTATGTCTAACTCATGAATGGAATTTTGTAAACTCCCATTGGTTGCCCAGTGCTCACGTGATCCCAGCTGGCTCATTGCACTAAATACGCCGCTGGATCACGCACGCACAGTGCGCCGGGAGCTGAACCGGGCCACGCAGGCTCAGTCTTCAAATGTCAGCGCGAGATGTAAGTGTAGGTCGGGGGCTTGCACCCGCTGGAAGCCCCCGACCCGAACTTCTGGGCCTATGTGTTCACAATGAATGTCTCATTCCTTAATTTGGAAATGAAAACTGATATTGGCAATTGCTGTTCCGATCACAGCAATCTGAAACTTCAACTCGCTGACACCTTGGTTTAGGACATCTTGAAACCATGCATCTGGCTGTCTCAGTGGCGCAATCGGTTTGCGCATTCGGCTGTTAACTTAAAAGTTGGTGGATCGAGCCCACCCAGGAACTAAGATTTCAACTGCTTTCTTTTTCCTTTGCGATTCATTGCCGCACAGCTCCAGTTTGTCAATGTGGGCTTTGGCTGCAGGAAAATATTCTGCACACATTGCCAGCTGTGCTGTTATCCAGTAAGTTGCCACCCAAATACTTTTATGAGTATTCATTTCAAGTAAAATGATAAAAACATGTAGATGGATCATGTTCGTTCATCCGAACCATTGGAAATATATTAAGTTATTGGTTTAAAATAAACTGATGGAAATTGATTTTGTATCTCCATATATGGAACTGGAACATGGCATCGCACCGTGTGAGGCTACATTTTATATGTGGCTACTGTACAGCTGGTATTAGGGAAAATAATTCAGAACTCGCTGGACCATTTTAATTATAATTTACCTGCATCTAATAACTTTATTTTTGTCGAAGTAAAATGTTGTATAACAACGCGGTCCGGTTGCTGGCACATGCGATAATGTTTGTGTAGGCAGCATGCTGTGGAATTCCCTGCTTAAACCACTTCATCTTCAGACCCTCCTTAAAACCGAAAGCTTTGAGCAGTTTGGGTCACCCTCTTACTAGTTCCATACTTGTATAATATAACGAGCTGAAGCTGGCGTCGATCAACGGGGCAGAAAACAGTATATATAAAGGATGTGCTTACAAATATCAGGCGCAATGAGGGTCTGGTCAACGTCAAACCCCTCCTTTCTCATTCAATTGAGGAAGAAGAGGCTTAGCGGGAGTCAGACACCAGGAAGTTTAATAAATAGAACAACTAACGACAGGAATACAAGTAACATCTATTTCCAAAACGTAACAATGCTCATTTTTCACTTTATGTAAAAGCTGACTGCTATGAATTTCAAAATGAGCATCATCGGGTTCGTGTCCTATGCCTGTCCTTCAAGTTTGCAATTATCATTGCATATTGAAGAGACTCGCATTTGAAGATGAGGGCACAACGCACCACATGTAGAGAAACCGTCTTGTATAATGATAGATAGGGTTTTTGCAGCACCTGTGCTATCAGAGCCTTTCAATGCCTTTCAGCGGGTAGATTCATGACAGAATGTGCAGAATAGGACAACAGAAATACTCCCACGCCACTGAAAGTTATCGATCATTTTTCTAAATAAGGGTCGTGTGCACAATGTTCAAGTGTAAAATATGTTTCTCTCTATTAACCCTATTAATTAATTTCCTACAGCTAAAAACTTCAATGAAGTCAGCGCTTAACTTTCCATATTCCAATGAATACAAATCTAGTTTATGTAATCTCCCCTCATAATTGGAACCCTGAAAACTTTCTGCTGGATCTGTGCTGCACTGCTTAAGAACATAAGACAATAAGATCAGTTGGCCCTTCTAGCCTGATCCAGCATTCAATGAGATCATGGCTGATCGTCGACCTCATCTCCACTTTCATGCACTATCCCCATATCCCTTGATACCATTAATATTCAAAAATCTATAGATCTCTGTCTTGAATATATTCAATGACTGAGCCTCCACAATAATTTGGGGTAGAGAATTCCAACGATTTTCCACCTTCTGAGTGAAGACATTTCTCCTCATCCCAGTCCTAAATGGCCGACCCCTTATCTGAGACTGTGACCCCTGGTTCTAGACTCCATAGCCAGGGGAAACATCCTCCCTGCATCTACCCTGTCCAGCCTTGTCAGAATTCTGCATGTTTCAATTAGATCAGCTCTCATTCTTCTAATCTCTAGAGAATATACTTCTAGTCCATTCAATCTCTTCTCATTGGAAAATGCCCCCGTCCAGGTTACCAGTCTGGTGATCCTTCGTTGCGCTCCCTCTATGGCAAGTATATCCTACTTTATATAAGGATAACAAAACTGTGCACAATACTCGAGGTGTGGTTTCACAGGGGTCCAATATAATTGAAGTAAGGCGTCTTTACCTTTAACTCCAATCCTCTTATAATAAAGGCCTACATAGTATTTGCTTTCATAATTGCTTGTTTTACCTCTATGTTAACTTTCAGTGATTCGTGTACCAGGACACTGAGGTTCCTCTGAACACCAACATTTTCTATTCACTCAACATTTAAAACATACTCTGTTTTTCCATTTTTCCTACCAAATTGGATAACTTCACATTTCTCCACATAATATTCCATTTGCCATGATCTTGCCCACTCACTTAGCCTGTCTATATCCCCTTGAAGCTTTCTAGTATCCTCCTCACAACTTACATTCCCACCCAGCTTCCGAGGCCAATGTATAACCTTTAATATGTGCCGTGACCAGAACTGTATAGAGTACTCCAGAGGTACGAACAAGTATAGTTGTAGCAAAACTTTCTCTCCTTTGTATAACTGCCTTTGTAACAGATTATACAGCTGCTGTAATTGGATTGTATATCCCGACTCGGCAAAATAAGGACTCGTTTGATCAGAATAAACTCAATAAAAATTTCAGTTTTCCAAATTAAATAGGATAATTACTTGAAAGAGAAAAATGTGCAGGGCAATGGGAAAGAGCAGGGAAGTGGAATTAACTGGAGAGCCCATTCAAAGAGCCGGCACAGGTACGATTGGCGAATGGCCTCCTTCTGTGCTGTGACAATCGATGATTCTACTAACAGATCAATTTCTGCCATTCTCTACAGCCTTCCTCAATAGAGCACTGTAACTCTACTTCTGTAAAACAAGGTACTGAAGTACAGAACGGCTGCCCAGTTTAACACTCTGGTTACCTTCCTAACATCATTCGTGCCATAGTATTTCCGTAGTGTAGTGGTTATCACGTTCGTCAAACATACGTAGTATTTCCCAGTCCAGTGTGGACGGCGACGTTTTGAGAACTTGTTGAATTAAATATTGGGAAAACAGAATAGTTCACATTTGTGTTTAGATATTAACAACATACAATATCTCACTGCTGTATTACATTTGCTCTTTCTCTGTACGGTTCTGTACACTTTCAAACTCTACAGTGTCTCTGTATGTAGTGTCCCTCTTTTGGTATCTGTATGTAGTGTCTCTGCAGCTATGCAAAACACTTGTTAGATCACACCTGGAGTACTGTGAGCAATTCGGGGCACCACGCCTTCGGAAGGATATATTGGTCCTGGAGAGAGTGCAGCGTAGGTTTACCAGAATGATGCACGGACTTCAAGGGTTAAGTTAGAAGGATAGATTACACAAATTAGGTTTGTATTCCGTAGAATTTAGAAGGTTAAGGAGTGATGTGTTCGAGGTTTCAAGATAATAAGAGGAACAGATAGGTTAGATACAGAGAAACTATTTACGCTGGTTGGGGATGCTAGGAATAATGTACATAGTCTAAAAATTAGAGAGACATTTCAGGAATGAAATTGGGGAAACACTTCTACACACAAAGCGTAGTAGAAGTTTGGAACTCTCTTCCGCAAACGCGAGATCAATTGTTCATTTTATTTTTGAGATTGATAGTTTTTTCTAACCAAAATGTATTAAGCGATATAAGCCAAAGGCGGGTTTATGGAGGTAGATCACAGATCAGCCATGATCCCATTGAAAGGCGGAATAGGCTCGAGGGGCTGAATGGCCTACACCTGTTCCTATATTCCTATGTTCTCTCACTCTCGAGTACTGTGCACAGTTCAACACAGTGCCCAGAGGCTTGTGAATCTTTGGAATTCTCTGCCCATGGGTGATGTGGCTGCTGAATGTTTGAGTATATTCAAGGCTGAAGTCGAAAGGTTTTTGGACTCTAGGGGAATCAAGTGGTATGGAGATCGGGCGGGAAAGTGGAGTTAAGGTCGATGATGAGCCATGATCTCATGGAATGGTGGAACAGGCTCGAGGGGCTGAATGACCTTCTCCTGTTACTATGCTCCGAGGCTCTCTCACTCGATCCCGTCACCAGCCCTGACGCTGCAGAAAGCGCCTCTCAAAGCTGCGCATTCCGGTTGATATCAGTTGAATTGTGAGAGATGATTCAAGGATCCTGCAGCGCTGCCTCGGTCAACAACAACATTTCTAAGCCGCATTTTAGACCTTGGAAACAAACTCAACAATAATTCGCTCTTCCCCAGCGCCAGACTGAGTGAGGCCGGGACAAGCAGCAACATTCCGATCCCACACTCTGCAATCGCCCGCTGCCAGCCGAAAGCGGCGAATTCAGCCTCAATCAGCGGGTTACTGGCCATTGCTGGAATGCAAGCTGTCACAGCCCGGGCCAAATCTCCCCGTACACCCAGCACAGGCTTCCGAAAAGGCGGGGCGAGTATATCCCGGTCACTCAGCCTTCTAGCAGCATTTACAGATACCGGAGTGAGGGAAAATTTATTTGGGCCTCAATGGGGAATCCCGGGCGGAAACAATTTATGGGAACTTGCTCCTCATGGACGTTTCTTCCATGTGAAAGGGGCTACAATCCTTTTAAATTTAACAACGGCTGCAGCAGATTCCTGGTTTCATACGCACTCAACATTTTAAACCAACCTCTTAAAATATAGTGCGCAAAACGACAAGGTTAAATGTTCAGGACATGCAGAGTAGAAAAGCCATAAAATTTCCCCTGTCACTCGTCAATCATATAAGCATTTCCTTCCGTCTGCAACAAAATGATGTGCATTAACATAATTATTCGCGGTCTCACAGAGTGGCACAGGATAATGCGGGACCCATAAAGACAGAAGCAGGCGACATTGTGATTGAAAATAAGGAAATGGCAGACATGTATTGTATCGGTCTTCAAAGTAGAGGGAAAGGATAAAATATTAGAGACATGGAGAGTACGAAAACTACATCATACAGAGGGATTTACGAAATTTAATATAGCAACATCCAGCAGGCATTTGATAAGGTTCCTCAGAAGAGAGTGTAAGCAAAATCCAAAGCACATGGAATTTGAGGCAACGTATTGACACAGGTAGGGAATTGGTTAGGAGGTAGGGGACACAGAGTAGTGATAATGGGTATGTACTCCAATTGGCAGGATTTGTCTAGTGGTGTCCCACTGGGAGCTGGACTGGGGCGTCAGCTTTTCACTATGTTGATATATGACTTAGATCAAGGAATAGAGAACCGGATATCCAAGTTTGCTGAGGGGCCTAAGTTCGGAGCACAGCACGCAATGTAGATGGGGACAGTGAATTGTGAAAGGACATTGATGAATTATGTGAGTGGGCAAAACTGTGAATAATGGATTTCAATGTGGGGAAGTGTCTGATCATCCACTTTGGAAGTCAGAAACATAAGTCAGTGTATTTTCTAAAAACATTGTGTTAGAGAATTTTTTTCTGAGAAATAGCCAATCCTGTTAAACATAGAAACATAGAAGATAGGAGCAGGAGTAGGCCATTCGGCCCATCGAGCCTGCTCCACCATTCAATGAGATCATGGCTGATCATCCAAATTCAGTACCCTGTCCCTGCTTTCTCCCCATATCCATTGATCCCTTTAGCCTTAAGAAATATATCTAACTCCTTCTTGAATATATTTAATGAATTGGCCTCTACTGCATTCTGTGGCCGAGAATTCCACTCTCTGGGTGAAGAAATTCCTCTTCATTTCTGTCCTAAATGGCTTACCCCTTATCCTTAGACTGCTACCCCTGGTTTTGGACTCCCCGATCATTGGCAACATCCTTCCTGCATCTAGTCTGTCCAGTCCTATCAGAATTTTATAACTTTCAGTGAGATCCCCTCTCATTCTTCTAAACTCCAGCGAGTATAAGCCCAATCGACCCAATCTCTCATCATCCCTCTTCCTGCCATCCCAGGTATCAGCCTGGTGAATCTTTGCTGAACTCCCTCCATGGCAAGAACAAGAACTTAAGCAAATGTGTCCCAAAATCCTGGAGTCATAAGCACAGAACATTTCAAACCAGGCTCCAAAATATAGTGTTGAAAGGCGATAGGATTAAATGTCCATCACAGAGAAATGGACAAAATAACCTATTGAAGCATGGACTGTCCCTCAGTAAGCATGTCAGCATTTCTTTCATTTTGCAAAAGAACCTTGTAGGTTAATTAATGGGGATTAAAATATTTGTACCTGTAATTAATTTTAAAAGGTTCTCAATCAACAACTGTTGCAAGAGTTAATCCCATCAGCGGTAATTAATCAGGAGCTGTAGCGGTAAGAGTGGCAATGACGAACAACTAGACTACAAGGGAACGGTGCAAGGAGTAATTAGGATAATTCTAAATATAATTGATCTATCTGTTTTGAATGCAAATTGATTTTTACATTTTTTTATACTAAATGCATTTCATGATTCTGCTGCTTGCAAATGTATTTACATGTATCTGTAACATGTATTAATTTACTGGTGGGGGGGTGGGGCTGGCATCTGTCTTCATTCGAAATGTATTTTGTAAGGTGTCGGGATCTGGAACGTTCTAACTGAATAGGTGGTGGAAGCTGATTCCATAAATGATTTTAAAGGGATTTGCAGAGGTAATTGAGGAAGAGGAACCTCCAGGGTTACATAACAAAAAGCGGGGGTGTGGGACTAAGCACGCCTGCTCTTTCTAAACCAGCACAGGCCTGACGGGCCGAATGTCCTCCTCCTGTGATGTGAATTTCTATGATTCAATATATAGACACCCACAGTTTATATTTTCACACGTCCTTGTTTGCAGTTCTAACTATTTTCTGCACGCCAAAAGGTTAATCATTTATCAGAAGCTGCTCGACCTGCTTTGTATTTTGAGCAGATTCCTGGTTTATGTTCCTGTGATGCTGTGATTATGCGGGAGAATGAAACATTGTTTGAGGAAGATTGAAATATGGAAACATCTCGTGGCGTAACGGAAGCGCATCTGATTTCTTAGATCAAAAAAGCTGTGTGTTCAAATCACATCAGCTTCTATTAATTCTGCAAGTATAAATTCTTTGATTTTTCACAATAAACAGAGCCTTGCTGTAAAGTCTGTCTCACTGGTTTCCCAGTGTCAGGGAGAGAAGTGTCAGATGCCCTTATTTATTTAATGTCACCAACAGACAGAAAAGCACGTGTTCAGTAAAGTGTTGAACACAGCTTGATATACCTGGCCCCCTCCCCAATTCTAGTGGTTCTACCAATGCTCTACCTAGAGGTGTGATCATAAACATGGAAGCCTAATACAAAGAAGGAGCTATTAAAATGTGTGACCAAAAATCTCCTCAAAGCTAACGGTTTTACGGAGTGTCTTAAAGGAGGAGACAGAAGGATTTAGGGAGCAAATTCCAGAGAGTGAGGACAGGCTCTGGCAGACTATTTGCAGTGTGAACAGGCCGGAGTCACAGAATCACTGAATCTTAGGATCTTACAATCTGACCACAGAGATGGAGGCCGTTCGGCCCGTCCTGTTCTCTGAAAGAACTGGGAACTGAGAACTGAAAGCAGGGACCGGTGCTAGGACCCCAGATATTCACAATATATATTAATGATCTAGACGAGGGAACAGATGTAACATCTCCAACATTACAGAAGATACAAAGTGGGGTGGGCGTGTGTGCTGTGAGGAGAATGCAGAGAAACTCCAGTATGATTTGGACAGTTTGGGTGATTGGGCAGATGCAAGTCCACTTTGGTGGCTTAAACATGAAGACAGATTATTATCTGAACAGCAATAGATTGGGAAAAGTGGGAGTTTAACGAGACCTGGGTGTCGTTGTGCACCAGTCGCTGAAGGTAAACATACAGATGCAGCAGGCGGTTAAGAAGGCAAATGGTATGTTGGTACAGGAGAAAGGATGTCTCCCTGCAGTTGTACAGGGCCTTGGTGAGACCACACCTTGAGTATCGTGTGCAGTTTTGATCGCCTTATCTGAGGAAGGATGTTCTTGCCATGGAGGGAATGCAGCGAAGATTCACCAGACTGATACCTGGGATGGCAGGAATGGCATTTGAAGAGAGATTGGGTCGATTAGGCGTATATTCTAAGAGTTTAGAAGAATAAAAGGGGTTCTCATTGAAACTTATAAAATTCTAACATGACTAGACAGATTAGATGCAGAATGGATGTTCCCGATGGCAGGGGAGTCCAGAACCAGGGGTCACAGTCAAAGGATAAGGGGTAAGCAATTTAGGACTGAGATGTGGAGGAATTTCTTCACCCAGAGATTGGTGAACCTGTGGAATTCTCTACCACAGAAGGCAGTTGAGGCCAACATATTAAATATATTCAAGAAGGAGTTGGATATATTTCTTAAGGCTAACGGAATCAAGGGATATGGAGAGAAAGCAAGGACAGGGTACTGAATTTGGATGATTCATTATGATTGCATTAATTGGCGGAACATGCACGTGGGGCCGAATGGCCTACTATTGCTCCTATCTTCTATGTTTCTATGTTTCTATTTTGGTATTACTGTCCAATTTAGTTCCACACCCCAGCTTTTACCCCATAACCTGCTAATTAGTTCTCCTCAAATTCATGTCCAATTGCCATTTGAAATTTATATGGAATCTGATTCCACCATCCTTTCAGGTAACGTGTTCCAGGTCCTAACAGAGAAAAGTTCTCCTAATGTCTCCTCTAGATTTTTTGCCAATTTATTTAAATCTATGACCTCTGTTTGCGATCCACTCGCCCGAGGAAACATTTCTCCCTACTGGCCAAATCAAAACGCTCATTATTTTGAATAACTCTATTCGGTCTCTGTGCTCGAAGGAGAACAATGCCAGGCTTAGTTTTCTGATCAAAACAAATCAACTGGGCCGATGAAACAGTTGCAGCTCATTGCACAAAGTACAGTTGCACGGAGAAGTGAAAGGATCTGCATGTCAGAAGTTGGATTCGAACCCACGCCTCCAGTGGAGATCGCTCAGCCATCCTGACTCACAGAAAACGCAATAAAAATATTCGCCTGACGTAGGGCTCGTATACATATCTCTGAGATTGAGAATCTAACGCTCAACCGACTGATCGAGACAGGCATGTTTTAACTTTGCAGCATTTTCACTTATTGCAGAGAGGCGGTTGTTTTCTCTGCTCCAGGGGTTCAACTTGTTCGACGAACGGCGAACTAAGTTCTCCTGAATTCCAAGGTGTATAAGGAAGTCAACCATCAACCCATTAATTAACCACTGGGGTTCACGTAATTTTCCGATAGCATATCGCTTTTCCCTTGTCAATATCTCTTGTCTATTGCCCGGTGATTTCCGATAATCGTTGTATCTCTGGCTGTGTTTATATACGTTAGTTTCTGTTACATTAAATAATTGATGGGATCCGGCGCCTCTCTCCATGACACTGGGCAACTAGTGAGACAGACTTTAGAGTAAGATTCTAGTTAATATGAAAGAGCAAAGAAAATATAAGTAATTCTGATCAATCTCAAGAATCTCCAAGATACCTTTAACCACAATCTCCACAAATGAGGATCCATTGTCACAATCAACTGTTCGAGGGATCTCCCACAGATCGTGTTTGACTAATCTAATTGATTTTTTCTTGAAATAACAGGGAGGATCGATGAAGGGAATGCAAAGAATGTTGTCTACATGGATTTTAGGAAGGCCTTTGAAAATCTACCACATAGAAGGCTGGTTAACAAAATAAAGGCTCGTGTAATAGATGGGTCAGTGGCAGCTTGGATAAGGAATTGTCTTAAGGACAGAAAAAAGCGAGATGTGGTATATGGCTGTTTGTCAGACTGGTAGACAGTGGTGTTCCCCAAGGGTCAGTGCTGGGGTCACTTCTTTTTTAGATATTTATTATATATGTATAAATGACCTGAATTTTGGAGTTCAGAGTAGAATTTCTAAATTTGCCGATTACACCAAACCTGGGGGTGTGGCAAACAGTGATGATGATACCAATCGACTGCAACAAGACATAGAAAGGCTAGCAGAAAGGGCAGACAATTGGCAGATGAAATTTAATACAGAGAATTGTGAGGTGATGCATTTTGGCAGAAGGAAACAGGAGAGGCAATATACACATAACGACACAGTGCAGGGATAGGGGGAACTGGGTTTTAATCTGCATAGGTCATTGAAGACGGCAGGACATATTGAGAGAGTGGTTAAAAAAGAATATGGGATATTGGGCTTCATAAATAGAGATATTGAGTATAAAAGTAGGGAAGTTATTCTGATCCTTCATAAAATGCTGATTAGGCCACAACTGGAGTATTGCGTCCAATTCTGGTCACCACCCTTTAGGAAGGGTGCAGAGGAGATTTACTGGAATGGTTCCGGGGGTGGGGGACATTAGTTATAAAGACAGCTTGGAGAAGCTGGATTTGTTTTCATTAGAGCAAAGGAGGTTGAGGGGTGATTTGATAGAGGTCTACAAGAATATGACGGGTCTGGATAGCCTAGACGGGAAAGGCTGTTCTAACTAATTGATGGTAGAAGGACCACAGGACCCAGATTTAAGGTTTTTGGCAAACAAGAGATACAGAGAAGATGTGAGGAAAAACTTTTTTAAGCAGCGAGTGATGAGGTCCTTCAATTAACTGCAAACGGAAGTGTTAGAAGCGGAGACGCTCAATGTTTTGAATGGGAAACTGGATAGGCGCTTGAGGGAAATAAACTTGGGGATAGAGTAGGGAATGGGACTGACTTGATTGGTCTACAGAGAGCCGGCACGGGCTCGATGGGCCGAATGGCCTCCTCGGTGACATATGACTCTATGAATTTACGAGTAAAGATGTCATATAAAAGTATAGTCGCGGTAATTTCAGCCATCTGATGCAGGCAAGGAAAGCCTCTGCCAGCCATGATACCACATCGACAACAACCGAAAGATACTCCTCATCCCATGCGGTAGTAGACAAGTGCCCCGCATAATCAGTCCTGTACAATCAACCTTTGTTCCTGTGGCCCTTCTTTTTCACAAGCAACACCCACGTGTACTGACGGGCCCGATCCTGTATATCTTGTCGCTTGGGACCGAATCCAATCGCACTGTTATCTGTGGCCTTAAAATTGATATCCGCCCACCATTGCAGTAGCTGCGCACATTCCCAAAACACATCGTCTGATCGAGCACAATGACCAAATCCTTCTCCCGAGTGCCTTCTTCAAGCACCATCAACACCGCTGCCAGCCCTGTGTATTCTGCAGATCTAGTACCACAGCTATATTGAATAGTGCGCAGGACCTGGCCCTCCGATAATGCGAGCGCAGCCAGCCCCGCATCACACTGCCCGCTCACATACTTACCAGAAAACCAAAAACTCCTTCCTGCTTAGTCTGGTCTGCAGTCTTTTCCTGAATAATAGTGATTTACTGATGTGTAGCTGGCCTCATATTCGTGGTGCGTTCCCTCAATTACCTCAACTCGCTGTGTAAAAAATTTTTTTTTTCTCATGTGGACTCTGTTTCTTCACGGATGTGGAGCGGCTCCTCTCGGTCCACAGGGCGTGACCATTCTAATTCTGTGACTGTCGCCAGTTTGGTTTGGACAGAGTTTTGACTGGAACGTCACACCTGCCTTGCAAAGGGCAATGAATCAGGGGAGGTTTTAATCTCTGAGAAAATCTGAGGCCCGTCAGAAATGTTTGTACATCTGAAACCCTAACTCATTCAGTTAGAAACTTAGAACACATAGAAAATAGGAGCAGGAGTAGGGCATTCGGCCCTTCCAGCTTGCTCCGCCATTCAATATGATCATGGCTGATCCTCTATCTCAATGCCATATTCATGTTCTCTCCACGTCCCCCTTGATGCCTTTTGTGTCTATAAATCTATCCATCTGCTTCTTAAATATATTCAGTGACTTGGCCTCAAAAGCCGTCTGTGGTAGAGAATTTGAGAGTTTCATCTCCCTCTGAGTGAAGAAAATATCCTCATCTCAGCCCTGAATGTCCTAAACCGTTCCCTGAGACTGTGATCCCCCTTTCTAGACCCTCCCAGCCAGAGGAAACATCCTCCCTGCATCCAGTCTGACAAGACCAGTCAGAATTGTATACGTTTCAATGAAATCCCCTCTGATTCTTCTAAAGCGAATACAGGCGTGTTCGACAAAATCTCTCCACATACGACAGTTCTACCATCCCAGGAATCAATCTGCTGAACCTTCGCTGCACTCCCTCTATGGCAACTATATCCTTTATTCGGTAAGGTGTACAAAACTGCACACAGTATTCCAGGTCTGGTCTTACCAAGGCCCTGTATAAATGTAGTAAGACATCCTTGCTCCTGTACTCAAATGCTCTTGCAATGAAGGCCATCCAGTCGCCTTCCTAAATGCTTGCTGCACCTGCTTCTTTGCTTTCAGTGACTGGTGTACAAGGACACTCGGGCCCGTTTGTACATCAACATTTCCCAATTTATCACTATTTAAGTAATAAGCTGCCTTTTTGTTTTTCCTACCGAAGTGGATAACTTCACATTTGTCCACGTTATACTGCATGTGCCATGTATTTGCCCACTCACTCAACTTCTCTGAATCGCCTTGGAGCCTATTTGCATCCTCCTCACAACTCACAATCCCGTTTTGTGTCGTCAGCAGCTTGGAAATATTACATCAGTTTCCCTCATCCAAATCATTGAAATATAATTTTGAACGCCCCAAGCATTGACTCCTGCTGTACCCAAAATGTCACCGCCTGCCAGCCCGAAAAAGACCCAGTTATTCCTACTCTTTCTTTACTGTCTGTTAACCAATTTTCAATCCATGCCAATATATTACCCCCAATCCCTTTTGATTAAATTTTGACCTTCCCCCGCGCTGAACGGGTTTGAATAGGCTAGACGGGGAAAGGCTGCTCCCGGTAGGTGACGGTACAACGAGTAGGGGACACTGATTTAAGGGTTTGGCCAAGAGATACAAGAAAAACCTTTTTATACAGCGAATGGTGATGACCTGGAATTCGCTGCCGACGGAAGTGGTGGAAGCGAAGACACTCAATGTTTTCAATGGTGGACTGGATAGACACTTGAGGGAAATAAACTTGCAGGGCTACGGGGATAGACTGGGGAAATGGGGCTGACTGAATTGTTCTACAGAGAGCTGGCATGGACGCGATGGGCAGAATGGACTCCTTTTGTTCCGTTATGACGCTATGACACTGTAATTATATTATTAAGCACAAGGTACTGGATAAAGACTCGTTTTCAGCGCGGTGACACTGCCGCGAGAATTCACAACCGGAATTCGGCTGTGAAAGCAAAATAAAACTCAAAGCAAAGTGGGGCTGGAATCCAGGACCCTGAGATTGAGAATCCAATGCTCCATCGAATAAGCTGGCCGGGCCTGTTCCAACAGTCCGTCATTGTCACTTATTGCAGAGAGGCGGCTGTTGGCTCCGCCCCAGCTCCGCAATATCCACCACATTGTCCGCTGCACTGTCCGTCGCACTGTCGGCGGTGCTGCTTTTTCAAATGAAATGTTAAACCGAAGCCAATATTAGGTCATTTGGTGGTCAGTACCCCGGTTCCCGTGGGGAAAGGTCAATACCGAAATTAACATTGGATAATATTTGACATCTTGAGTGTGACATCTGGATTATCACGTGCGCTGATTTTGTGGAGGTGGCATGGTGGTCCAGAAACATTGGTCTTATAAACCAAAGTGCGCGGTTTCGACTCCAGTCCGTGCCGATGCTAATTCTGAATATTTCAGGCGATGTTTTCTGATTGACTCGTCCAGCCATTTTATTTCTTACTGTCTCAGCTCCTGTGACAATCTCGCTAAATAAATTTGCACATGATACACATTGAGAAATTCTACAAGACTCGTCGTTCTTTGATTCACTTGTTTGAAATCAGACAGTGGCTGAAATACCCAGAACACTTCCCTTCTTTGTCTCTCAGAGTCTCAGATTTCTGGGAGTGGGAGGTTGACAGAGACGGCGACCCTCTGTAAGTGAGGAAAACCTGGAAGTTAAAATAGAACTAAGAGACTCAGGTGTTACCCAGATCAATAGTTTTATTACGAGTGCACACGGGAGAACTATCTCAGCTACCCTTAGCAAGAGACATCGTTCTCAAGGGAGAAAGTGGCAATACAGCTTAGTTTATACAGTTTATTAGACAACACCCACATATTACTAATGGGGGTGTATACGTGAGAATATTAATACTTCATTAGTTTACATGATGAATCAATCAACTATTAGGCCTGTCCTTTGAACTCGAGTACCCTTTGGATATGTCAGTAAGAAGCTTATGGACTGCAGAGGCTTCATTCTAACTTCTGTATTCCTGCACTATCTCTTAATCTTGTTATCAGTATGGGAAGGTATTTTCAGCAGAGACATGGCTGCATGACTACAAAGCCAAAGTGAGTTATGTAGCCTGCTGTCTACTTTTCAAGTCCTTATTTGCTGCTATTCATTAATCGTGCCTTTGTATTCTTATCTCTTCCAAGAGCAGGTTCTTTCTAAAAAGTTACTCAGTGTAACCACAAGCAACACTTCAGAATGTCTTTGGTCAGCTAAATTTAATTATGTTAGTTTAAAAAGGGTTAATATAGCTAAGTATTCCAGCCTAATAAGACTGAATGGTACCTTACAGAGCATATTATTCCGGTCAAATGTTGAGGCCCTCCCCTTTATATCTCCAGAACCAAATTTTATCCTAACAATCCCCCCTTTTGGCCCTTGGCTAATCCCAAGGTAGCAAACACTTATCCGTCACCCATGGTTGCCCATAGATATGCCCCGCTTGGTGTTGCCCTCTTGCAAGCACCTAGGCATCCCCTGGATATTTACATATGCGAGATGCTGTACCTCATCAAACCAGGTTCACTTCGTGGTGGCCACCAGTTCGGGTGGAAGAAAGGCAGACCATCTGATAGTCATTTCAAACTATGATTGTCTCGCCTTCTATATGCACCTTACCCCGTCAGATACTCGTTGTACCACTCAAATGTGTTCGTTGTTGAGATCAAAGAGACACTGGGGACATTCTCACCCAGGCTCTGTTTTACTGCCTTTGCCAACCTTTTCATCCTCTGCCTATGACATTTATTACAGGCCATGAAAATGAAGAAGCACATTACAACAAACTGCACTACTACTAATACATGTGAGATTAATCTAATCCAAGGATGAATCCGTGTATTCAGTCCCCAACTCCAGCGGTCATCCCTACAAGTGGTGACTTTAATTTAGTCAATGTCATACGTAATGTTTTTATTGCTCTGTTGTAGGTTATAATAAACCTGCTGGGAGAGGCCTATCTCCATTCGCAATACTTTCAAGTGTTCAGGCAACGGGGGTATCGGGTATCCAAATGTCTTCTGTTAGTCCTTTAAGTATTTCTTGATATTTTCAGAAACTTGTAAGGTGGTGAGCTTATGCTGGTGTATCTCCACCAATTCCTCGTGTCCAATCCGTACCGGGATTTCAGGAGTGAAGCAGAACTCTGGACTTGGAATATCCCAAGTTAGATTGGTACATTTAAACATTTTCAAATTAGTTGTAAAACAATATTCACCCTTTCCAGCATATGCCACTTGAGTGGGTTTTAAATCCGCCTCTAGGGCCTCCATGGTACAGTTAATATCTTGATAGATACCAGTTTTGTTAAACCCACACTGTGCTTCTGGACTGTGTACAATACTATGTGGACATACAGTGAAAGCATGTCTAGTAACACATTCCTCAAATTTCGTTCCAGTCAAATTTCCTTTAATCTTTACAGCATATGGTAACATATTGTGATGGGATATGTGCATTCCGTCCTTCACTACCCCAATATTCTACATTCGGTACACCTCTTGCCCTTGGGCTTCGGGTGCAATCGCCAGTATTACCAAGACCAACACTAGGAGCCCGCCCCCGTCAGGTTTACACTCGACTTGTGTGGGGCACACCCGAACCATTGCTCTCAACTGGCAAGCCATCAAGATCCTGCCTGCCAACAACCGTTTAGATGTAACATCCCCCTTGTGCCCACCGGTCAGGTTCGCCCTCAATTCCTGATTCGTTATCAATAAGGGCAATTCCCCTGCCTGTATCTGGGCCAGGTTTTCTCTGGTTTGTTCCACAATCCAGTTACCATATGTGCTACACATGTCATTAGCAGCCGCCTGCTGAGATGCATTGTATTCTTCCTTTATTAATTTAATAATCGTTTGGGCGTGTGTTTCTAGCACTGTAGCTATCCGTTGTAAATGTATGGTCAACGTTTGATCCTCAGAAAATTTTTATCTTTATTCTCATTTGTTTTTTTGTAATACAGCTTTAATGCGAGACCTAGGTCTCTAACCTTTTAACTTAGAAACATAGAAACATAGAAGATAGATGCAGGAGGAGGCCATTCGGCACCTCGAGCATGCTTCGCCATTCAATGAGATCATGGCTGATCATTCAAATTCAGTACCCTGTTCCTGCCTTCTCTCCATATCCCTTGATCGCTTTAGACTTAAAAAATATATCCAACTCCATCTTGAATATATTTAATGAAATGGCCTCCACTGCCTTCCTTGGCAGAGAATTCCACAGGTTCAGCACTCTCTGGGTGAAGAAATTCCTCCTCATCTCTGTCTTAAATGGCTTACCCCCTAACCTTAGGCTGTTAACCCTGGTTCTGGACTCCCCGACCATCGGGAACATCCTTCCAGCATCTAGTCTATCTAGTCCTGTTAGAATTTTATAAGTTTCGATGAGATCCCCTCTCATTCTTCTAAACTTCAGCGAGTTCCACCACAATCGACCCAATCTCTCCTCATACATGATTCCTGCCATCCCAGGTATCAGCCTGGTGTATCTTCGCTGCACTCCTTCCATGGCAAGTACATCCTTCCTGAGATAAGGCGACCAAAATTGCACACAATACTCAAGATGTGGCCTCACCAAGGCCCTGTACAACTGCAGGAAGACATCCTTGTTCCTGTACTCAAACCCTCTCGCTACGAAGGCCAATATACCATTTGCCTTCTTAACCACCTGCTGCATCTGCATGCTTACTTTGAGCGACCGGTGCACAAGGACGCCCAGGATTCGTTGCACTTCCCCTTCTCCCAATCTATTGCCATCCAGATAATAATCTGCCTTCCTGTTTTTGCCACCAAAGTGGATAACCTCGCATTTATTCACGTTATATTGCATCTGCCCAATCACCCAACCTGTCGAAATCATACTGGAGTATCTCGGCATTCTCCTCACAGCACAGACGCCCACCCAACTTTCTGTCATCTGCAAACGTGGAGATATTACATCCAATTCCCTAGTCCAGATCATTAATATGTATTGTGAATAGCTGGGGTCCAAGGAACGATCCCTGCGGTACCCCACTAGTCACTGCCTGCCACTCAGAAAAAGAGCTATTTATTCCAACTCTTTGCTTTCTGTCTGCCAACCAGTTTTCGATCCAAGTCAATACCTTGCCCCCAATCCCATGGCCTAGAAATTCAGTATAGCCACTTTTGGGGCGGTAAAGTCGGGCGGTCGCTAAAGTTAGCGCCCGCCGGAAAGTGCAGGTCACTTCACCGAAATTCAGTAGATTTGGCCAAGAGTTTGGGTGAGTGCTGAAACTGGTGTTGCACTCCTATCTTTAGGCGCTAAGCTGGCGGTGCGGACTGATAACGCCGAGGCCGGGCGCAGCGCAGGTGCGGTCATGTTTTGATTGACAGCAGACACCCTGACGCTGGCCAGCTCTTAAAGGGGGAAGGGTCGACTTGGTCTGCAGCCACGCCCTGGATAGTGGAGCCCTGCAGCTAGGCCTGAACACTGCTGGTGGACCCAAAAAGTGCCTGAAGCCATGGAGAAGGCCCGTGAACGAGCGCAGCGCTTCTCCCAGCATGCTTTGAGGGTGCTGGTTAGGGGGTTGGAAAGGTACAAAGAGATCTTGTGCCCGGACAGTGGCAAGAAGGCTCCCAGGAGGCAGTACAGGAGAGCCTGGAGGAAAATCGCCCACAGGGAGTCAGTCAACAGCGATGTCCCCAGGACTGGTGACCAATGCCGCAAGAAGTACAACGACCTCACTCGGATGGTCAAGGTGAGTACCCTTTCCAGTGTCCTCCTCATCCTTGCATGTGCACCTCACATTATGGGCAAAGGGACCTCAAAGGCCTAATGGCCAGCCCTCCTCCCGCAGCTCTGGCACTGGCATGATCCTCAATAGCACTTTGTGCACTTAACACACTGGCCAAGCTATTCGACCATGGGAGGCAGTGCACACAACAACAGGGCACCACACTGGCCAAGCTATTCCACCATGGGAGGCAGTGCACAAAACAATAGGCCACCACAATGTACTTAGAGGCCGTCCTTTCTCTTGCAGGCCAAGATGGCCCGGAATTTGAAGAGCCAGAATGTCACTGGGGGAGGCCGTGCCCAGTTCCAGGAGCTCAGTGAGCTGGAGGAGAGCGTGGCTCGACTCATGCGTGGCCGGGTGGTTGGCCCTGTTGCCATTGGAGATGCCGACCCTGTGCTGCGACCCAATGGTAAGGAAATGACCGTTTGGACCTCTCTCGTTCCCTTAGCGCATCAGATCTACATCCTTTGCCGCTGTCCGACCAATGCGCTGAATGCCACCACTCATGCCTCCCTCGCTGATGCCCTGTCCTCACTCTAAAGCTACTCTTGTGCCTTCCTGCTTTCAGCTGGTGAGGAGGAGGTCCTTGAAGCTGAGAGTGCCAGTCCCTCGGAAGAGGAGGACGACGAGGACCAACAGGAAGGCGGCACATCGGGGGAAGCCTCATCCGCGCCAGGGGATGGCAATGGAGGGGAGACGTCTTGCCTGGAGGAGAGCCAGGGGGAAGTGCTGCAGGGGGGTGTAGCTCCTGGGCCCAGTGGCGTCCCGGCACGTGGGAAAGGTCGGGCAGAACGGCGGCCTTCTCCCCAGAGGGGGCAAGTGTTGCAGGGGAGGCCAGTTGCTGGGCCCAGTGGCGTCCAGGCACGTGGGAAGGGTCGGGCAGAACGGTGGCCTTCTCCCCAGAGGGAGAGTCCGGCCTCCAGTCCGGAGACGGTCCTCGCCCAGAAGGTGCGCCTCCTAGATAAAATGTCCGTGGATTCTGAGCGCCGCCACAAGGAGTTCATGGGGGTTGTGGGACAGTTGCCTCAGGCCATTGAGTCCCTGGCTCATAGTGTGGCCGCTTTCGGGGACTCACAGGCCAGGGGTGTCGACCAACTCGCGGCAGCACAGGCCAGGCGTGTCGAACAACTCGCGGCAGCACAGGCCAGGGGTTTCGACCAACTCGCGGCAGCACAGGACAGGGGTGTCCATCAACTCGCGGCAGCGCAGGACGCGAGTCGCGAGTTCATGAGTGGTGCCATGCAGACACTCACTGATCTGATGCGGGCACAGACCACGGCAGTTCGGGCACTCACTTCTGCCACACTCGCTGTGTCGCAGAAGCATCGCCAGGGCACCCGCCGCCCTGCTGCAGCACAGCAGTCTGGCCTCCAACAGATTGCTGCGCTTGCTGCACTGCCAGCCCGGCCGAGTGCCAGTTTCTCTGGCGACCAGCGAGCGCCTGGCATCAGCCAGCTTGCCCCCATTGCTGCAGCTGCCACTGCAACTCCCCCAGCCAAGGTGCGACGAGCTGCTGCAGACACTGATGCTGCCCAGCCACAGCTGCAGCAGTCAGCAGCCGGCCCCTTCAGGGCCGGACCTCGTCTAGGCCAACCCACAAGGGCATCTGCCATCACGCATTCTGCCCCTCAGGAGCCTTCCACCAGCCTTGCAACACCCACAGGGCCCAGGTTGAGGCGGAGCAACAGGTCGGGCAGGGGCCGCACAAGGCTGCACAAGGACTCGCCCTCTCGGCACACCCAGTAGAGTGTGTTGGCAACGGTTTTTTTTATATGGGGGTGTTTGTGTTGTGGGGGGTGCTTCTTTTGGTAAGGCCGAGGATGAAGGCCAATTGGATGGGCAAGTTTTGTTATTCCTCCCCAGGTTGTGGGAGTGAGATATTTTTGTGACTGTTATTTGCGGGTCTTGTCTGTTTTTCTGTTTCATGTGGGAAGGGCCCTGAGTTTGTTAAATAAAGCTTTTTATTTATTCAGCTTGTCCAGGTGTCAGTTTCCAGTGGTTGTTGCGTTAAGCGGCTGAGTGCTTGCGGAGCGGCTGCATTCAGGTGCGTTCATTGCCACAATCCATTCCCTGACAGGGGGCCTAGAAGTGTCATTCAATAAGCCGCCTGCGGACGGCCCTTGGACCTTGTGGCTCCCTCCTGGGCTGGTACTCCTCCTCCTCCTCCTCCTCCTCCTCATGCTCCTCCTGTGCGTCCTCCTGAGGTGGTGGTGCGACGTCAGGTGGCAGTGCCTGAGTCCTGCTGATAACCAGGTTGTGCAGCATGCAGCAAACGACGACGAACTGGGAGACTCTATCCGGCGAATACTGCAGAGATCCGCTGGAGCGATCCAGGCAGCGGAACCGTTGCTTGAGGATGCCAATCGTTTGCTCTATGATGTTCCTTGTGGCTTGATGGCTTTCATTGTATGCCTCCTCCGCAGGGGTCCTGGGCACGCGGAGCGGGGTCATGAGCCATGTACACAAAGGGTAGCCCTTGTCCCCAATAAACCATCCCCTTGGTGGAGGCTGTGCCTCGAACATGTCAGCCACAATAGTCTGGCGCAGGATAAATGCATCGTGGCTGCTTCCTGGAAAGCGGGCATTAACAGATAGGATGCGCTGCCTGTGGTCACACACCAGCTGTACATTGAGGGAATGGTAGCCCTTCCGGTTGCGGTAATCCTCGGCATTGTCGATAGGTGCCCGCATAGCCACATGCGTGCAGTCAATGGTGCCCTGCACCATGGGGAAGTCCGCGATCCTGCCAAATCCGACTGCACGCTGCTCCTGCCTCTCTAGGGTCATGGGGAAGGAGATGAATTGGTGTCTCCTCGCGAAAAGGGCAGCGGTAACCTGTCGGATGCAGCGATGTGTGGCGAACTGGGAGATGTTCGCTATGTCCCCAGCAGCGGCTTGGAAGGAGCCGCTTGCATAAAAGTTCAGAGCCACCGTGACCTTCACTTCCACCGAGAGAGACTTCCTGCACATCAGCTGTGGACGCAGATCTCTGTGAAGCAGCTGGCAGATCTCTGCAACCACCTCCCTTCTGAAGCGCAGCCTCTTAACACAATGTGCGGCAGTCATGGTGAGATAGGACACCTGCTGCCGTTATTCCCTGAGTGGGTAAGGCCTACGTTGCCGACGCCTGATGGCCCCTCTGCACCTAGGCATGGCTGGCCCTCTCACACAGCGTCTGCGAGCCCTTCGCACATAATGCTGGAACTGAGGGTTGGAACCCCATACAGCCCCCATAATAAACTTGCAAACAGTGAAATCACAATGATTCAAATTTCCAAGCTCTGGCCAGAAGCCAAAAATACCTCTACTATGTTGTCCCAAATCAGTAAGGTCCGTTCCTTGGTCTCTGTCCAGAAATCCAAAGCACTAAAGTCATTGCAGCAAAATGGCTGGGCTTTATAGGTCAGTGTAAGTGCCCTTTAATTAGCGCTCCCCGAGGCCCACAGGGCCTCTGTTGCGTTCCACTTCACAGTTCTTAACAGCGCCACACCCACATTGCGCGGGCGTCACTGAATTTCCGTTTTGGGGCGCACAAACAGCGTTGCACGACGAAATGACGTCATATGCTGCGCGCACAGCTGTGCGGGCGCAAACATTTTGCGCCGGCGCTAAATGTCAACTGAAGTTGGGCGTAGGCGCAGATCGTTCTGCGCCCGGGCGCTAAGTGCCTAGCGCTGGAAATCTACCCCTCTTATGGCGTTAGCGGCTGGCGAACGCAACTGAATTTCTAGGCCCATGTGCCTTAATTTTACACAAAAATCTCTTATGTGGGACCTTATCGAAAGACTTTTCAAAATACAAATACACTACATCCACTGTTTCTCCCTTATCTATTTTACCAATTACATCCTCAAAATTACAGTAGATTAGTCAAGCACGATTTACCTTTTGTAAAGCCATGTTGAATTTGTCCGATCTGGTCACTTTTTTCCAAGTGCTCTACTATTTCATCCTTTATAATGGACTCTAGCATTTTCCCCACTACTGATGTCAGGCTTACCGGTCTGTAGTTCCCCGTTTTCTCTCTAACACCCTTTTTGAACAGTGGGGTAACATTAGCTATCCGGCAAACCATGGGTACTGTTCCAGAGTCTATCGAATTTTGGAAGATGACCAGCAATGCATCTACTATTTCTAGGGCCACTTCCTTAAGTACCCTCGGATGTAGATTATCAGGCCCTGGGGATTTATCGGCCCTCAATCCCCTTAGCTTCCCTAACACCATTTCCCTACAAATACTGATTTCTATCAGTCCCTCCCTTTCATTAGATTCTATGTTCCCCGACATCTTTGGGAGGTTATTTGTGTCCTCCTTTGCGAAGAGAGAACCAAAGTATGTGTTTAATTGGCCTGCCATTTCTTTGTTACCAATTATAAATTACCCTGATTCTGACTGCAAGGGCCCTATGCTTGACTTCACCAATCCTTTTCTCTTCACATATCTATAAAATGTTTTACAGTCAATTTTTACGTAACTTGCAAACTTACTCTCATACTCTATTTCCCCCCTCTTAATTAATCCCTTTGTCCTCCTTTGTTGGGTCCTAATCTGCTCCGAATCCACAAATTTACTGCTTTTTCTGGCCAATTTATATGACCTCTCCTTGGATCTTATGTTAACCGTAATTTTCGTTGTTAGCCACGGTTGAGTCACCTTCTTGTTTAATTTTTTATGCCAAACTGGGATGAACAAATTCTGTAGTTCATCCATGCGATCTTTGAATGTTTGCCATTGCCCATCCACCGTCAACACTTTGACATTCCCCAATCAATCATGCCCAACTCGCACCTCATACCATCGTAGTCTCCTTTATTTATATTCAGGACACTAGTCTCTGAGTCAACTATTTAACTCTCCATCTGAATGAAGCATTGTATCATATTATGATTGCTCCGACCCAAGGGGCCACGCACAACAAGATTGCCAATTACTCCTTTCTCATTACATAATACCCAGTCTAACATGGCCTGATCTCTAGTTGGTTCCTTGACATATTGGTCCAGGAAACCATCCCGTATAGACTCCAGGAATTCCTCCTCCACAGTATTGTTACTAATTTGGTAAGCCCAATCTATATGTAGATTAAAGTCACCCATGATGACTGCTGTGCCCTTATTGTACGTTTCTCTAATTTCCCATTTAATGCCATCCCCGACCTCTGCATTATTGTTTGGAGGTCTATATAACAGTCCCACTAACATTTTCTGCCCCTTGGTATTTCTCAGTTCTACCCATACAGATTCCACATCATCAGTGCTAATATCCTTCCTTTCAATTGTATTAATCCCCTCTTTAAACAGCAATGCTACACCACCTCCTTTAACTTTTGGCGTATCTTTCCTGAATATTGAATACACCTGGATGTTGAGTTCCCAGCCTTGGCCACCCTGGAGCCATGTTTCCGTAATCCCAATCATATCCTATTCGTATTCCTCTATTTGCGCAGCTAATTCATCCACCTTATTACGAATGCTCCTCGCATTAAGACACAAAGCCTTCAGGCTTGTTTTTTTAACGCTCTTAGATCTTTTAGCATTATTATTTACTGTGGCCATGTTTGATTTAAACATTTGGGCCAAGAAATTCAGTTGCGTGCGCCAGCCATTAGCGCCTTAGGAGGAGTAGATCTCGAGCGCTAGGCACTTAGCGGCCGGGCGCAGTGCGATCTGCGCCTACGCCCAACTTCAGCAGACATTTAGCGCTGGCGCAAAGTGTTTGCGTGCGCTCAGCTGCGCGCATAGATTATGACGTCATTTCCTCGTGCAACGCCCTTTGTGCGCCCCAATCCGGAACTTCAGTCGCGCCCGCCCAATGTGGGCGTGGTGGTCCTAAGAACTGTGAACTGGAACGCAGCAGAAGCCATGCGGGCCGCGGGGAGCGCAAATTAAAGGGCATTAACCTGAACTATAAAGGCCAGCCATTTTGCAGCAACCACTCTTGTGCAACGGATTTATGGACAGAGACCAAGGAAGAGAGCTTACTGCTTTGGACCAACATAGGAGAGGTATTTTTGGCTTCAGGCCAGAGCTTGGCAATTCGCCTTCATTGTGAGGTCATTGTTTGCCAGTATATTATGGGGGCTGCATGGGGTGCCAACCCTCAGTTTCAGCATTATGTGCGAAGGGCTCGCAGACGCTGTGTGAGAGGGGCAGCCCTGGCTAGACGCAGAGGGGGCAACAGGAGTCGGCAACGTAGGCCTTACCCACTCAGGAAATACCACCAACAGGTGTCCTATCTCATCATGCCTGCCGCGCAGTGTGTTAGGAGGTTGCGCTTCAGAAGGGAGGTGGTTGCAGAGATCTGCCAGCTGCTTCACAGAGATCTGCGTCCACAGCTGAGGTGCAGAAGGTCTCTGTCGGTGGAGGTGAAGTTCTCAGTGGCTCTGAACTTCTATGCAAGCAGCTCCTTCCAAGCCACTGTTCGGGACATTGCTAACATATCCCAGTTCGCCGTGCATTGCTGCATCCGCCAGGTGACCAATGCCCTTTTCAGAAGGAGACACCAACTCATCTCCTTCCCCATGACCCTGGAGAAGCAGCAGCAGCGTGCAGTGGGATTTGCGAGAATAGCGGGCTTCCCCATGGTGCAGGGCGCCATTGACTGCACGCATGTGGCTTTGCGGGCACCTATCAACAATGCCGAGGATTACCGCAACCGGAAGGGCTACCATTCCCTCAATGTACAGCTGGTGTGTGACCACAGGCAGCGCATCCTAGCTGTCAATGCCCGCTTTCCAGGCAGCAGCCACGATGCATTTATCCTGCGACAGACTACTGTGGCTGACATGTTCCAAGCACAGCCTCCCCCAAGAGGATGGCTTATCGGGGACAAAGGCTATCCATTGTGTACGTGGCTCATGACCCCGCTCCGCGCGCCCAGGACCCCTGCTGAGGAGGCATACAATGAAAGCCATCAAGCCACTCGGAACATCATAGAACAAACGATTGGCGTCCTCAAGCAATGGTTCCGCTGCCTGGATCGTTCCGGAGGATCTCTGCAGTATTCGCCGGAGAGAGTCTCCCAGGTCGTGGTCGTTTGCTGCATGCTGCACAACCTGGCTATCCGCAGGACTCAGGCACTGCCACCTCACGCTGGAGCACCACCTCAGGAGGAGGAGCAGGAGGAGCATGAGGAGGAGGAGGAGGAGGAGTACCAGCCCAGGAGGGAGGCACAAGGTCCAAGTGCCGCCCGTCAGTGGCTTATTGAACATCACTTCTAGGCCCCCTGTCAGGGAATGGCTTGTGGCAATGAAGGGCCCTGAATGCAGCCGCTCCGCAAGCCCTCAGCCGGTTAAGGCAACAACCACTTCAAACATCAAACATGGACAAGCTGAATAAATAAAAGGCTTTATTGAACAAACTCAGGGCCCTTCCCACATGAAACCCAAAAACAGAAAACACACCCAAAAAACAGTCACACACATGACTCACTCCCACAACCTGGGGAGGAATAACAAAACATTTCCACAAAAATGGCCTTCATCCACGGACCTACAAAAACAACCATCCCCATAAACAAAACAACCATCCCCATATAAAAACACATTTGCCCACACCCTCTACTTTGTGGCCCGTGAGGGCGATTCCTTGACCAGCCTTTTGCGGCCGCTGGCCGCCCTGCTTCTCCTCCTCAAAGTGTGCCCAGTGGCTGCTGCAAGGCTGGGGGAAGGCTCCTGAGGGGCGCATGGCATAACGGCAGATGCTCTTGGGGGTCGGCCTAGACGAGCTCTGGCCCTCGAGGGGCCGGCTGGTGACTGCTGCAGCAGTGGCTGGGCAGCAGCAGTCTCTCCAGCAGCTCGTCGCAGCTCAACTGGGGGAGTGGCAGTGGCGGCTGCAGGAATGGGGGCAAGCTGGCTGATGGCAGGCGCTCGCTGCTCGCCTGAGACACTGGCACTCGCCCGGGCCAGCACTGCAGCATGCGCAGCAATCTGCTGAAGGACAGACCACTGTGCTGCTGCAGCACGGCGGGTGCCCTGGCGATGCCTGGCTGACACAGCGAGTGTGGCAGCAGTGAGGGCCCGTACTGCCCTGGTCTGTGCCCGCATCAGACCAGCCAGTGACTGCATGGCACCACTGATCACCTGGCGACTCGCGGACTGTTCTGCCCCGAATTCGGCCCGACTCGTGGCCTGTGCTGCCCCGAATTCGGACCGACTCGCGGCGTGTGCTGCTTCGAATTGCTCGAAACTCCTGGCCTGTTAGGCGCCGAAATCGGCCACACTATGAGCCAGGGACTCGATGGCCTCAGGCAACCGTGCCACAATCCCCATGAACTCGGTGTGCCAGTGATCCGAGTCCATGGACATTTGATCGAGGAGGCGCACCTCCTTGGCGAGGACCGTCTCCGGACTGGAGGCCGGACTCTCCCTCTGGGGAGAAGGCCGCCGAGCTGTCCGACCCTTCCCGCATTGCTGGATGCCACTGGGCCCAGCAACTACACTCCCCTGCGACCCTTCCCCCCTCTGGGAAGAAGGCCGCCGAGCTGCCCGACCCTTCCCGCGTTGCTGCACGCCACTGGGCACAGGAGCTACACTCCCCTGCGACACCTCCCCCTGGCTCTCCTCCAGGGAAGACGTGTCCCCTCCATTGGCATCCCCTGGCGGGGCTGAGGGTTCCCCTGATGGGCCGCCTTCCTCTTCCTCTTCCTCCTCCTCCTCCTCCTCCTCCTCCTCCTCTTCCGAGGGGCTGTCACTGGCAGCTTCAGGGACCTCCTCCTCACCATCTGAAAGCAGGAAGGCACAAGAGTAGCTTTAGAGTGAGGAGAGGGCGTCAGCGAGGGAGGCATGAGTGGTGGCATTCAGCGCATTGGTCGGACAGTGGCAAAGGATGTAGATCTGAAGCGCAAGTGGGACGAGAGAGGTTCAAAAGGTGATGTCCTTACCATTGGTGCCCAGAACAGGGTCGGCATCTCCAGATGCAACGGGGCCAATCACCCGGGCACCCATGAGGCTACCCACGTGCTCTTCAAGGCCACTGAGCTGCTGGATCTGGGGACGGCCTCCCCCGGTCACAGTCCAGCTCTTCTGATTGTGTGTCAGCTTGGCCTGCAAGAGAAAGGAGGCCTCTAAGTACAGTGTGGTGCCCTGATATTGTGTGCACTGCCTCCCATGGTCGAATAGCTTGGCCAGTGTGGAGTCCAGATCTCGTGTGCACTGCCTCCCATGGTCGAATAGCTTGGCCAGTGTGTAAAGTGCAGAATCTGCAATTGATGTTCATGCCAGTCCCATAGCTGCTGGATGAGGGCTGGCCATTAGGGCTTTTAGGTCCCTCTGCCCATAATGTGAGGTGCACATGCAAGGATGAGGAGGACACTAGAAAGGGGAGTCACGCTGATAATCCTTGTGACGTCATTGATCTTTTTCCGGCAGTGGACACCGGTCCTGGGGACCTCGATGTTGGATGTGACCCTGTGGGTGACCTCCCTCTAGGCTTTCCTGTAGCCGCTGGTGGCAGGCTTCTTGCCACTGTCCAGGAAAAAGAGTTTGCGTCTCCTCTCCAAAGCCCTAACCAGCACCCTCAAATCATGGCCAGGGAAGCGCTGCGCTCATTCACGGGCCTTCTGCATCTTTCCCGGCGCTATTTCTGTTCAGCAGCAGTGTTTAGGTCTAGCTGGAGGGCTGCAGTGTCCAGGGTGTGGCAGCAGACGAACTCGACCCTTCCCCCTTTAACAGCTGTCCGGCGCCATGGTGTCTGCTGTCAATCAAGAAATGACCACACCTGCGCTGCGCCCGGCCTCGGCGGTTTAGCTCAGCACCGCCGGCTTTGCGCCTAAAGATAGTTGTGTAACGCCAGTTTTAGCGCTCGAGCAAACTCTTAGAGCGAAGCTACTGAATATCGGTGAAGTGGCCTCCACTTTGCGCCGGGCGCAAACTTTAGCGGCCGCCCGACTTTTCCGCCCCAAAATTGGCTATACTGAATTTCTAGGCCTTGATTTCTCTCACTGCCACTTTTGTTTTTCTCCTTCCTGTCTTTTGCTTTTATCCTTGTTTCCCTTTTCTCTGTCCCCCTGCTCAGGTTCCCAACCCCCTGCCATTTTAATTTAATCCCTCCCCCAGAGCACTAGCAAACACTCCCCCCAGGGCATCCGTCCTGGCCCTGCCCAGGTGCAAACCGTCTGGTTTGAACTGGTCCCTCCTCCCCCAGAACCGGTTCCAATTTCCCAGGAATTTGAATCCCTCCCCCTGGCACCATTCCGCTAGCCATGTATTTATCTGAAATATCCTTCTATTTCTACTCTGACTAGCACGTGGCACTGCTAGCAATCCTGGGATTGCTACCTTTGAGGTCCTGTTTTTTAATTTACCTCCTAACTCCCTATATTCAGCTTTTAAGACCTCATTCCGTTTTTTACCTATATCGTTGGTACCTATATGCACCACGACAACTGGCTGTTCACCCTCCCCCTCCAGAATGCCCTGCAGCCGCTCTAAGACATCCTTGACCCTTGCACCAGTGAGGCAACACACCATCCTGGAGTCACATTTGCGGCCGCAGAAATGCCTATCTATTCCCCTTACAATAGAATCCACTATTTCAATAGCTCTCCCCCTCTTTTTCCTCCCGTCCTGTACAGCAGAGCCACCCCTGGTGCCAGGAAATTGGCTGCTGGTTCTTTGCCCTGGTAAGCCATCCCCCCCATCAGTATCCAAAGCTGCCCCCCACTACCTGCCTGTGACTAGTGCTCTGCCTGTTGGCCACCCGTTCCCTTTCTGCCTGTGCCCTTGACCAGTGTTGCAAATCAATAGTATTAACAACTGAGGTACTCACATTAAAGACAGTTGCTGCATTATTTATCGCAGACCTTTTATGTCTCCATATTTGTTAATCTCTTTTACTGTGCCCACCACCACTCCATGTCGCACCTTGTTTTTAAACTTGAGCTAGAAGGTGATGATATAATTGTTGAGTTTTCTTAGAATACCACGTAGGTAAGGCCATATCTGTTAAATCTAGCACTGATCAAGTTGCAAATTATCATGCAATACATTTTCAGTGAGGGTTATAACCAAGCCACTGGTAGGGCCCGGTGTTTGCGTTGGGCAGGCCAGGGGTCAAAAGGCAGTTGGTGAGGGAGTTATAGTCTTGATTGGCATAGGGATGGTCGGGGGCTGTCGTATTGTGTACGTCCGGGTACACGTTGACTTCCCTTCCCCCACGCAGGTGAGGCTTCCCCCCATGGGCGCACTAACACATGTTGCATGTCGCGTCCCCGAGCAACATATGGTTATATTCTGACCTTTACTTTCTTGGGTGATTAAGGTACTCCGGTCGGAGCACTGGCCTCCTGATTGTATCCAGAACCCGCACAGGTATCCACATACCCCTTCTGGAGGTGAGGGTTGTGGATACACCAGGGGGCATCGTGCAAAAAGCTGAATAGTCATTTGGCAAGGACACCACTGATTGTTTTTTCTTTCAGGGGAAGAAACCTGTTGTTCACATTTATTTACAAGTACAACAATGCATATTTTCAAAAAATCACCCCTGATTTTTAGCCCAGCGGCGCCCTACGTCCTGATACATCAATTGTTTGCGTACTTTGTTGTTTTCCCGTGTCCCACATATAAGTGTTGTCGAATCGGTGTTATGCTCCCATAATGACTGTTCGCAGGAGTTATCCACACACTTAGGGTGAGTGACTATACATACACAACCTGTAGTACTACTACCGTTAACCGAATGTGCAGGGAACTCGCTTCTCCTGGTTCTCACTGGATTCTTTGCTATGGCTCCAGCACACAAAACTCCCTGGAGGAGGAATGCCCATATACCGCCCATTTCATTGTTTACAATGAAGATTGCCACAAGGTGTCCCCGTTTCCTGGGTTAGTCCAGTAGGTGAAGCACCTCTAGGCAGAAACAAGGGGACGGTCCTTAGTGGTGGCAGCATGTCGCTTCATTTGGGACCATTGTTTCCATCGTGGTCCCTGCTTAGTGTCCACACATGCACAAGTGTCACTTAACATTACCACTTGATGTGGCCCTGTCCACCAGGGCGCCAGCCCGGGATTGGCTGAAATTAATATAACCATAACCCTATCCCCTATCTCTGGTAATTTAATCTTGGCTTGTTGGGTTTCTCCCTCGAGATCTTTAAAGATCTGTCAATCTTGTACTTCACCCTTTAAATTGTGCAGTTATTAACATAACTGTTTAACATAGTTTCAGACTTTCTCCCTGATAGGTCCTACATCCGTCCCTCCGATAATTACATCAGCTGGGCGCTGCAAAGCTCTCCCAGTCATCAGCTCATATGGGGTTAAACCCCGTTGTACAGTTCGGGGTAGCTCTTATCTTCATTTTAAGATAAAGGGTAGTACGGCTGCCCAACCTGTACGTGCTACTCCATCAGTTACTTTCCTTGACCCAGCTACATACAGCGTTAAGTCTACTTGCTCCATTGGTTCTTCCACAATTCGTCCTACATTTTCATTTTCTTCCATATCCGTACACTTGTGGTCTTCTCCCTCAGTGACAACCCATTCGGCCGGATTGGTCTTAATGTCCCTAACCACTTTTATGAATTTATCCTTGGGCAGTAATACTGCTTCCCATTTGGCCCTTCTCCCGTCTGAGAGAGTTTCCAGTCTTCCTGTATTTAGCAGCTCTACGATGGTGTGGGGAAATATTAACTTAACATTAAGAAACTTAAATTTAATAATGTCCAATATCATTATATTTCATTCAGTAATACTGAAGTTGTTGCTTGGTGAACTTAAACAGCTGTCAGTGGAAAGGGTTAACTCCTTTCCAGGCTTCTGAAAGTGGAGCAAAACATTATCTGATGCACGCAATTCTGTCACTTCACATAACTTAAAAAAACCATTCCTGATCGAAAAAGACAATTGTGTTTTCACACTTTAACTAAACACAAACAACTGTGCTTCATTGGTCAGATTCGCTTTCTCAGCTGCCAGCTTGGCTGCCTCATCTGCCCATGCATTGCCCTGTTGGTGTCGGTCAGTAATCGTCTTGTGTGCTTTAATTTATTTTTGCGCACTGTTGGGATAGGAGAGAGGCTACTACTAATTCATTGATTATATTCTCATGTCTTATGGGTCCTTCTCCTGATGTCATACATCCTCGCCTACTCCAGGCTAACATGTAATCAAGCACCACCCCAAAGGCATACCGACTATCGGTATATGTTTACAATTTTTCCTTCAGCTAACCCCAGGGCTTCGGTGAGAGCCACCAAGTCTGCTACCTGAGACGATAGGCTTCCTTCAAGCCGATTTTCCCATTTAACCTGTCCGTTGCCATTGTAATGATCCTTACTGTGGTAGTTATAGATGTGAAATGGCCTATTCTGGTCTGGTAATCCCAGGGCAGGAGCACTTACGAGGGATTGTTTCACTTTACAAAAGCTGTTTCATGGTCGGGGCCCCAGTCCACTAGCTCCTGGGATGTTTTCCCCCACATTGATCAAATCCTGTACAGGCTGGGCCATTTCTGCATATTCTGGGATAAAGTTCTGGCAATAATTAAATAGCCCTAATACCTGCTTGACCCCCTCCCCTCTCTGGCGCGTTCCCTTCCTGCTGCCATCTCTAGCTGCTTGTAAGTATGGGACTGTGAGAAATCAAAGCACGCAGCCAATGGTTGCATGCAGCTCCTGCTAACTTTCCTCTTGGTTCTAGTGCCCCTTCCATCTCTCTTTGGGCATTTGTCTCTTCCCTTGTGTTATTATGTAACCTAGGTAGATTACTTCGTCCTTCCCTACCTGTACCTTGCTAGGGTTTACCTTTAGTCCCGCATTCTGTAGGGTTCCCAGTACCGTAGTCAATTAAATATTGTAGAGGGACGTGCCACTATAGGATGTTCTTGTGGAGCGAAGTTATCTTATTCAATTCGAACTACAACAATTTACACCAACCAGAATTTCACCGTGGCCACAATGAAAGTTTGGTTTCAATAGGTTAATTAACCTCGTACCTCCAATTTAACCCAGATCAATTTTTTTTAACTAACTTGGAAAACAAACAAAGAAGCCACATTAACAAAGAAATGATCACTCATGCCTTGTAAACATTCAAATTCATTTTCTTCCAAGCACATTGTCAACTGTAACTTAAAGGCTGAAGCTTATCTTTTGTAATAAGCTGTGTCTTTATGTATTTCCCCACTTCACCTGACGAAGGAGCAGCGCTGCGAAAGCTTGTGATTTCAAATAAAGCTGTTGGACTATAACCTGGTGTTGTGTGAATTCTTACATTTGTCCACCCCAGTCCAACACCGGCATCTCCACACCATATCTTTTGTAAAACAGTGAACAGATAAAACAAAACAAAATAGCACGTTCTTGCAGAAAACAGTAAATTACGTCATATTTCTTATTGTCCTTTGTTCAGATGTCTTTCCAAAATACTGTAAAAACTTTGGAGAAAAATTAGTTTTTCTAATTTAAACAAATCAAACCAAACTTCTTTGGAAAATTTCACCATATCAATCGCAACTCCAAGGTTAAATCTTAGACTGCAACTTAATATTTTGTTAAACAAATTGCTTTTGTTCTTCTCAGTTTTTTACACACCAGCTTAACTTAAATTAGTTCAAAGTAATTCTGGGGGCACAATCTTATTCACAGATTCTTAAAACTTCCAAAATCCAAGACAAGACAAAAGGGTTAAACGCTTTTAACACAGAGAAGTGGGTGGAGCAAAAACAAACATGACAGAATCTTTCTTTTAAAGACAGATTTTCAGACAAAAGAAATAATGTAACTTCTTAAACATTGATAGTCAGGAAAACTTTCACACTTTAACGCACAATCTCATGAAAACTGAAATTCCAGCATGTTTTTACGGCTCCTTTCACTCAGCAAATCTTGTGTTTTATTTGTCTCTGCACAAATGTTAGTAACTTCCATGTTGGTAAAGCTTTAAGTTTATCTTTATTTTTCCTTTTTAAATCGGTGACTCAGCAGCTTTTCCTGGCTTTCCAAATCCGTTTTTTTCCCCTTCCTTTGCTGAGTTTTCAAATTGGTTAGCATACAAATTAGATCGTTTTCCTTCTTTATCTACTCCTTCTGTTTCAATTTCTTAAATTGTTTCTGGTAACAAGCTAAGATTACTATTCTACCTTTGCCCTCTTTATCTTGTGCTTGTCCCCTCCACTAAGCCCTTTGGCTCTCTGCACTGTCTTCGGGATCCCATCCTTTCTTTTACATAGTTTCTTATTGTCCTTTGTTCAGATGTCTTTCTGATTTTTGACTGCTAAATAGCGGATTACAAAGTTGCGATGTCCCCAAGGGGATGGTCTGTCCCTCCTTTATTTCTGTACACTCCAAACAGACAAACACTTATAATCTGAACACCCTTTAATTTGAAACCCTCCAGATCGTCACCCAGTATTTCCATATTCTAGGTTTCTAAATCCTTTTCCCCAAGGGTTTCTAAATCCTCTAGCGCTTTCCCACCCGGATTTCTAAACCCTTTCGCGCTTTCCAGGCTGAGAGTTTCTAAACTCCTCGGGTCTGTTTGTTCCTGCTTAGTACGTCAAGCACGGCTTTATACCTCAAAATGCGTCCTATTGGTCCACACCTGAAGCCTGTTGCTCCTTCATTCGCTGTTCTTTATATCACAGCTACCCCGATCCGCCTCGTGGACTCCATGTTAAGGGTGAATATTACTACTCATCCTTCCGTGTATGCCATTGTGGAGGATCGATCAGCAGTCCGGCGGTATCCCACTTCTGACACAAAGTTGTAAGCGAGGAAAACCTGGAAGGCAAAATAGAACTGACAGACTCAGGTGTTACCCAGATTAATAGTTTTAATACGAGTGAACATGGGAGAACTACCTCAGCTACCCTTAGCTAGAGACAGCGTTCTCATGGGAAGAAGTGGCAATATAGCTTAGTTTATACAGTTTATTAGACAGTACCCACGTATTACTAATGGGGGTGTATACAGGAGAAAATTGATGCTCCATTGGTTTACATGACTAATCAATCAATCAACTATTAGGCCTGTCCTTTGAACTCGAGTACCCTCTGGATATGTCCGTAAGAAGCTTAAGGACTGCAGAGGCGCCATTCTAACTTCTGTATTCCTGAGCTATCTCTTACTCTTGTTATCAGTATGGGAAGGTATTTTCAGCAGAAACATGGCTGGATGACTACAAAGCCACAGTGAGTTATGTGGAATACTATCTATTCTTCAAGGCCTTATTTGCTGCTATTCATTAATCGTGCCTTTGTACTCTTATCTCTTTCAAGAACAGGTTTTTTCTAAATAGTTACTCAGTGTAACCACAAGCAACACTTCAGAATGTCTTTTTCAGCTAAGTTTATTTATGTTAGTTTAAAAAGGTTTTATATAGCAAGTATCTCACGTTGCTTTGCGTTTGATTTCCAGCCTAACAAGACTGAATCGTACCTTTAAGACATATTATACTGGTCAAATATTGAGGCCCACCCCTTTATATCCACTAAAACAAATGTTATCCTAACAACCTCACTCGGAGATCCCCTGCTTCTGAGTTCCCAGTCTGTAATCTAAACTCTCGCATATACAAGGATGGAGGAAATTGGAGTTAACACAATTGAGAAAGACCTGGAGATAGACAGAGATAGAGAAGGACAGATACCCTTACATTCCCCAGCACAGAGACTTCCCCATTCATTGATATATCCTGGAGTATGACACCCAAACATTCAGCATGTATGCTGATCAGGGGCTAAGGCTTCCACCTACTGAGAAAAAGCACCGCCCCCGGTAAAACCACAGTGTGTACTTCACTCGGTTAATTTCCTTAATGGCTGATTATGGTCCGTGAGGACTGATCCCGCCTATCGGAGTCTCGACATTTCTGCAGGTCTGTGGATGAACATCCATCAGTTGTACTCCAATCAACTGATATTTGCACGCTGTTCATCCGTACCAATCAATTCCCTCTCCCTAGTCCACTGAACCCAATCCATTGATGGTATCCGTCCATTCACTTTCCCAATCCATTGATGGTAGCTGTCCATTCACTACCCCAATCCATTGATGGTCTGCTTCTTCTTAGGCAGTCCCTCAGAACTGAGGATGACTTGCTTCCACATTAAAAATGAGCTCGCAGGTGGCTGATTAGTCCAATGCAGGACCTACAGTCTCAGTCACAAGTGGGGCAGATGGTGGTAGAAGGGGCGGGTGGGTGGGGTGCTTGGGTTGACGTGCGCTCCTTGCGCTGCTTGCACTTGGTTTCCGCTTGCTCCCGGCGAATAGACCCGAGGTGTTCGGAACCTTCCCGGATGCTTCTCCTCCACTTTGTGCAGTCTTGGGCCAGCGATTCCAAGGTGTCGGTGGGAATGTTAACTTTTTCGAGGAGGATTTGAGGGTGTCCTTTAAGCGTTTCCTCTGCCCACCTGGGGCTCTCTTGCCGTGCCAGAGCTCTGAGTAGAGTGCTTATTTTCGGAGCCTTGTATCGGGCATGCGGACAATGTGACCAGTCCATCGGAGCTGATTAAGCATGGTCAGAGCTTTGATGCTGGGGATGTTGGCCTGAGCAGGAACACTGACGTTGGTGCGCCTATCCTGCCAATGGATTTGCAGGGTCTTGTGGAGGCAGCGTTGGTGGTACCTCTCCAGTGCTTTGAGGTGCCTGCTGTACATGGTCCATGTCTCTGAGGCATACTAAAGGGCAATTATCACTGCTGCCCTGTAGACCATGAGCTTAGTGCCGGGTTTGAGGTCCTTGTTTTCAAACACTGTCTTCCTCAGGCGACCGAAGGCGGCACTGGCACACTAAAGGCGGTGTTGGACTTCATCAGCAATGTCTGCCCTTGTTGACAGTAGGCTCCCGAGGTATGGAAAATGGTCCACGTTGTTCAAGGCCTTTTCGTGGATTTTGATAATCGGGGGGCAGCACTGTGTGGTGGGGGCAGGTTGGTAGAGGACCTTTGCCTTACGGATGTTTAGTGTAAGACCCATGCTCTCATATGCTTCGGTGAAGGTGTTTATGATGGTTTGGAGTTCGACCTCCGAGCGACCGCAGACGCAAGCATCATCTGCATAATTTAATTCGACAACAGAGGATGGGACGGCCTTGGATCTGGACTGGAGGCGACGGAGGTTGAACAGTTTCCCGTTTGTTCTGTAAATTAGTTCCACTCCAGTGGGGAGCTTACTGAGGGTGAGATGGAGCATTGCAGCAAGGAAGATTGAGAAGAGCGTTGGTGCGATGACACAGCCTTGCTTGACCCTGGTTTGTACCTGAATTGGATCTGTGGTGGAACCGTTGGTCAGGATCACGGCTTGCATGTCGTCCTGAAGCAGCCGAATTTGAGGAGGACACTCCATAATCCCTCACGGTTGACAGTGTCGAAGGCCTTTGTGAGATCAAAGAAGGCCATGTACAGTGGTTGGTGCTGTTCCCTGCATTTCTCTTGTAATTGACTTGCGGTGAAGTTCATGTTCTTTGTGACACTTAGTGGGCAGAATCCACATTGTGACTCTGGGAGGAGCTTTTCGGCCACTGGGAGAAGGCGTTTGAGGAGGATTCTTGCAATGACTTTCCCTGTGGCAGATAGCAGGTAAACCCCTTTGTAATTACCGCAATCGGACTTGTCACCTTTCTTGAAGATGGTCACAATTATGGCGTCTCTGAGATCCCCTGGCATGCTCTCCACCTTCCAGATAAGAGAAATGAGTTCATGGATTCGCGCCAGTCGTGCTTCTCCACCAAGCTTTAGTGCCTCGGTGGGGATTCCAGCTGCTCCTGAGGCCTTGTTGTTCTTCAGTTGTCGGATGGCCTTTTCAAACTCATGCCGGGCTGGGGTTGTGCTGAGATGGTGGTGGGTAGCATGCTGTGGGATGGAGTTGAGGACACTCGTGTCGAAGACAGAGTCGTGGTTAAGGAGATCTTCGAACTGCTCCTTCCAGCGGGCACTGACTGCTTCCCTGTCCTTGATGAGTACCTCTCCGCTCTTGGCTCACAATGGGGAAGGGCCTTGGGTGCATGGGCCGTAGGTGGTCTTGACTGCGCTAAAGAATCCACTGACGTAGTGGTTGTCAGCTAGCTGCTGGATCTCCTGCGCTTTCTCCACCCACCATCTGTTCTTCAGGTCACGAGTTTTTTGTTGGACCTCGGCCTTCAGGCGTCTGTAGACCTGCTTTCTTGCTCTCGAGTTCTGTTGCTGTTTCCAGATCAGAAATGCCGTGCGCTTGTGACTTATTAGCTCCTGGATCTCCTGGTCATTCTCGTCGAACCAGTCTTGGTGTTTCCTGGTTGAGTGACCGAGCGTCTGTTCACAGGTGCTGATTATGGAGACCTTGAGTGCAGAGCAGATGCTGTGGGCACTCTGTGTCTCTGCATCACTGGGAGTCATCAGGTTGTTTGTGAGCCACAGGCTGAATAGGGCTTTCTTAGCAGTGTCCTTGAGTGCTCCAGCGTTAATTTTCCAGCTGCCAGCACAGGAGCCATCTGTACACCACTGAAAGCGAGATCCTTTGCCATCCTTGACAATCCATTGCAATCCTTTGCTCTCTTTTCCCGCAGTCTCCTGTCTTCTGCTGTTTAAGTTCCCCTGGCTCCAATATTGGGAGCATTTTTATCCCTAACTGCAAGTTGAAGCTGCAAGGTTAAAGTTGTCTGAGCCAACTGCCCACCCCCCGACCATGCCTGCCATTGATGGTGTCTGTCCATTCACTTTCACAATCCATTGATGGTGTCTGTCCATTCAATTCCCAATCCATTGTTGGTATCTGTCCATTCACTTTCCCAATCCATTGATGGTATATGTTCATTCAATTTCCCAACACCTTGATGGCATCTGTCCATTCAATTGCCCAATCCATTGAAGGTATCTGTCCATTCGCTTCCCCAATCCACTAATGGAATCTGATCATTCAATTTCTCAATCCATTGATGATATCTCTCCATTAATTTTCCCAGTCCATTGACCGTATCTGTCCATTCACTGTCCCAGTCTATTGATGGTATCTGTCCATTCACTTTCTCACTCCATTGATGGTATCTGTCCATTCACTTTCCCAGTCCAAGTGTAAGGGCGTCGGTTACGTGGAACCAGGAGCCTGTGTTCGATTCCTTTGTCTATCTGCTTTTAGACTCCAATCATTAATCAAATAATTTTTGCTAGGCTTATTATTCGGCCCGTGTCCATCTAAGCTGAAAGGTTCAGACTACCCGAGTAAACTTTGAACATTTTGCTATTCTTCCGGAGCCACACCCCAGGAGTGGCAATCTGTATTCATCATACTTTAATTTCTCTTTTCTATCGCAGGGAGACAGCCAAATAGCGAAACTGTTTTCCAGATGTTAGTTATTACGAAATTAAATTAATTTCCTCAAACATTTCCTCCTTCATCGTAAGTTCCAACTGATTGATATTGCTCGATTCATCGACTGCATCCAATCTATTGATAATCCCCCACAACATTGACGATTTTTAATCGATTATTGTTTGCCAATCTATAAACGGTTCTCAGTCATTTCGCTGTGGCCGATCCATTGAAGATTCCCAATCAATTCATGTTACCCAAAACATTCATGTTTCCCATCCAATATGTTTCCATTTAAAAGTGAGAAATACGATTCTATTTTCATTGGGTTGAATACAATCTCTTTAACTGTGCGGTTGGATCTGCCAGTGCAATAGCCAGGGATCGTCTCGGGCTGATTTTCACTGAATTTACACAGGAAATTCAGCCAGAAAATGGCTCAGGTCCCGTTTCATTCATTTCTGTTGGTTTGCTGATTTATTGGGAAAGCCTCCTGATCATCAGCAAGAAGTGTAAATAATGGACAGTGGGATTAAATCTGAACAGACATTGAGGTAACAATATGGAAGATTCATAGATTTAAATGTTCTTACTATTTAAATGCGGACTAATTAAACACTCAAACAGCAGAGACGCATTCAAACATCAGATTAATCGATGATTAGAAACATAGAAACATAGAAGATAGGAGCAGGAAATGCCATTCGGCCCCTCGAGCCTGTCCCACCAATTAATCAGATCATGGCTGATCATCCACATTCAATACCCTGTTCCTGCCTTCTCACCTTATCCCTTGACCCCTTTAGCCTTAAGAAATATATCTAAATCCTTCTTGAATATATGTAATAAGTTGGCCTCAACTGCCATCTGTGTTAGAGAATTCCACAGATTCACCCCTCTATGGGTGAAGAAATTCCTCCTCATCTCAGTCCTAAATGGCTTACCCCTTATCCTTAGCCTGCGACCACTGGTTCTGGACTCCCCCACCATCGGGGACATCCTTCCTGCATCTAGTCTGTCTAGTCCTGTTAGAATTTTATAAGGTTCAATGAGATCCCCTCTCATTCTTCTAAACGTTAGCGAATATAAGCCTAATCGAGCCAATCTCTCTTCATACATCATTCCTGCCATCCCAGGTATCAGTCTGGTGAATCTTCGCTGCACTCCCTCCATGGCAAGCACATCCTTCCACAGATAAGGCGACCAAAACTGCACACAATACTCAAGGTGTGGTCTCACAAAGGCCCTGTGCAACTGCAGCAAGACATCCTTGCTCCTGTACTCGAATCCTCTCGCTACGAAGGCCAGCATACTATTTGCTGCCTTAACCGCCTGCTGCACCTGCATGCTTACCATCAGCGACTGGTGCACAAGGCCACCCAGGTCTCGTTGCACTTCCCCTTTTTCCAACGTATTGCCGTTCAGATAATAGTCTGTCTTCCTGTTTATGCCATAAAAGTGTATAACCTCGCATTTATCCACATTATACTGCATCTGCCTTGCATCCACCCAATCATTCAACCTGTCCAAATCATACTGGAGTTTCTCTGCATCCTCCACACAACACACACGCCCACCCAGCTTTGTGTGGTCTGCAAACTTGGAGATATTACATCTAGTTCCCTCGTCTAGATCAGTAATCTATGTTGTGAATAGTTGGGGTCCACGCACCGATCCCTGCGGTACCCCACTAGTCACTGCCTGCCACTCAGAAAAAGACCCGTTTATTCAAATCTTTGCTTCCTGTCTGCCAGTCAGTTATCTATCCAAATCAGTACCTTACCCGCAATCCTATGTGCTTTAAATTTACACGCCAATCACTTATGCGGGACCTTATCGAAAGTCTCCTGAAAGTCCAAATACACCTCATCCACTGGTTCTTCCTTATCTATCCTACCAGTTACATCCTCAAAAAATTCAAATAGATTAGTCAAGCATGATTTACCTTTGGTATATCCATGTTGATTTTTTCTGATCCTGTCATGGTTTTACAATTGCTCTGCTATTATATCTTTTATAATGGACTCTAGCATTTTCCCCACTAACAATGTCAGGCTTACCAATCTATAATTCCCTGTTTTCTCTCTACCACCTTTTTTAAATAGTGGTGTTACATTAGCTACCCTCCAATCCATGGGAACTATTCCAGGGTCTATAGAATTTTGGAAGACGACCAACAATGTATCTAGTATTTCTAGGGCCACTTCCTTAAGTCCCCTAGGATGAAGATTATCAGGCACTGGGGATTTATCGGCCTTCAATGCCTTCAATTTCCCTAACACTATTTCCCTACAAACACTGATTTGATTCAATTCATCCGTCTAATTAGACCCTATGTTCCCCAACATATCTGGAAGGTTATTTGTGTCCTCCTTTGTGAAGACAGAACCAAAGTATGAATTTAATTGGTCTACCAATTCATTGTCCCCCTTGTCCATGTTGGTACCAACGACATAGATAGGAAAAGGAAGGAGGTTCTGCTGAGGGAGTTTGAGCAGCTAGGGGCCAAATTAAAAAGCAGAACCACAAAATTCGAATAGATTAGTCAAGCATGATTTACCTTTGGTATATCCATGTTGATTTTTTCTGATCCTGTCATGGTTTTACAATTGCTCTGCTATTATATCTTTTATAATGGACTCTAGCATTTTCCCCACTAACAATGTCAGGCTTACCAATCTATAATTCCCTGTTTTCTCTCTACCACCTTTTTTAAATAGTGGTGTTACATTAGCTACCCTCCAATCCATGGGAACTATTCCAGGGTCTATAGAATTTTGGAAGATGACCAACAATGTATCTACTATTTCTAGGGCCACTTCCTTCAGTCCCCTAGGATGAAGATTATCAGGCACTGGGGATTTATCGGCCTTCAATGCCTTCAATTTCCCTAACACTATTTCCCTACAAACACTGATTTGATTCAATTCATCCCTCTCATTAGACCCTATGTTCCCCGACATATCTGGAAGGTTATTTGTGTCCTCCTTTGTGAAGACAGAACCAAAGTATGAATTATTACCTGAGCCACGAGCAAATTTGGCTAGGACAAATAAAATCAGAGAGTTAAATGCGTGGCTCAAAGACTGGTGTGTGAGAAATGGGTTTTGCTTCCTGGGACACTGGCACCAGTACTGGGGCAGGAGGGAGCTGTTCCGTTGGGACGGGCTACACTTGGCCAGTGCTGCGACTAGAGTCCTGGCGGATCATATGACTAGGGCTGTAGAGAGGGCTTTAAACTAACTAGTGGGAGGGGGGAGGTTCCTAGAGAGCAAATAATAAAAATGACAACAGAGAAGGTCATAGACTTAGGTAGCAGTGGGGAAATTGAAAACCAGAGCGTGTCAGGAAGGGGCAGAAGGTATGGAGTAAAAGGTAAAGTAATAAAAAGGGCAAAAGGAGGAACTAAGTGTCACAAAACATCTTTGAAAGTTCTCTATCAGAATGCACGTAGCATTCGGAACAAAATAGATGAATTAATGGCACAAATAACTACATATGGGTATGATCTTGTGGCCATTACAGAAACATGGCTGCAGGGTGACAATGCCTGGGAATTAAACATGCCAGGTTATTTAACGTTCAGGAAGGACAGGCAGGAAGGAAGGGGAGGTGGGGTGGCTATGTTAATAAAGGAAGGAATCCCTGTAATACAGAGAAATGAAATTGGGTCAAAAGATCAGGATAATGAAACAGTTTGGGTGGAGGTAAGGAATAATAAGGGGAAAAAAAACACTAGTGGGCGTAGTCTAAAGGCCTCCGAACAGTGGCAACTCTGTTGGACGGAGTATCAATCAGGAAATAGTAGAGGCTTGTAATAAGGGAACATCTATAATTATGGGGGATTTTAACTATCACATTAATTGGACAAATCAAATTGGTCAGGGCTGCCTTGAGAATGAGTTCATTGAGTGTATTAGGGATGGGTTTCTTGAGCAGTATGTAACAGAACCGACCAGGGGGCAAGCAACCTTAGATCTGGTCCTGTGTAACGAGACAGGATTAATTAAAAATGTCCTAGTAAAGGATCCCCTTGGAAAGAGTGACCATAACATGGTTGAATTCCATATTCAATTAGAGGGTGAGAAGGTTGGATCTCAAACAAGCATGCTAAGCTTGAATAAAGGAGACTATGAAGGTATGAGAGCGGAATTGAGTAGAGTGGATTGGGAAAATAGATTAAAGGGTAAGACGATACATGATCAGTGGTGTACATTTAAGGAGTTATTTTACAACTTCCAAAAAAATATATATTCCACTGAGAAGAAAAGGGTGTAAAAGAAAAGAGAGCCATCCGTGGATAAGTAAAACATTAAGGATAGTATTCGACTAAAAACCAGGGCATATAAGGTAGCCAAATCTAGTGGGAGGATAGAGGATTGGGAAAACTTTAAAAGACAGCAAAAAATAACAAAAAGATTGATTGAAAAACGGGAGATAGATTATGAAAGTAAATTAGCACAAAATATAAAAACAGATAGTAAGAGTTTTTGTAGTTATATCAAAAGTAAAAGGGTGGCTAAAGTAAATGTTGGTACCTTAGAGGATGAGACTGGGAAATTAATGGTGGGAAATATGGAGATGGCAAAAACACTGAATGAATATTTTGTATCAGTCTTTACAGTAGAAGACACTAAGAATATCCCAACACTGGACAAACAGGGGGCTAAAGGGGGGGAGGAGCGAAACACAATCAAAATCACTAAGGAAGTGGTACTCGGTAAAATAATGGGATTCAAGCCAGATAAATCACCTGGACCTGATGGCTTACATCCTAGGGTCTTGAGGGAAGTGGCGGTAGGGATTGTGGATGCATTGGTAATAATTTTCCAAAACTCCCTGGACTCGGCAAAGGTCCCGGCAGACTGGAAAGCTGCTAATGTAACACCCTTATTTAAAAAGGACAGTAGACAGAAGGCTGGAAACTATAGACCGGTTAGCCTAAAATCTGTGGTAGGTAAAACTTTGGAGTCCATTATTAAGGAGACAGTAACAGGACATTTGGATAATCATAATTTAATAGGACAAAGTCAGCATGGTTTTATGAAGGGGAAGTCATGTTTGACAAATTTGCTGGAGTTCTTTGAGGAAGTAACATATAGGGTGGATAAAGGGGAACCAGTGGATGTAGTGTATTTAGACTTACAAAAGGCATTTGACGAGGTGCCACTCAGAAGATTATTGCTTAATGTAAAAAATCACGGGATTGGGGGTAATATTCTGGCAGGGATATAGGATTGGCTATCTAATAGAAGGCAGAGAGTTGGGATAAATTTTTCATTCTCAGACTGGCAATCCGTAACTAGTGGTGTTCCGCAGGGGTCCGTGCTGAGTCCCCAACTCTTTACAATCTATATTAACGATTTGGAGGAGGGGACCGAGTGTAACATATCAAAGTTTGCAGATGATACTAAGATGGGAGGGAAAGCAGTGAATGATGAAGATATAAAAAACCTGCAAGGGGACATAGACAGGCTAAGTAAGTGGGCAGAGATTTGGCAGATGGAATACAATACTGGAAATTGTGAGGTTATGCACTTTGGCAGGAAAAATCGTAGAGCAAGTTATTATCTTAATGGCAAGAAACTGGAATATACTGAAGTACAAAGGGATCTGGGGTTCCTGGTGCACGAAACTCAAAAGGTTAGTATGCAGGTGCAGCAAGTGATTAAGACGGCCAATGGACTGTTGGCTTTCATTGCTTGGCGGATAGAATATTAAAATAGGGAGGTATTCCTTCAGTTGTACAAGGTATTGGTGAGACCGCACCTGGAATACTGCGTACAGTTTTGGTGTCCATACTTAAGAAAGGACATACTTGCTCTCGAGTCAGTACAAAGAAGGTTCACTCGGTTAATCCCGGGGATGAGGGGATGGACATATGAGGAGAGGTTGAGTAGATTGGGACTCTACTCATTGGAGTTCAGAAGAATGAGAGGCGATCTTATTGAAACATATAAGATTGTGAAGGGGTTGGATCAGGTGGATGCGGGGAGGATGTTCCCAATGATGGGTGAAACTAGAACTAGGGGGCATAGTCTTAGAATAAGGGGCTGCTCTTTCAAAACTGAGATGAGGAGGAACTAATTCACTCAGAGGGTGGTAGGTCCATGGAATATGCTGCCCCAATAAGCTGTAGAAGTTACATCATTACATAAATTTAAAACAGAAATAGACAGTTTCCTAGAAGTAAAGGGAATTAAGGGTTATGGGGAGCGGGCAGGAATTTGGAAATGAGTCTAGGTTCGGATCGGTCATGGCCCTGTGGATAGCGGAGCGGGCCCAGGGGCCATGTAGCCTGATCCTGCTCCTATTTCCTGTGTCTAATTCTGTTAGATTCAGGAGATGGTTCTGTGATAGTGGATTGGCAGTTAGGATCAGATCAGCCATGATCTTATTGAATGGCGCAGCAGGCTCGAGGGGCCGATTGGCCTACTCCTGCTCCTATTTCCTATGTTCTTATGTTCTTATGTTCTTATAAATTCCCCTGATTCTGACAGCAAGAGACTGACGCTTGACTTCACCAATCTTTTTCTCTTTACATATCTATAGAAGCTTTTACAGTCAGTTTTTATGTTCCTTGCAAGCTTACTCTCATATTCTATTTCCCCCCACTTGATTAATTCTTTGGTCCTCCTTTGCTGAATCCTAAACTGCTCCCAGTCCTCAGGTTTGTTGCTTTTTCTGGCCAATTTAAATGTCCTCTCCTTGGATTTTACGCTAACCTGAATTTCCTTTGTTAGCCACGGTTGAGTCATCTTTTTTGTTTCATTTGTATGCCAAACAGGGATGAACAAATTCTGTAGTTCATCCATGCGAAGTGTAAATGTTTGCCATTGCCTATCCACCATCAACCCTTTAAGTAACGTTCCCCAATCCATCCTAGCCAACTCGCGCCTCATACCATCATAGTTCCCTTTATTTAAATATACAGGACCCTCGTCTCTGAGTCAACTACTTTACTCTCCAGCTTAATGAAGAATTCTATTATACTTTGTTCGCTCCTCCCCAAGGGGCCTCGCACAACAACATTGCTAATTAATCATTTCTCATTACATAATACCCAGTCTAAGATGGCCTGATCTCTAGTTGGTTCCTCGACATACTGGTCCATGAACCCATCCCGTCTACATTCTAGGAATTCCTCCTCCACAGTATTGTTACAAATTTGGTTAGCCCAATAATTATGTAGATTAAAGTCACCCTTGAAAGCTGTTGTGCCCTTATTGCACGCATCTATAATTTCCCGTTTAATGCCATCCCCAACCACAGCATGAATGTTTGGGATTCTGTATAAAACTCCCACTAACGTTTTCTGCCCCTTGGTATTTCTCAGTCTACCCATACAGACTCCACATCATCAGAGCTAATATCCTTCCTTACTATTGTGTTAATCTCCTCTTTTACCAGCAATGCTACCCCACTTCCTTTCCTTTTTGCCTGTCCTTCCTGATTATAGAATAGACCTGGATGTTGAATTCCCACCCTTGGTCACCCTGGAGCCATGTCTCCATAATTCCAATTACATCATATCCGTTTACATCAATGTGCACAGCAAATTCATCTACCTTATTACGAATGCACCTCGCATTAAGAGACAAGGCCTTCAGGCTTGTTTTTTTTAACATTCTCAGTCCTTTTAGAATTATTATTTACTGTAGCCCTGCTTGATTTACATACTTTATTTCTCTGCCTTCCACTTTTGCTTTTCTCCTTCCAGACTTTTATTTCTGTCCCTACTTCCCTTTCCTCCGTCTCCCTGCACAGACTTCCAACCCTCTGCCATTTTATTTTAAACCCTCCCCAACAGCAGTAGCAAACTCTCCCTCTAGGACATCCGTCCCTGCCCCGCCCAGGTGCAAACCGTCCAGTTTGTACTGGTCCCACCTCCCCCAGTTCCAGTGTCCCAGGAATTTGAATCCCTCCTCCTTGCACCATTATTCTAGCCACGTATTCAGCTGAAATATCCTTCTATTAAAACTATTAGTAGTGGGGTTCTAATTCATTGGATATTCAGTCTCATGCCATAAACACTCGGACACCTAGTCTGAAGAATACGCTTTGGGCCGGGTCTCACAGGGTAACTTTGTTCAGTATTAATTACTGTTCTCGTTCATATTGTACAGAGAGAGAGAAACAAACAGATAGACAGACAAGGACAGAGGGACATACATATAGAAATTAAGAAGGTGATATGGAAGAGAATGAGAGAACGAGAGAAGCATATGAAAAGACTGGAAGGGCCACAGGGACAGGCGAAAACAGACAGATAAAGACAGCAGAGAGAGACTGATAGAGACAGATAGACCGAGAAAGATAATTACAGACATAGCGAATGCAAGGAAGAATGAGAATTGGAATAAAGATAGAAAGGAGAGAGAAATGGAATGAGGTGGAGATACTACTGCTGAAAAGTGGCAGAATCAAGAAGGTGTGAATAATGGTTTGGAGGTGAGGGACTGATGTCCAGAAACAGAGGGAGAACTGGGATAGAAAAATTACAGAACGTTAGCTGGATAGAAATAACATGTAACTGAGAAACGGTACAACAATGGAAAGCTTATTGGAAAGAGCTGATTGAGGGAAAAGTAAACAGAGAAAGAGAGTCATCTATAGAGAGAGACAAAAACAGAGAGTCAGAGAGTGACAGGAGAGAGAAACAGACAGAGAGGGGGAGAGAAAGTCAGAAGGAGGGAGGGACAGATCGAGACAGACAGAGAGAGTCAGAGAGTGAGACAGAGCAACAGAGAGTCACAAGTAGCCAGGGGTGAAATTTAAAGGTAGACAGGACTGAGACAGAAAAACAGAAAGAGAAAGAGACCGACAGAAGGACAGATGGGACAGAGAGAGAGAGCCAGAGAGACATAGGATAGAGACACAACTGCGTTGCACATTTCAGAGTAGAACTTGTTGGCAAAGAGGTGATGCAGATGTTGCCTGGAATGTCAGGCTTTCTGTGGCTCGTGGCCCAGATGTGTTCATCGGGTCTATAGGTGTCTCATCACCAATTGTAAAACAGTTGGATTTCGGGGCTTCCCAATGCGTAGTTTACAAATTTCCTGGTAACCACAAAATATGTATTTCCTGCAAAAATTGTGTGATTCGCTGATTTAATTTTCGAATCTGGAGTTCTCTGCACGGTATTGCTACAGTCTGTGAAATTTACAACAATGGGGAAGGCTTTAAAACAGAAAACAATATAGTGACATTTATATTTTGACATACTCTAGATTGTTAAAATATTATGATTTCTCATTCAACTTTGCTGTATCCAAAGTGAAGATGTAGTGACAGGTTCTGGCTACGAGGCGGCTCTGTGAATAGAGTTGCTGATGTCTCCCATCTCAGTTGTCACCTTGTATTCAAGGAATAACATATCCATTACCTAGTGATCAGCAGCAGCAAGGGAATATTTAAGTTATTTTTTACGTTGTTTTTTCACTTCGGATGTGAGCACCACTGGCAATGCCAGACTTTATTGCCCATCACTAGTTTTCCTTGAGAATGTGGTGGTGACTCGTCTTCTTGAAGCGCTGTAGTCCGTGAGGTGCAGTTACTCCACAATGCTGTTTGATAGGGAGTTCCAGGATTTTGAACCAGCGATGATGCCAACATGATTATATATTTCCACGTCAACATGGTGTGTTCATTACAATGGAAATTGTAGATGATGGTGTTCCAATGCAGCTGCTGCCCTGTTCCTATATGCAAGATGTCGCGAGTTGGGCAGGTGCTGTCGAATTAGCCTTAGCGTTTTGCTGTTGTGCATCTTGTAGATGGTACATACTGAAGCCTCAGTGCACCAGTGCTGGAGAGAGTGACTGTTTGTGGATGGGGTGTCCTTCAAGCGGGCTGCTTGTTCTGGATTGTGTCGAGTTTCTTCAGTATTGTTGGAGCTGCATCCATGCAGACAAGTGGAGAGTAATCCGTCACACTCCTGACTTCTCTCTTATGGGTGCTGGATAGATATTGGGGAGTCAGGAGCTGAGTTATACGCCGCAGAATACCCAGCCTCGCACCTGACTTGTAGTCACATAATTTATCAAGCTGCTCCAGTTAAATTTCTGATCACTTGTGACCCCTAGGATGTTGGTTGTGGGGGATTCGACGATGGCAATGCCATTGAATGTCAAAGTGCAGTGGTTTTCACTTTTGGAGGTAGTCATTGCCTGGCATTATTTGGCGTGAATGGCATTTGTCAATTATCAGCCCAAGCTTGGATGTTGTCCAGGGCATGCTGTATGTGGGCATGCACTGCTTCTTTAGCTGCGCAATAGCGAATGCAACACTGCGAAATCTTCAGCGAAAATATGCTTAGTCTGACATTATACCAGTGCGAAGGTCATTGAAGAAGCATCTGAAGATGCTTGGGCCTAGGACACTGCGCTGTGGAACTTCTGCAGCTTTGTCATGGGACTGAGATTATTGGCCTGCAACAACCACTCTCTGCTAGGCAAGATTTTAGCCAGTGGAGAGTTTTCACAACCATCTTCATCGAATTCAGTTTTGTTTGGCTTTCTTACTGCCGCACTCAGTCTAATGCTTCATTGTTATCAAGATCAGTCATTCTCACCTCACCTCTGGAATTTATATATGTTATCTATGTTTGGACAAAGGATGTAATGAGGTCTGGAGCTGAGTGGTCCTGGTGGAACATAATCTGAGAATCGGTGAGCAATTATTGGTGAGTAATTGCAGCTTGATGACACTATCGACACCTTCCGTCACTTTGCAGATGGTTGAGAGTCAGCTGATATGGCGATAATTGGCCGGACTGGGGCCTAGAAATTCAGTAAGGCCCCGCCAGGTCTTTAGCGCCCGAAATTTAGCGCTCGCCCGGATTCCCGTAGCGCCCGCCTGAAATTCAGTTGCGGCACCCCAAGACAGAGACGGGCGCTATTGCAGGGTTTGGCTGCCTCGCTTGGGGCGATGAAAGTCAATTGCAGGCATCCAGCTGCCGCTGCGGCACCCGATGCGGTGCGGCAGGCTGGGGTACTGCAGGCCTCCTCCTTCTCTTAAGGAGGAGCTGCCTGCAGCCGTGAGATCGCCGCTGGATTCCCCCGGCAAATGAGCCCGGCACCACGGAGAAGTGCCGGGCTCGCGGGAGTCAGACACCAATGCCGCGGGGGGGGGTGGTGCAGGAGTCCGGGGAGGGAGGTGCGGCCAGGCGGCCGCCGGGAAAGCAGTCGACCGCCCCTCCACCTTTATGCGCCGGCCTCTCGGAGCTGCAAGGCACCATTTTTCAAACGCTGTTTGCGGCTGCCACAGGCGAGGCGGCCGCAACTGAATTTGGCGGTTGGCACGGAATCACATTGGAACCGGGGCGCTGCGCACACCGATGACATCATCAGTGCCGGTGCAGCGCTACCGGCTAACGCTGATGTTAGGGACCAACTGAATTTCGGGCGCTAAAAAACTTCCGGCACAAACCACTCTTTAGCCAATAAGTGGGCGCAAACGCGACTGAATTTCTAGGCCTGGATTTTTAAATATGTGAAATGTTAGCAGGAGTAGGCCATTCAAGGCTGCTCAGGCATTCAATAAGATCAAGGCTTTGTAACAATTTGATGCAACCGAATGGTTTGCTAGACCATTTTTGAAAGAGTCAAACACCTGGCTTTGGGTCTTGTGTCAAATATATAGGCCAGACCAGGAAAGAACTGCAAATTTCCTTCTCTTAAGGGCATTAGTGATCCAGTAGCGCTTTTACAACATTCTGTTAGCTTTCATGGTCACAATTACGTGAGACTAACTTTATATTCTCGATTATTTGGGGGGATTTGAACTCACATCTAGCAAGATCATCAGTCGAGGCCTAGGGAATCCTACTCCAGTAACATAACCACTATGCTACCGCACCTGTAACTGTAAGGTCAGATTGCCGGTGGTGATCCCAATACTAATATTGCTGGTGGTGATCCCAATACTAAGTTTGCTGGTGGTGATCCCAATCCTAACATTGCTGGTGGTGATCCCAATACTAAACTTGTTGGTGGTGATCCCACTACTAACATTGCTGGTGGTGATCCCAATACTAACATTGCTGGTTGTGATCCCACTACTAACATTGCTGCTGGTGATCCCACTAATAACATCGCTGGTGGCGATCCCAATACTAACATCACTGCTGGTGATCCCAATCCTAGCATCGCTGGTGGTGATCCCAATACAATCTTGTTGGTGGTGATCCCACTACTAACATTGCTGGTGGTGATCCCAATACTAACATTGCTGGTGGTGATCCCAATACTAACATTGCTGGTGGTGATCCCACTACTAACATTGCTGGTGGTGATCCCAATACTAACATTGCTGGTGGTGATCCCAATACTAACATTGCTGGTGGTGATCCCAATACTAACATCACTGCTGGTGATCCCACTACTAACATTGCTGGTGGTGATCCAAATACTAACATTGCTGGTGGTGATCCCAATACTAACATTGCTGGTGGTGATCCCAATACTAACATTGCTGGTGGTGATCCCAATACTAACATTGCTGGTGGTGATCCCACTACTAACATTGCTGGTGGGCTCCCACTACTAGCATTGCTGCTGGTGATCCCACTACTAACATCGCTGGTGGTGATCCCAATACTAACATCACTGCTGGTGATCCCAATACTAACAACGATGTTGGTGATCCCACTACTAACATTGCTGGTAGTGATACCAATACTAACATTGCTGGTGGTGATCCCACTACTAACATTGCAGGTGTTGATTCCACTAGTAACATTGCTGGGTGAAAATCCCGAAATTATCATTAATTGTTGTGTCGCTGTTCTAACATTAAATGTGGTTGTGGAGTAACACCTCCCAAACTAGCGAACTCTACCACCTAGAAGGACAAGGGCAGCAAGCGCATGGAAACAACACCAACTCCAAGTTCCCCTACAAGTCACATACCATCCTTACTTGGAAATACATCACTGATCATTCAGTGTTGCTGAGTCAAAATCCTTGAACTCCCTCCTTAACAGCCTTGTGGGAGTAGCTTCAGCACATGGAGTTCAGCCGTTCAAGAAGACATTTCACCACCACCTTCTCAGGGGCAACTTGGGAGGGGCAATAAATGCTGGTCTTGCCAGCGAAATTAAAATACTGACCAAACCGAGTAAAGGCAACATATTTCCTTCACTGAAGGACATCAGTGAACCAGTTAGGTTTATATGACAATCCAGTAGCTTCATCGTCAACTTTAATCATGTTATTTTTTTCTGATTTATTTAATTAACTGAATTCAAATTCAGCAAATTGCCATCTGTGCGATTTGAGCTGTCGTCACAGGATAATTAGCCCATGTTTCTGGATTACTGTGTCAAAAACTTAACTACCATGCTAAAGTAATCTGTTACTGTTACTGAAAACATTGTTGTTTTCAATACTTGACTATCCTCATTCATTTATATCACCCAGTCCATCGACTTTACCAATCATTTATATATCCCAGTCCATTTACTTTTCAACCCATTGACAGATCATCGTCCATTAACTGTCCCAATCCATTGATATGACCTAATCCATTGACTTTCACAATTCATTGATATGAACCAGTCGATTGACTTTCCCAATCCACTGAACCATCAATAGGCCTTTGATAAGTTACCACAGAGTACACGTGTGACTAAGTTCAGACCATGTGGAGACAGGGGCAATCAGCAGAATGGAAAGTTAACTGTCGACACAGCAGAAAACAGAGAGTGGGGGATAAAGGTATTTACTTAGACTGGCAGCAGATGGAAAGTGATGTCATACAGGGATCGGTGCAGGGACCACAGCTGTTCACCATTTACACACGTTGTTTGGACTCGAGAATCTGAAGTACAATATTAAAATTTGCATTTAACTCCGAATTGGAAGGTATAGTTAAACTGAGAGGCAGGTTGAGAAAGCAGTTAAATAAAGTTTACGGGATACTGGGCAGCATAAAAAGATTAATAGTGTACAAAACCACGTAAATTATGATGAACCTGTATAAAACACTGGTTCGGCCTCAACTGGAGTATAATTCCTAATTCTGGGCACCGCACTTTCAGAAGGATGTGAAGGCCTTAGAGAGCGTGCAGAACTGATTTACGAGAATGATTCCAGGGATGAGGAACTTCAGTTACCTGGATAGTCTGGAGAAGCTGGGATTGTCCTCCTTAGAGCACAGAAGATTGAGAGGAGATGTGATAGAGATGTGCCAACTCATGAGGGGTCAGGACAGAGTAGATAGAGAAAAACTGTTTACATTGGCAATAGGGTCGAGAAACAGAGGACACAGATTAAGGTAATTGTCAGAAGAACCAAAGGCGACATGGGGAGATACTTTTTACTCAGCAAGTGTTTAGGATCTGGAATGCAATTCCTGAAAGTGTGGTGCGAGCAGACTCAATCACAGCTTTCAAAAGGGAGTTGGATAAGTTTCTCCAGGATAAAAAAGTGCAGGTCTCCGGGGAAAGGGCTTGGGAGTTGAACGAGCTGAAGTGCTCTTGCAGTGGCTCTACGGGCCGAATGGCATTCTTCCATAAGAACATAAGAAACAGGGGCAGGACTGGGACATTTAGACTTTCGAGCCGGCTCCGCCATTTAGTAAAGATTCTACCACATTTCCACTTCTGTAACCATTCTATGATTCTATAATTCTGAGGAAGATAGCAATAACATACAATAAAATGGTAACAAACTTGCAGGATGTGAGTGTAAATGGCCAACTAATTTCAGTATAAGAATGTGATGTGCTGTATTTTGGTAGCAGTAATAAGGAGGCCAAATACTCCGATAGAAAAGTTATAATAAACTTGTATAGACACTTGGTTAGTCCACCCTTGGTGAACTGTGCACAGATTGGACTCCATCTTACAAAAAATGATATTGAGGCCTTGGCGAAGGTGCAAACAGACTGGGCTTGCGGCAGGTGGTGAGACAACCAACACGAGGGAAAACCTACTTGACTGAGACGTTATAACTTTCTGGAACAACTGAACAGGCAGGGATTATTTTCCCTAGAAAAGAGAAGGCTGAGGTGTGACCAAATAGAGGTTCTAAAATTATGAGTTGCAGACGTAGAGAACATGTTTCAACCTCTGGGGGTTATCCGAAAATAGGGGTGATAAATAAAGTGAGTCACGAATAAATAAGAAATGAATTCAGGATTAACTTCTTTATCCAGAGAGTGTTTAGAATGTGGAAGTCGCAACCACACGTAGTATGTTGAGGCGAATAGCATTAATGCATCATAAAGGGAGATGGAAAAGTACCGGCTAGCAGTCAGAACCCTAGCTCTGTGTGCGGGGATGTCATTTCATATAATAACATTGAAAATTGTTGAAGGTCTGGAGTCTGGCTTCTGGAGTTTGACATCTGGAGTGTGGCGTCCGGAGTCACTGATAAAGCGTTGAGGCTTTGCAGTGATCAAATGATAAGCTATTGTTCTTGTAATCCGCAGAGTGCGGGATGCTCCCCCATTCTTGCTTGTGTTGGTTTTGAATATTTTAGGTGATCATTTCGCTGCAAGCCTGCAAGGCCAATTTACCCTTTCTGGGGTGCAGTGCAATAAGCCGAAAGAAGCATAGCAGGTGGGGTCTAATCAAAGCTCGAAACAACTCAAGCATAACTTGCTCCATTTTATATTCCAGCTCGCTTGAGATAAATGTTCACATTCCTTTAGCCTTTTTGACTGGGCCACGAGCACCTTATTTAACAAACATTGGCGCGGATTTTCCGGTGCTTTTGATCACGGACGTGGTTGTAAGTGCCCCAAATGTTCAGAGTTTCCGCATGTAATGTGCATGCGCGATAACCCGAAACTCGAGATCTGTCAAATTTTGCTTCACAGAGCATGCGCATCTGCAGGAAATGTAAATTCGCTGGCACGGAGTTGGGCTCTTTGTGCAACGAGTGTATAATGAATGCCCATCAAACACAAACAGGAACAAGCATGTGTAATGCCTTGTTTTACCAGGATAAGTGTGTAAATATATATTTAAATATTTTTAAAATCAGTTAACCATATAACAACCTTTAAAATTAGTTTATGTTATTTTTGGCCCCTTGAAAATGTTTACAGTTATTTTTCAAAGCAATTAATTTTTATTTTAAATGGTTAATTAAATTGTATATTAATTCATTTTGGACATATGATGATTTATTTTCAGAGATGTGAAAGTGTGTTTTTTGGGATTCCTATTATGCTTATGGGGAGTCCGTACGTAAGTGGGATCCCAATAAGCAAATTGGAAATCACCCTTTTTGATTGGGTGGGCCGGCCCACATGATCTCAGGAATGGTTACGTACCGCATGCACCCCTGGGATATGTCGGCCTTCACTCAGGGATCCGCCTGCAGGCCCAGGAGCGGGAGTCTTCGAAGGGAGGGAGGCACCAGGTAGGTGTGGACTTTACTTGCAGTTCAGACCTCATTAAATACAATGGGATCTTGCGTGCTACTCACGACGTTTATTTCTTTAGCAAATTTGTGGTAAAGTAGAATGTTTGTAAGTGAGATTTCCTAGTGATATTGTAGTTATAGTACAAGTCTGCTTTGGATGATATGTTGGCTGAAGACATAGGTTGTTAGGTTTTGAATTAATATATAATGTAAACCACTGAATCTGTTGAAATATAGTTGACTACACCACCAGCACTTTAATTATATTTTCCGTATTAACAATCCTATTACAAACATACAAAGGTTAAGGAATATCCGGGACCTGAATGTGTGCGTGACCCTGGTCTTAATCCATTCGATAAGGTGGACCATGACGAGCTGTTTCACCTTGTCCAGAACAGGTGCACCAGAGGGCACTGTGTGTGATTGAAGGGGGGTAAAAACAAAACTAATCACTGGAAAGATTGTTTCAGTGGGCGACGGTCTATCTATGGAACAGGATTCCATCCTAATCCTTATAATTAAAACTAGACGACAGGGGAGTTCAGGGGAACAAGAGCAGCAAAATTAGAAATAGAATAAAGGGGAATTTAGGAGAACAGAGTAAATATTTAATTAGAAATGGAGAACAGTAAAATTAAGTGCAATAAATTAACCATTAATTAGAACTAGAATAAAGGGAATATAGGCATAATATAGGATAAGGGGTAGGCCATTTAGGACTGAAATGAGGAGGAATTTCTTCACCCAGAGAGTGGTGAACCTGTGGAATTCTCTACCACAGAAGGCAGTAGAGGCCAATTCATTAAATATATTCAAGAAGGAGTTGGATATATTTCTTCAGGCTAAAGGGATCAAGGGGTATGGGCAGAAAGCAGGGACCGGGTACTGAATTTGGATGATCAGCCATGATTGCATTGAATGGCGGAGCAGGCTCAAAGGGCCGAATGGCCTACTCCTGCTCCTATTTTCTCTGTTACACAAGTGGTTTAATTAGAAATAGAGGACAGGGGAAGAAAGCGATTGTTCAATTAGGAATAGAAGACAAGGGGATTCAGGGGAATAAACGAACTGTCTAGTTTGAAATAATATAAAAGGAGACATGGGATAACATAGTAACTGTTGATTTAAAAGTATGGGACTGGGAAGACAGTAACTGTTTATTTAGAAATAGCGGAGATGGGAATGTCACGGAAACACAGTAATTGTTTAATTAGAAATTGGGGTGCATGGAACATAGTAACCATGTATATGGATTTACTTGACAGGGGAACACAGTTATTGGTTAATAACAAATAGAGGGCATGGAATGTCAGGGAAACTCTAACAGTTTAATTAGAAATCGAAAAGCTCAAATGGAGTATAACAACGTTTTAATTATAAACAGGTGACGGGGAATCACAACCACATCAGATTGAATGTGACCCGTTAATGTAATGGTTAATTATTCTTGCCTGTCCTTTCTAATTTACCTATTGAGTTTGGATGATGTGCTTGATTGGCCGAAGACATAGGCTGTTAGATTTTGAATTAATATATAATGTAAACCACTGAATCTGTTGAAATATAGTTGACTACACCACCAGCACTTTAATTATATTTTCCGTATTAACGATTGTATTTGGATGCAGTTGGAACTAAAATATCTGCCTGCTGCCTGACTCCTGCCTTCAATATTGTGGGTCGTCTGAATCGAGATGAATGAGAATATGCTTCTTACACAGAACTGTCCGCAACTGATGAGCATATTCCCCAGAATTTGGATGTCATCCGAATTGGCCGAGCGCAGGCTCCACGGGGACCTGAAACCATTGTATTTTGGCTTTTGGAGAATGTCAACGTCAAGTGGAACCTTACAGTGACGGCTAAAGTGGACTCTTAATCACAGTTAGTAAATGGAGCCCATTCACAATTAAATTACAAAGGGATTAGTGTAATGTTTTCAATAAGACTCTTGAACATTGGTGTGAGTTGCTATAGATTTATTAAGCACATATTGAATGCAATAGTATTTAAGTATACAATTAAACTTTAGGAATTAGCACCACACCTGATATTGGTTGGGTGGTGAGCTTCTTAGGCTTCTACCAAACCAAATATTCATTAAAACTGCCAGTTTTCATGCATTTTTCTCATTCCCTGTACTTGCCAAGCCAAACAATCCTGCCTTACAAGATTATATCACATTTTAAATAAAAATCCATCTAAAGCTAATTTAATTGACATATGATCGATAGTTTTACTCTTCTTCGATAATATTCGAATTGTACCAATTGATATATTTAGTAGTAAGTCTGTCTTTGTTTCTGTATCTATTGTACTAATTGGAAATGGTGATGGATTGCCCGGATGTTTTCCTTTGCAGAAGTGTCTTCCCTCACCGTTAGCAAATGTTTAAAGGTCCCTGAAATTGATTAATCTGTTTTCAATGTCATGAGTTTAATTAAATCGCTTATGACTTCATCCTGAAACTGGCCATTGCTGCAGCGTCAGTGCTGGCCCAATAGCCCAGTGGTACTTGACGCAGATTTATACTTCCCTGCATAACGGGAAGAGACTAATGGTTAACATTACTACAGTAGATAGACAAACCAATACAGTATAGCATTAGAAGAATTTCGGATGGTCTGATTAACCATTTCCTTACAATGCTCCCTTTGTTGGCGTGAACATATTTAAGGTCAACACTAAACAATTTTTCATCAACATCATATATCTATCTCGACCTATTCTATGGTACAGAAAGCTGCACCTTGATTTTACATATACTCTCGCTCACCAGAGCCACATCAGCCACGTCATGTACTGGTGTCATCAACGTGACTGACCATGCCTTGGGATCCATTCTTCATCAAGCATATCACCTGCTATTTGGTTTATGCACGACATGTCACTTCTGCACACTCAGCGATTCCAAAGATTATGCCATGCGAGAAATTGAATACAAGTCAACCCTTTGATATCTGGCTATCATATCGAAGGACCAGGTGTGTTGGGGTGTTTGATTAGAATCTCCCCCTGCATGGTCCTGATGTTTCGGATAGTGACCAAGCTATCAAATACATTCTTCTCATTGTTCAGTATAAACAAGGACACAGCCATTTCCAATAAAAAGTGAACAATTATCCATCTTAACTACACTTACCTGACTTTCACTAGATTGTGATTTGATAGCAGATTGATGTATCTCGGCGAATGGTACCCAGGTGATTTAAGTTAAGAAGGGCTTTAAATGTATACATAGAAACAGACTGCTTCCATTAGTTGAGGATCAAGAGCTAACGGCCAGAGATACATATTTTCTGATCGGAGGCCACCTGCGTGCGGAACACTCCGATCAGTAAATATCTACGAACTTACCTCAGGGATCCCAAGGCGCCTACACTTCCAATCATGGGCCTCTCCAAACACCAAGTGTGCAGGGCCCACCTATCTCAGAGGCGCAGGAAGTTCGCAATCGTCCCTGGGATCAAGTGGGCCAGGCCAGCCAATAGAAGAAGGGAATCTCACTTGATGCACTTGACAGATAGACCTGTCAAATACATGAATGGAGATCACCCCAAAAACACAGTAAAGCTTTAAATGCATTTAAAAACACCATCTCCTTTTTAAACTAAGTTGAAATTGCAATAAATTAAATATTTTAAACAAACATTTATTTTTTGAAAAAAATAAAGTTTTTTATGGGGCTAACAATAAACTTACTTCTTTCAAAAGTATTTTTAAATGATTAATGAGTGAAAAAAACATTTCAACTCTTTTCCTGGTAAAAGCAGGCCTTTCGCCTGCTTTTATCAAGATTCAGAAATCTAAAGGTTTTCTGCGGGCGGAGGGTCTCCAGAAAGCGGAATTCTCTGCCCGCGGATGCCGTTTTACAGGGCAGGCAGAGGATCTGTCAAGAGAATCCTTGGCAGATCGGAATTGCCGGTTTTCAGCGCATGCGCTGTGCATGCCTGAAACCGGTATTTCCGATGTCCCGACAAGTGCTTCCACGGCGGCTACAGACCCATAGGGATCTGAATATCCGGTGCAATATATGTTAGAGATTTAGAACAAAAGGTAGTAGGAACCACTTTACACGGTGAGTTGTGAGACTGGAAATAACGGAGGCAGAAATTATGTCAGTATTGAAGTTTAATGTATATAGATGAATGAGTAACAATAGGTTGAAGTGATGCTGACACCGGTTGGGTAAATTGGATAGAACTAATTACTGGGGTGGAGTGTAAACGCCGACAAGGACTGGTTGGAACTTATGGACTGTGCCCCTGTTATAAAATTCCAACATTGTGATGAACAATTGAGATTTCAAGTAAATATCTTTGAACAATGATGGCTAATGTCACATTGACGAGTCAAGTTCCTACTGTCTCCAGCATTAGACACTGATCAGGAGGCAGGGGCCCGTTCTATTGGTCCAGGAGACACAGGGGGCGGAGTCTGACGGGGAGACCAGCGCCTGCAACATTCACACCGAAATTACAGGATTACAAATATCCACCATTGTAACACCCGTATTTTCCGATCGCAGGCCTCCCACGGGCGGAGGTCTGCGATCTGGAAACATCTACGCCCTTAGCTGAGTGCTACCGGGACGCACACGCTTCCGCTCCGTGGCCTCTCCAAACTCCAAATGCGCAGGACCCACCTATCCCTTAGACGCATGTAGTTCGCAGTGTCCCTGCGATTACATGGGCCATGGGGAGCCAATCAAAGAAGGGAGTATCCCTTCATAAACATTACCGGAAGACATGTCAAATATATGACTGGAGATCATCCCAAAAACATAGTAAAACTTTAAATACATTTTAAAAAATCATATTTTTTAAATGACTTGAAATAACAATAAATTATGTATTTTAAACAAAAATTTTATATTTTGTTAAAAATAACGGAAGTTTTTTACTTGGCTAAAATAACGTTTCCTTTTTTTTGTATTTGTAATGATAAATCAGTGAAATATTTTTGTTTTATTTTTTCAACGCTTACTCTTGTAAAAGCAGGCTTTACTCCTGCTTTTATCAGGCGTAAGAATTATAAGGGTTTTCTGCGGGAGGAGGGTCTCCAAGAAGCGGAACTATCCGCCCGCAGAGGCCCTTCTCCAGGGCAGCCGGAGGATCTGTCAAGAACATTCTTGACAGATCGATTGGTTTTGATCGCGTGCGCTGTGCATGCCTGAAACCAGCATTTCCGATGTCCCTACGGGTGGGTACACAGCGCGGAAACTTTATATATTAATTAAACTGTGGCGACTCTTTCCTTTGCCTGCGGTGTGTGTCAGTTAAAGCTGACGCCTACATGTTCTACTCCACAGCTGAAGTTCAATCATGAGTGTTCTCTTTGAACCTTGAGCGGGAAGTGCGCTGTTTTATGAGAACTGGATTATGTTCACCCGAGCAGAGCAGCAGACATCAAACACAAGGCATAAAGTGGGAGAAATGTTTTCTGTTACCTGTTCATTCCCACAACAACAAACGATTTTCGTCCTAACGGACAGATGGCTATTCTACAGTAGATTGCAGTTTGTAATTGAACTCTTGTTAGGACAGGAAGCTTTGATTTTACATTTCATTCTTTTACCAATAAATGTCCAAGGAATTTTCATCACCTGCTTCAGCTCTTCCCTGAATTTAGTTTGAGTTGCTGCATAAATGCACGTGTTTGTACAGGAACTCAAATACAAAAGCATATATCCGGTTTCAGTGGCAACATAGGCAGGGGCTGCATAATCGCCTTTGTAATGCACGGTGCTTGTCACTCTGGTAGTTATAAAACTAACGACATTTGTCAGCCACAACAGTATAAAACTTCCCGATACACTGAACAGTAAAGTGATGGATTTCCTTCGGTTCTCCATCTCTGGATCGCTCTGATTCTCACTGCTGTGGCCCCGGAGACCCCTGCGGGTTCTACTGACCACTAAAATACGTCTGACTGTCAAACCATTAAAAAGTAATATCAAAGCAAAGGGAAACGAAGCAAAACAAATGCTTTGTAACCAGGAAAACGCCACACCTAAAGGCGAAGAAAAAAACGCCACTCTGGAGCGGCAACCCGAGGGAACATTGTTAATGACTTGATCAGATTCATATGCAAAACAAAAAGGGAGGCTCTGTAAACAGATCAGGACAGATACCATTGTTATAACCGCGGCCGCAGTTCTCACTGTGCAATACTTGGTTTTTAACTTCTCAGTACATATAGCTACAAATCGGTCAAATGTGAACGAGACTGTAAACCACACCGACACATACAGGGCGACACATTGCACGTACATAATGATCTTACAAACGACAGTGTAGTACAGGAATGGATGTGGCAAGTGATAACGTAAAATGCGGTTCACAAATATATTGATGATCATGACCAGTAGATCAGCTGTTGCCATGGCCACCATGTAGACAGAGATACACTTGGAAAGGCCGCAGTTTCCTCGGGAGAGAATCACGATTGTCAGTAGGTTCGCTGTGAGAAAGAGGGAGAAGAGATCAGTAATGGGGACACTCGGATACATCTCACAGGTTATTGTGGGGAAAGGTTCAGATCCGACCCTACTTAGGGTCATAGACACTGATTATTCTCATTAATATAAGTGAGTGTCCTCAACATTTTATTTAAAGTAATGAAATCATTGAACATTCAAAATAGAGGAAGTGAAAATCCACCGTCCCTCCAGCAAACTTCAGTGACGTATTAAATTTTATTCCACGGCAATTAATGGAAAGATATAATTCAAATAAAATATTCAGCTGAGACAAAAGCTTTCAATTTATGTCTAACCGCTGCCGAGAGGATGGGAACACCTTACCGAGCTGCAATTATTTCTCAAAATATTGTTCAAAGTCCCCTGTTTTGTGGAGGTGTCTGCAGTCCGAGGAATTATCAACTTAATTTAGATAGGGAAGAACGGTACAAATGAGGAGATTACTATGGGCACTGAACAAAACTTTCGTTAATGAATTATGAGCTTTTGGAGGTGCCGGGGAATCAGCCTCGCCCTCCCTCAGTATAGGGAGGAATACTGAGCTCCCGGTGCAAACCACCTACCGAGGAGAACAGCGCCTCAGCGGCTGCGCGGACCTCTGCCATTCCCGCATTATATTCATTGCTTATCCCGGTCTCTGCAATGAGGATATTATCGGAATCTGTTACATAATCATTAAAAGTGAGATCGTCAACAGCTATTAGGCAACAAGAGACATTGACTTACCGGGAACACCGAAGGCTGCGAGAATATGGTAATAAATGTCCCTTATCTGTAGAATTGCTGGCCGTGCCATTTGTTTGACGATTTGTGTGGATTCTGCCCAGCTGTACGATTTCGTCTGCAGTACATCTGAAGTCAGTAAATGCTCCCAATTTATAGAACAATCCGTGCCGATGAGGTAATCTGGTTACACAATAAGTGTCTTCATTCTCAGTCACTTAACAAACAAGGGGCGATTATATCTTCAGTGCGCCCGGGCCGCCAATGGGGAAATTGAACAGCTCAGTCCATGAAACTCCGCCCATTAAAATCAATGAACGGAAAGTAATACCAGCGGGAATGTGCTCTGTGCATGCCTCGTGATCCCTACAGGGACCATCCTCACGGACATTGCGTTAGGATCTTGGAGTCTCAAATTAATTCGGTGAAATCTTCACTCATCCAGCACATAATTAAAGTTTGTTTTTTACTGTTATGATGGCTGATGATGAATCGGCTCTAGCATTACTGGTGGAGACATTACAATAACATTTCTGGTGGTGACCCTACTCTAACATTACTGGTGGTGACACAACTCTAATATTACTGTTGGTGACCCTACTCTAACATTACTGGTCGTGACACAACTCTAATATTACTGTTGGTGACTCTACTCTATCATTACTATTATAGGTGGTGACGATACGCTAGTATTACTAATGATGATATAACACTAATATTACTGGTAAAGACGCTACTCTAACATTATTGGTGGTGACTCTACTCTAACATTACTGGTGTTGGCCCTACTTTAACGTTACTGCTGGTGACCCGACACTAACAAAACTGCCGGTGACCCTACTTTAACATTACTGGTGGTGACCCTACGCTAACATAACTGGTGGTAACTGTACTCTAACATTATTGGTGGTGACACTACAGTACCATTACTGGTGGTAACTCTAATCTAACTTTACTGATGGTGACCATACTGTAACTTTACTGGTGGTGACCATACTCTAACCTTATTTGTTGAGACTCTATTCTAACATTTCTGGTGTTGTCTATACACTATCATTACTGGTGGGGACACTAATCTAACATTACTGCTGGTGACCCTACACTAACAATACTGGTGGTGACTCCTCTCTAACATTACTGGTGGTGACTCCTCTCTAAAATCACTGATGGTAGCTTAACTCCAAAACTATTGGTGGTGACCCTACACTAATATTACTGGTGGAAAGCCAACCCTCACCTGACCAGTGATGACTCATCTCTAAAGTGAGAGGTGCTGGCCCTACTCGAACGTTACTGATGGTGACCCTATGCTAACATTACTGGTGATGATCCGAGTGTAACATTACTGCCGGTGATCCTGCTCTAACACTACTGGTGATGACCCTACTCTAACGTTACTGATGGTGACCATAATCTAACATTACTGGAGGTGACTCGACTCTAACATTAATGGCGGGGACACTACTCTAACATCACTGGTGCTGACCCTACTCCAGCGTTATTGGTGGTATGCTACTCTAACATTACTTGTGGTGGCCCTACTCTAACTTCACTAGTCCTGACTTTACTCTATAATTACTGCTGATTATCTTAATCTAACATTACTGTTGGTTCCCCTGCTTTAATGTTGAGGAATCTTGTCTGGTGGGAACCTACTTTAACATTACCAGTGGTGAAATTAACCTATCCAAACTGGTGATGAACGTCATTATCATTACTGGTGGAGGTTCGCATGGCAGCTGCTAATGATTCTGCCATTGCAATTTACCCTTCATCTAGACTCACCTTTTTTTTCTGAACTTGTCCCATTACCATCTCCTTTTGCCTTCCTCCATCATCCCTTTTGTCTCCTAATCCCTTCTGCTTTCCTTCCAATCACAGACCTTCCTTTTTGTGCTTTCCTCACCTCCCCAATCTCCCTGCCCCGACACTTGCTTAAAAACCTTTCACATTTCCAACTTTTTCCAGTTCTGATGAAGGGTCATCCACTTGAAACGTTAACTCTGTTTTTCTTTCCACATATGCTGAGTGTTTCCAGCATTTCTTGTTTTTATTTCAGATTTGCAACATCCGCATATTTGGCTTTCATATTACCGGTATTTTCCCTGCTCTAATATTACTGGTGAGGACTCCTGTGTAACATTATTGGTGATGACTTCTCTCTAACCTGACTTGTGTAGAGCCTATTCTAACATTACTCTTGGTGACACTATTCTCCAATTACTGTTGATGACTCTAATCTAACATTGATGGTAGTAACCCTACTCTAACATTACCGGTTGTGAGCTTACACTAACCTTCTTGTCTGAGATGAAGAGAAATTTCTTCACAGAGAGCTTTGTGAATCTTTTGACTTATCTACCACAGAGAGCTGTGGATGGTCATTCGTTGAATACATTCAAGAGAGAAATCAATAGATTTTGGATAGCAAGGAAATCAACGGATAAAAATATAGGGCGGAATAGTGGAGTTGATGTAGAAGATCAGCCATGACCTTATTGAATCGCGGAGCAGGCTGGAAAGTGCGAATGGCCTGTTCCTGATCCGATTTCTGCTGTGCCAATTACTTGATTCTGCTCTAACATAATCGGTGGTGACCTGAATTAAACGTTACTGGTGGTGACTCTATTCTAACATTACTGGTGATGACTCTACGCTAAAATTACTAGTGGGGAATCTACTTTAACATTAGTGGTGCATACCCAACTCTAACATTAGTGATGGTGACGCTGCTCTTACTTTACTTGTGGTGACTGTACTTTAATATACTGGTCCGCATCCAACTCTAACATTACTGGAGGTGCCTCTAATTAAACAGTACTGATGGTGACATTACTCTAACATTACCCGTGGTGACGCTACTGTAACATTACTGATAGTGACCCTAATTTAACATTACTGCTTTTGACCAGACTCAAACATTAACGGTGGTCATCCCACTCTAACATTACTCGTCGTGATCGAACTCTAACATTACTGGTAGTGACCCTACTATTACATTACAGGTGGTGACTCTGCTTTAACTTTACTGGTGGTGACCCAACTCTAACATTACTGCTCGTAATTCTGCAGTAACTTTAATTATGGTGAACTTGATCTAGCATTACTGGTGGTGACCCTATTGTAACATTAATGGTGGCGATTCTAATCTAAAATTACTGATCGTTAGCGTAGGGTAACATTACTGGTGTTGACCCTACTGTAACATAATGATGGTGACCCAACTCTAACTTTATGGTGATGACCCTACTCTAACATTAGTGGCGATGACCGTACTCTAACATTATCGGTGGTGATTCTACTCTAACCTTACTGGTGGTGAGTCTACTCTAACATTACTGACAGTGGCTCTACTCTAACATTACTGGTAATGACTGTACTTTAACATTGCCGTTGGTGATCCTACACTAATTTTACTGATGGAGACTGTACCCTTCTTACTGGTGATGACTCTACAGTATCGTTACTTGTGGTGAGTGTTCTATATCATTATTGGTTGTGACTCTAGTCTAACATTACTGGTTGTGACTCTACTCTAACGTTACTGGTGGTCACCCTGCTCTAAAGTTACTGGAGGTGATCCTCCTGTAACATTACTTGTTGTGACCATATTCGAACATTTATTCGTTCATGGGATGTGGGTGTTGCTGTCAAGGCCACAGTTTATTGCCCATCCCTAATTCCTCTTGAAGATGTAGTAGTGAGCCACCTGTTTGAACCGCTGCAGTCTGTTGAAGCGACTCCCACAGTGCTGTTCGGAAGGGGGCTCCAGATGTTTGAGTCAGCGACTATGAAGGAACGGCGATATATGTCCAAGTCCAGATGGTTTGTTACTTGGAGAGGAATTTTAAGGTGATGGTGTTAATATGCACCTGTTGCCCTTGTCATTCTTGGTGGTAGAACTCGCGGGTTTGGGTGGTGCTGCCGAAGAAACCTTGGCAAGATGCTGCAGCGCAACTTGTAGATGGTACACACTGCAACCATGGTGCGCCAGTGGGGGAGGGAGTGATCATTTAAGGCGGTGGTTCGGTGCCAATCAAGGGGCTGTTTGTCCTGGATTATCTCCAGCTTTTTGACTGTTATTCTAGCTGCACTCATCCTGGCAAATGGAGATTGATCCACCAGTCTCCAGACTAGTAGCTAGTAGATGATAGAAAGGCCTTGGGGAGCCAGGAGGTCAGTCACACGCCGCCAAACACTCAGCCTCTGATCTGCTCTTTCAGCCACATTTTTTATCTGGCTCGTCCAGTTAAATATCTGGCCAATTGTGGCCGCTCTGATATTGCTGTTGGGAGATTCGATGATGATATTGCCGCTGAAAGTCATGGGGAGGTGTTTAGACTCACTCTTTTTGGAGATTGTCATTGCCTGGCACATGTCTGTCTGGACTGTTACTTGCCATTTATTAGCCCAAACCTGCAAGTTGTCCTGGTCTCGCTGCATGTGGGACTCATTATCCTCAGAACTGCAAATGAAACTAAACAAAATGGGCCATGCTTTCCGATCGCAGGCTTCCCACGTGCGGTGGCCTCAAATCTGGAAAAAATCCACGGACTTACCTGAGGGCTGATGAGTTCCGGACACTTCTGCACCTGGAACTCTGCAACTAGAAATGCGCAGGGCCCACGTATCCCAGGGGCGCATGCGGTTTGCAAGCTTCCCTGGGACCACGTGGGCCATGGGGAGCCAATCACAGAAGGGAATAGCCCTTCAGAAACTTGACAGATAGACCTATCAATATATGAATGGAGAACACCACAAAAACAGTGTAAACCATTAAATAAAAAAAATCACATTTTTAAAATGAGTTGAAATTACAATTAAATTAAATATTTTAAACAAAAATGTAATTTTTTTGCAAAAAGTAATTAAAGTTTTTTACGGGGCTAAAAATAAACTTACATTTTTAAAAGTATTTTTAAAAGATAAATGAGTGAAAACATTGTTTTTTACTTTTTTCAAATCTTATTATGTTAAAAGCAGGCCTCACCCCTGCTTTTACCACGTGTAAGATTTCTGAGGGTTTTCTGCGGGCAGAGGTTCTCCAGAAAGCAGAACTCTCCCCCACCGCAGGGGCCCTTCTCCAGGGCAGGCGTCCAATCTGCCAAGAGCATTCTTGCGGCGCCATTTCTTTACAGATTCTGGTACAATACTACTCTGCTGCTGCTGATGGCTCACACGCCTCACGGAACCCATTTTTGAGGTGCTAGATCTTTTCTGAATCTATCCCATTTAGCACGGTGGTAGTGCCACGCAACACGATGGTGGGTGTCCTCAGTGGGTAGACGGGACTCCATCTCCACAGGGATTGTGCGGTGGCCACTGCTACCAATGATGTCATGGACAGATGCATCTGCAGCAGGTAGATGGTGAGGAAAAGATCAAGTAGGTTTCGTCCTCGTGTTGGTTCTCTCACTTCCTGCCACAAACCTAGTCCAGCAGCAAACGTCCAAGGCTCCTGCATCACTATCCGTGCATATGTGCTGTCCCACCAGCAGGACATAGAAACATAGACATAGAAGATAGGAGCAGGAGTAGGCCATTCGGCCCCTCGGGCCTGCTCCGCCATTCAATGCGATCATGGCTGATCATCCAAATTCACTACCCGGTCCTTGCTTTCTCCCCATACCCCTTGATCCCTTTAGCCTTAAGAAATATATCCAACTCCTTCTTGAATATATTTAATGAACTGGCCTCCACCGCCTTCTGTGGTAGAGAATTCCACAGGTTCACCACTCTCTGGGTGAAGAAATTCCTCCTAATTTCTGTCCTAAATGGCCTACCCTTAATCCTTAGACTGTGCCCCCTGGTTCTGGACTCCCCGACCATCGGGAACATCCGTCCTGCATCTAGTCTGTTCTTTCCTGTCAGAATTTTATAAGCTTCCATGAGATCACCTCTCATTCTTCCAAACTCCAGCGAGTACAAGTGCAATCGACCCAATCTCTCCTCATACATCATTCGTGCCATCCCAGGTATCAGCTTGGTGAATCTTCGCTGAACTCTTTCCATGGCAAGTATATCCTTCCTCAGATAAGGCGACCAAAGCTGCACACAATACTCAAGATGTGGTCTCACCAAGGCCCTGTACAACTGCAGAAAGACATCCTTGTTCGTTTACACAAACCCTCTCGCGACGAATGCCAACATACCAGTTGACTTCTTAACCGCCTGCTGCATCTGCATGCTTACCTTCAGCGACTGGTGCAGAAGGACACCCAGGTCTCGTTGCACTTCCCCTTCTCCCAATCTATTGCCATTTAGATAATAATCTGCCTTCCTGTTTTTGCCACCAAAGTGGATAACCTCACATTTATCCACATTATATTGCATCTGCCATGTTTCTGCCCAATCACCCAACTTGTCCAAATCATCCTGGAGTTTCCCGAAATGCTCCTCACAGCACACACGCCCACCCAGCTTTGTGTGATCTGCAAGTTTGGAGATATTACATCTAGTTCCCTTGTCCAGATCATTTAGATATATTGTGAATAGCTGGGGTCCAAGGACTGATCCCTGCGGTACCCCACTAGTCACTGCCTGCCATTCGGAAAAAGACCCATTTATTCCAACTCGTTGCTTTCTGCCTGCCAACCATTTCTCTATCCAAGTCAATACCTTGCCCCCAATCCAATGTGCCTTAACTTTACACACCTCCAAGAGGTGCCAACACAGCGGTATTCAGACGTGAAGTTTTGGCACAGGGAGTACTCTATATTGATTCGGCCCTCATGAAGACTGTAGTGTATGTACCTTTAAGAGGGGGGCACGGTGGCATAGTGGTTAGCACTGTTGCCTCACAGCGCCAGGGACCCGGGTTCAAATCTGGCCTCGGGCGACTGTCTGTGTGGAGTTTGCACATTCTCCCTGTGTCTGCGTGGGTTTTCTCCGGGTGCTCCGGTATCCTCCCACAGTCCAAAGATATGCAGGTTAGGTTGATTTGGCTATGATAAATTGACCCTTAGTGTTAGGGGATTAAATACATGGGGTTATGGGGATAGGGTGGGATATGTGTCGGTGCAGGCTCGATGGGCCGAAATGGCCTCTATCTGCACTGTAGATTCTGTGATTCTGTGATTCTGAAGAGGAAATATGTTTTTGATCCCCTGTGTACTGTAGTACCAGTAGTGACCACTCGGGTATATAAGCCTGTATAGCGCCTTGTGCCGTTAGTTCACCTCCAGACTTTGTTCAGTAAACACTTGTTAAATCAGCTCCTGCATCCCATGTCTCCATTAACACATGGATCGAACAGTGGCGACGAGTTAGAAACGAACTTACCTGCAAGTCGGCAGCACCTCAAGGAGATCAACTCCTCAGACGAAGGTCGAAGCCAGAAGCAAGAAGAAAAAAAAAATACCTGTGGTTTCACCAGCTAAACGGGCTGGTGGCAGGTAGTGCACTGATCCTTCCTGGGCTGCGGCGGGCTGGGGCTCGATCGGGTGGCTCTGCAGCGGGGCCGGGCAGCGAGTCGGAAAGCAGAAGCAAAGAGAGACAGAGGGTGGAACACTCAGGAGGCGGCCGGTGCTGCAAAGCAGGTCGGCGTTCGGACCGAGCAGAGGGAGGGGAAAGTCCCAGAGGGTCCGCTCCACAATGGGAACGGTTCTCCAAGTAAAGGAGAAACTATTTAAAAGATACATATAAAAAAAAATAGAAATACAGCTAAAAGCTGCAGGTCGCAACGGGAACTGCAGAGAACAGCGTTGGCAGCAGTGGGAATGCGCGGGAGGCGCCATCTTGACTCGGCGGGGAAGAAGGAAAAGCGCGGGAGGCGCCATTTTTGATTTTCAGGATGCCGAAGACTGGCAATATCACTGCTTTCGATAGTGATATAGAGGATTGGACCACATATGTGGAAAGAGTGGAGGTATATTGCAAGGCGAATGAAGTAACTCATGATATAAAGGCATTGGTACTTCTAAATGTGATGGGCGCAAGGACATACGGGCTGTTACGAAACTTAAACACTCCAGCCAAACCGATGGACAAGAATTTTAAGGAGATTGTTGATACCTTAAGGAGCACTTAAACCCAACACCGCTGCTGATAGCAGAACGATTCAAATTCTTCAGGAGGAATCAGCACAAGAATGAAAGTAACACTGATTACCTCACCGAATTACGAAAGCTGTCAAAACACCGCCAATTCGGGGCAGGACTGGTAGATTCTCTACGAGACAAATTCGTCTGCGGTCTCCTAAGCGAAGGAACACAGAAAAGACTACTTTCTGAGAAAGATTTGACACTGGACAAGACTTTCAGTATGGCTGTATCATACGAAGCAGCAGCAAGAGGAGCTGCAGAGATACAGCAAAAGCCACAGGACTTCGGCACCCATGAAATGACACGGGGTTTCGAGAGTTGTTATCGCTGTGGCAGATCCAACCATGACCAGAAGGACTGCTGGTTGAAGGACAAAGCATGCAGGCAATGCGGAAAGATGGGACACATTGCACGTATATGCAGATCAGGAAAAAAATCCGCTGACAGTAAAAGGGTCAGTAAGGAAAAGTACAGAAAGGTGCAAATGATGACGGACAGTAGCTCCGAAGACCAGAAGAGCGATAGCGACTCCGGAAACAAGAGACTAAGCTGTCTCAAATTACATAATGTAATTGCCAAAGAAGATTACCAGACCATTTGGGTTACCCTCACGATAGCGGGGTCCCCAGTTAAAATGGAGCTAGATACAGGATCAGCTCTGACCATCATAAGACGACGGGATTACGAGCGGCTATTTCCGCATATACCTTTGAAAGACACATCGATTATCTTGAAGACATATACGGGACAGAATGTTTACCCCAGAGGGAAAATACGGGTGCCTGTTGTATACAATGGCAAGGAAATACCGAAGTTGTATTTATACATTCTGCCAGATGGTGGTCCACCGTTGTTGGGACGTGAATGGATCAGAAAGATACGTTTAGACTGGCACTCCATTCAGGCACTGACGGTGACCAGTAAGAAAAAGAATGATGATGACGTCATACCTGGACGATTAAAAGAAATCTTGGCTAACGCCAAATAAGTGTTACAACAGGATCTAGGAACCCTGAAAGGCGCCACCGCCTCAATAAAAGTGGAAGGTGCGGCAATTCCCAAGTTTTTTAAGGCAAGTCCGGTGCCATACGCAATTCGTCTAGCCGTCGAGGCAGAGCTGGAGAATTTGGAAAAAGCAGGCGTGTTATCCAAGGTAGATTGGAGCGAGTGGGCAACACTCATCATCCCGGTAATGAAGAAAACGTTGAATAATGATAAATCTGAAGAACAGAGAAAAATTCGCATCTGTGGGGACTTCAAGGTGACTGTAAACCCGGTTCTTCACACAGTGCAGAAGATATTTTCGCCTCACTATCCGGAGGGAAACGTTTCACCAAAATTTAGTTAGCACAGGCATATCTACAGATGGAGGTTGAGGAGGCCTCTAAAAAGTATCTCACGATAAACACACACAAAGGCCTGTACCAGTACAATCGACTGGTTTTCGGAGTGGCATCAGCTCCGGCTATCTGGCAAAGAGCTATGGAGCAAGTCCTGCAAGGGATTCCGAGGACTCAATGCTACCAAGACGACATCCTTGTAACAGGAGAAAACGACAACGATCACCTTGCCAACTTGGAGCAGGTGCTCACGAGGCTGAGAGAACGGGGCCTACGAGCAAATCGCCCCAAGTGCGAATTTTGCCAGAAACAAATATACTGTGGCCAGGCCATTAATGAAGACGTGTTGCATAAGTCACATGAAAAAATTGAAGCGGTCGTAAAAGCCCCCGCGCCTGAAAATGTCTCACAATTAAGGTCGCTCCTGGGATTAATAAATTACTATCAAAATTTTTTACCGAACTTGTCAACGGTTCTGCACGCCCTTAACGCACTGCTACTAACGGGAGTAGTTTGGAAATGGAGCGAAGACTGTAAACGTGCCTTCCATAAATGCAAAGGCTTGATCACGTCCAGGGAACTGTTGGCTCATTACAACCCATCACTGCCAATCAGACTGGCGTGCGACTCATCCCCTTATGGCGTGGGAGTGGTATTATTGCATAGATTCCCTGATGGCTCAGAGAGGCCGATAGCTTCTGCGTCATGCTCATTGAACTCAGCTGAGCGTAACTATGTCCAGATCGAAAGGGAGGCACTCAGCCTGGTGTGGGGGGTGAAGAAATTCAACCATTACCTACACGGACAAAAATGTACCTTGTTGACTGACCATCAACCCCTCGTCTCCATATTCAACCCTAAAAAGGGCGTTCCCATTATGACAGCACAAAGGCTACAAAGGTGGTCCCTTTTCCTAGGGGCACGCCAATATGACATAGAATACAAAGGAACAAAACAGCATGGGAATGCTGATGGGTTATCGTGCCTACCGTTGCCAATGGTAGAAGAGGCGCCTACAGTGGACCCAGTGGAGATGTTCCACTCGACCATAGTGGAATGTCTACCGGTGACAAATTCTACCATTGAAAAGGAAACGAGAAATGACCCGACTCTCTCACGAGTCTATGATTTAATGGTGAAGGGATGGCCAGCACATGGTGAACCACTGTTGCCAGCATTCTCGCAAAGAGAAGAACAGCTGTCAGTGTGCCGAGGAACCTTGAATTGTGGATAGAGAGTGGTGATTCCACCCAAACTCAAGGATAAAGTGCCAAAGGAGCTTCACGAGGGGCATCTGGGAGGAGTGAAAATGAAGAACTTAGCCAGAGCGTTTGTGTGGTGGCCAGGTATCGATGGATACATCGAAGAAATGACCAAGAGCTGGCTAGGATGCCAGAAGGTCCAAAACGCCCCACCACAAGCCGTTCTACATCCATGGGAGTGGCCCTCATCTCCATGGCAAAGGGTACATATCGACTTTGCTGGTCAATTTATGGACTCAATGTTCTTAATCGCGGTGGATGCACACTACAAGTGGCCAGAGGAAATAAAGATGTCCTCCAACACCACGGAAAAAACCACCACAGTATTAAGGACCATATTCGCCAGGAATGGGCTGCCTGAACAGATCTGTTACATAAGAACATAAGAACATAAGAAATAGGAGCAGGAGTAGGCCAATCGGCCCTTCGAGCCTGCTCCGCCATTCAATAAGATCATGGCTGATCTGATCCTAACCTTCAATCTACTATCACAGAACTAGACACATGCAATAGGAGCAGGATCAGGCTTCACTGCCCCTGGACCCGCTTTGCTACCCACAGGGCCATGACCGATCCGAACATAGACTCATGTCCAAATTCCTGCCCGCTCCCCATAACCCTTAATTCCCTTTACTTATAGGAAACTGTCTATTTCTGTTTTAAATTTATGTAATGATGTAGCTTCTACAGCTTTTTGGGGCAGCATATTCCATGGACCTACCACCCTCTGAGTGAAGTAGTTCCTCCTCATCTCAGTTTTGAAAGAGCAGCCCCTTATTCTAAGACTATGCCCCCTAGTTCTAGTTTCACCCATCATCGGGAACATCCTCCCCTCATCCAGCCGATCCAACCCCTTCACAATCTTATTCTTCTCCCGTTCTTCTGAACTCCAATGAGTAGAGTCCCAATCTACTCAACCTCTCCTCATATGTCCATCCCCTCATCCCCGGGATTAACCGAGTGAACCTTCTTTGTACTGACTCGAGAGCAAGTATGTATTTTCTTAAGTATGGACACCAAAACTGTATGCAGTATTCCAGGTGCGGTCTCACCAATGCCTTGTACAACTGAAGCAATACCTCCCTATTTTTATATTCTATCCCCCTAGCAATGAAAGCCAACATTCCATTGGCCTTCTTAATCACTTGCTGCACCTGCATACTAACCTTTTGAGTTTCGTGCACCAGGACACCCAGATCCCTTTGTACTTCAGTACTTTCAAGTTTCTTGCCATTAAGATAATGATTTGCTTTACAATTTTTCCTGCCAAATTGCATAACCTCACACTTTCCAGTATTGTATTCCATCTGCCAAATCTCTGCCCATTTACTTAGCCTGTCTATGTCCCCTTGCAGGTTTTTTATGTCCTCCTCACTCACTACTTTCCATCCCATCTTAGTTTCATCTGCAAACTTTGATATGTTACACTCGGTCCCATCCTCCAAATCGTTAATATAGATTGTAAAGATTTGGGGACCCAGCACTGACTCCTGCGGAACACCACTAGAGTCATAGAGTCATAGAGTCATAGAGTTATACAGCACAGATAGAGGCCCTTCTGCCAATCGTGTCCGCGCCGGCCATCAAGCCCTGTCTAATCTAATCCCATATTCCAGCATTTGGTCCGTAGCCTTGTATGCTGTGGCATTTCAAGTGCTCATCCAAATGCTTCTTAAATGTTGTGAGGGTTCCTGCCTCTACCACCCTTTCAGGCAGTGAGTTCCACATTCCAACCACCTTCTGGGTGAAAAAGTTATTTCTCAAATCTCCTCTAAACCTCCCGCCCTTTACCTTTAATCTATGCCCCCTAGTTATTGACCCCTCTACTAAGGGAAAAAGCTCCTCAGCATCCATCCTATCTATGCCCCTCATAATTTTGTACACCTCAATCATGTCCCCCCTCAGCCTCCTCTGCTCCAAGGAAAACAAACCCAATCTGCCCAGTCTCTCTTCATAGCTGAAGCGCTCCAGCCCTGGTAACATCCTGGTGAACATCCTCTGCACCCTCTCCAACACGATCACATCCTTCCTGTAGTGTGGCGACCAGAAATGCACTCAGTATTCCAGCTGTGGCCTAACCAGTGTTTTATACAGCTCCATCATAACCTCCTTGCTCTTATAGTCAATGCCTCGTCTAATGAAGGCAAGTATCCCATATGCCTTTTTTACCACCTTATCCACCTGTTCCGCCGCCTTCAGGGATCTGTGTACTTGCACGCCCAGATCCCTCTGACCCTCCGTCTTGCCTAGGGTCTTACCATTCATTGTGTATTCCCTTGCCTTGTTAGTCCCCCCAAAGTGCATCACCTCGCACTTTTCCGGGTTAAATACCATTTGCCACTGTTCCGCCCATCTGACCAACCCATCTATATCGTCCTGCAGACTGAGGCTACCCTCCTCGCTATTTAGCACCCTACCAATTTTTGTATCATCCGCGAACTTACTGATCATACCTTTTACATTCATATCCAAGTCATTAATGTAGACCACAAACAGCAAGGGACCCAGCACCGATCCCTGTGGTACCCCACTGGCCACAGGCTTCCAGTCACAAAAACAACCTTCGACCATCACCCTCTGCCTTCTGCCACGAAGCCAGTTGTGTATCCAATGTGCCAAGGCACCCTGGATTCCATGGGCTCTTACCTTCTTGACCAGTCTCCTGTGCGGGACTTTATCGAAGGCCTTACTGAAATCCATGTATACCACATCCACTGCGTTACCCTCATCCACAGACCTAGTCACCCCCGCAAAAAATTCAATCAAATTAGTCAGACATGATCTTCCCTTGACAAAGCCATGTTGACTATCCCTGATTAATCCTTGCCTCTCCAAGTGGAGACAAATTTTGTCCCTCAGAATTTTTTCCAATAATTTTCCTACCACTGATGTTAGGCTCACTGGCCTGTAGTTCCCCGGTTTTTCCCTACTTCCCTTCTTGAATAATGGTACTACATTAGCGGTTCTCCAGTCCTCTGGCACATCCCCTGTGGCCAGAGAGGTCCTGAATATATGTGTTAGAGCCCCCGCAATCTCTTCCTTTGCCTCACACAGCAGCCTGGGATACATTTCATCCGGGCCTGGGGATTTATCCATTTTTAGGCCAGCTAAAACCGCCACTAGTTACTGATTGCCAATCTCAGAATGAACCATTTATCCCAACTCTCTGCCTTCTGTTAGATAGCCAATCCTCTATCCATGCCAGAATATTACCCCCAATCCCGTGATTTTTTATCTTAAGCAATAATATTTTGTGTGGCACCTTGTCAAATGCCTTTTGGAAGTCTAAATACACTACGTCCATTGGTTCCCCTTTATATATGTTACTTCCTCAAAGAACTCCAGAAAATCTGTCAAACATGACTTCCCCTTCATAAAACAATGCTGACTTTGTCCTATTAAATTATGATTATCCAAATGTCCTGTTACTGTCTCCTTAATAATGGACTCCAACATTTTACCTATCACAGATGTTAGGCTAACCGGTCTATAGTTTCCAGCCTTCTGTCTACTGCCCTTTTTAAATAAGAGTCTTACATTAGCAGTTTTCCAGTCTGCCAGGTCCTTTGCTGAGTCCAGGGAGTTTTGGATAATTATTACCAATGCATCCACAATCCCTACCGCCACTTCCCTCAAGACCCCAGGATGTAAGCCATCAGGTCCAGGTGATTTATCCGCCTTGAGCCCCATTATTTTACCGAGTACCACTTCCTTAGTGATTTTGATCGTGTTTAGCTCCTCCCCCCTATAGCCCCCTGTTTGTCCAGTGTTGGGATATTCTTCGTGTCCTCTACTGTAAAGACTGATACAAAATACTCATTCAGTGTTTTTGCCATCTCCATATTTCCCACCATTAATTTCCCGGTCTCGTCCTCTAAGTGACCAACATTTTCTTTAGACACCCTTTTTCTTTTTATATATCTATAAAAACTCTTACTATCTGTTTTTATATTTTTTTCTAATTTACTTTCATAATCTATCTTCCCTTTCTTAATCAATCTTTTTGTTATATTTTGCTGTCTTTTAAAGTTTTCCCAATCCTCTATCCTCCCACTAGATTTGGCGACCTCATATGCCCTTGTTTTTAGTCGAATACTATCCTTAATTTCTTTACTTAGCCACGGATGGCTGTCTTTTCTTTTACACCCTTTTCTTTTCAGTGGAATATATATTTTTTGGAAGTTGTAAAATAACTCCTTAAATGTACACCACTGATCATGTATCGTCCTAACCTTTAATCTATTTTCCTATCCACTCTACTCAATTCCGCTCTCATACCTTCATAGTCTCCTTTATTCAAGCTTAGCACGCTTGTTTGAGATCCAACCTACTCACCCTCTAATTGAATATGGAATTCAACCATGTTATGGTCACTCATTCCAAGGGGATCCTTTACAAGGACATTTTTAATTAATCCTGTCTCGTTACACAGGACCAGATATAAGCTTGCTCGTCCCCTGGTCGTTTCAGTTACATACTGCTCAAGAAATCCATCCCTAATACACGAAATGAACTCATCCTCAAGGCAGCCCTGCCCAGTTTAATTTGTCCAATTAATATGATAGTTAAAATCCCCCATCTTTATAGATGTTCCCTTATTACAAGCCTCAACTATTTCCTGATTGATACTCCGTCCAACCGAGTTGCAACTGTTCGGAGGCCTATAGACTACGACCACTAGTGTTTTTTCCCCCTTATTATTCCTTATCTCCACCCAAACTGTTTCATTATCCTGATCTTTTGACCCAATATCATTTCTCTGTATTACAGTGATTCCTTCCTTTATTAACATAGCCGCTCCACCTCCCGTTCCTTCCTGCCTGTCCTTCCTGATCGTTAAATAACCTGGTATGTTTAACTCCCAGGCATTGTCACCTTGCAGCCATGTTTCTGTAATTGCCACAAGATCATACCCATATGTAGTTATTTGTGCCATTAACTCGTCTATTTTGTTTCGAATGCTACGTGCATTCAGTTAGAGAACGTTCAAATATGTTTTGTGACACTTAATTCCTGCTTTTGCCCGTTTTATTACTTTACCTTTTACTCCATACTTTCTGCCCCTTCCTGACACATTCTGGTTTATAATTTCCCCACTGCTACCTAAGTCTATGACCTTCTCTGTTGTTATTTTTATTAATTGCTCTCTAGGAACCTCCCCCCCACTAGTTAGTTTAAAGCCCTCTCTACAGCCCTAGTTATATGATCCGCCAGGACTCTAGTCCCAGCTCTGGCCAAGTGAAGCCTGTCCTAATGGAACAGCTCCCTCCTGCCCCAGTACTGGCGCCAGTGTCCCAGGAAGCAAAACCCATTTCTCCCACACCAGTCTTTGAGCCGCGCATTTAACTCTCTAATTTTATTTGTCCTAGCCAAATTTGCTCGTGGCTCAGGTAATAGTCCAGAGATTATTACCCTTGAGGTTCTGTTTTTTAATTTGACCCCTAGCTGCTCATACTCCTTTAACAGAACCGGCTTCCTAGTCCTATCTACGTCGTTTGTACCAACATGGACCACGACGACTGGATCCACCCCCTCCCACTGCAAGTTTCTTTCCAGCCCAGAGGATATGTCCTTAACCCTGGCACCGGGTAGGCAACACAGCCTACGGGACTCTCGCTCTTGGCTGCAGAGAACTCTATCCATCCCTCTAATAATACTATCCCCTACCACTACAACATTTCTATTTACTCTCCCCTCTTGAATGGCCAGCCGTTCCACGGTGCTGTGGCCAGGTTTCTCATCCTCCCTGCAGTCCCTGCTCCTGTCCACACAGGGAGTAAGCACCTCGAACCTGTTGGCCAAGAGCAAGAGCTGCGGCTCCTCCAACACTACCTCCTGGATCCCCGTACCTGCCTCGCTCGTAGTCACACCGTCCTGACCCTGGCCATGTGCTACATCTGAATGAATTAACTTCATAGGTGTGACCACCTTCTGGTACACTGAGTCCAGGTATTCTCCCCCTCCCTGATATGTCGCAGTGTCTGAAGCTCAGACTCCAGCTCATCAACACGGAGCTGGAGATCCTGTAGCAGCAGACACTTGTCACAGATGTATTCACCGTGAGCCTCAATGGCGTTTACCGGCTCCCACATCTCGCAACAGTAACACATCACCTGCTCCATTCTATGTAATTAATTAAAAAAAATTTGTTACCCGATTTTAGATGCTAGTGTCCCCTTTAATTAATTGGATTTAAATTAAATCAATCCCTCTAATTACACCAGTTAAATGGTTTACCAACAGTCACTCTGCACCAGAAAGGCCTTATTAAGTACAACCTGTTAAAGATATTCTCTACAGGCGCTTATTTACCAACTGTCCCCACTACACCACAGAGACCCTTGCAAAAAACCGCCGAATTTAAGCTTGTAATGAAAAGGAGAAAGAAAGAAATACTCACCAACCAATCCAACCAATCACTTACCTGCTTCCTGGTGACGTCACACATGGATTACTTTTTACCTCTCTCCTCTGCTGCTGAATTGGTATGACTCACCTCACAACTGCCGCCGCTTTAAGCTCTGCCGCCGGTCACTGCCCCCTCACAGGTCCGATGCTCTGATCAGGCCTCACCTCACAACTGCCGCCGCTTTAAGCTCTGCCGCCGGTCACTGCCCCCTCACAGGTCCGATGCTCTGATCGGGCCTCACCTCACAACTGCCGCCGCTTTAAGCTCTGCCGCCGGTCACTGCCCCCTCACAGGTCCGATGCTCTGATCAGGCCTCACCTCACAACTGCCGCCGCTTTAAGCTCTGCCGCCGGTCACTGCCCCCTCACAGGTCCGATGCTCTGATCGGGCCTCACCTCACAACTGCCGCCGCTTTAAGCTCTGCCGCCGGTCACTGCCCCCTCACAGGTCCGATGCTCTGATCAGGCCTCACCTCACAACTGCCGCCGCTTTTAAGCTCTGCCACCGGTCACTGCCGCCTCACAGGTCCGATGCTCTGATCGGGCCTCACCTCGCAACTGCCGCCGCTTTTAAGCTCTGCCGCCAGTCACTGCCCCCTCACAGGTCCGATGCTCTGATCGGGCCTCACCTTGCAACTGCCGCCACTTTTAAGCTCTGCCGCCGGTCACTGCCCCCTCACTGGTCCGATGCTCTGATCGGGCCTCACCTCGCAACTGCCGCCGCTTTTAAGCTCTGCCGCTGCTCACTGCCCCCTCACAGGCCTGATGCTCTGATCGGGCCTCACCTCGCAACTGCCGCCGCTTTTAAGCTCTGCCGCCGGTCACTGCCCCCTCACAGCTCCGATGCTCTGATAAAGGACCACAATTTGTATCCGAAGAATTCAGGAAGTTCTTCAAAAACAATGGGGTTAAGCACTACACGTCCGCCCCATACCATCCCGCCACCAATGGATTAGCTGAAAGGTTTGTCCAGACCTTCAAGAAGGCCATAAATGCCATGGGTAATGAAGTCATAAATCTACAACATAAGGTAGATAACTTCTTGTTTGCGTACAGGAATGCAACACATGTGGTTACTAACCAAACACCAGCCATGATGTCTTTCAATAGAAGACTAAGATGCCGGCTGGATTTGGTCAAGTCAAACGTCAGAAGGGACGTAGAGAACCGGCAATTTCAAAGCATGAATGAAAGGCCAACTAGAACCTTCCAGATAGGTCAAACAGTTTTGGCCCGGGACTACCGTAGTGAGAAATGGCAGCCTGGAACTATTTGCACATGACTAGGACTGCTGATGTATAACGTGGACATTGGAGAAAGCATAATAAGGTGCCATGCTGACCAGATCATAGAGTCATCCGAAAAAGGACAACCTACACCACAACTCTATATGCCTAGTGATGAAGCAGAGATACCCATAGTATCTACCTCCGATCCGGTGATACTGGAACCAGATGTACCCGACACTGGCATTGAAGCCGAATCGACCTTGCCAAAAGAACCTACTACACCACCGAAACCTACTACACCACCGAGGCGTTATCCGGACTGAGTCAGGAAGCCTCCAGAGAGACTGAATTTGTAATTGATTAACTTCAGCAAATGTGTAGATTATTGTTCTTGTAAAAATGTTATTTAATGATTACTTAAAATGTTAGGTACTATTTATCTAAAAGGGGAGGAATTGTAGCGTATGTACCTTTAAGAGGAACTGTGTTTTTGAAGCGCCTGTGTACTGTATTACCAGTAGTGTCCACTCTGGTATATAAGCCTGTATAGCTTCTTGTGTAGTTAGTTCACCTCCAGACTTTGTTCAGTAAACACTTGTTAAATCAACTCCTGCATTCTGTGTCTCCATTAACACACGGATTTAACAAAGATTCATGCCATCTCGTCATTCATGTGCAAGGAAATGTCATGCTGATTACCACCTACCAGCCTCTGCCAGGATTCTTTCATGTTGAACAACACTTGGAAGAAGCATTCAGAGTAACCAGTTCACAGAATGCACTCTGTGAGGGGGGCTTCAATATCCATAACCAAAACTGGCTCAGTAGCACCACTACTGACCGAGCTGGACGTTTCCAGAAGGGCGTAGCTGCAAGGTGGTTAGAGAATCAACATGAGTCAAAACCTACTTGACATTGTCCTCACCAATTTACATGTCGCAGATGCATCTGTCCATGACAGTATCGGTAGGGGTGACCACCGCACATAATTTGTCGTGACGAAGTCCCATCTTTACACTGACAACTCCCTCCAACGTATTGTGTGGCACTACCACCGTGCTAAATGGGATAGATTCGAAACAGCTCAAATCATAGCATCTACGAGGCGCTGTGGGCTAACAACAGCAACAACATTGTACCACGAAATAACAACAGAAATGCTGAAAATACTCATCAGGCCAGGCAGCATCCGTGGTGAGAGAAGCAGAGTTAACGTTTCAGGTCTGGGACCCTTCATCGTTGTATACCACGATCTGTAAAGTCATGGTGCAATATTCTGGTAGATTCGTTGTTTTTTAGAATAGTTGATTTTATGGCCCAGAACTTCGGGTCTCCACGGGTGAGTATGCACGGGGTACTCACCCGTAGGCCCAATGGAAGTGCTGTTTTCATGCATGTACTGCAGCTGCTTGGGAAACCGGCACTTCTGTTCCACTGAATGCAGGGGTTAAGAGGTCTAACGCGTGTGCAGGAGAGGCAATGCGTGCGCATCAAACCTACGTTTTTTTTTGGAGGTTTTCCCGGGAGGGTAAGTCTGCAGGAGTTACACATTTAAAAAGCAGTCGCAAGGCCTGCTTTTTACAAGGTAATTGGCGAATTAATTAAAATTAAAACAATTTTTCCACAGGTTTATTATTTTTAAATACTTTAAAGAAAGGTAAGTTTATTTTTTTCAAAAATTTAAATTATTGTTTAAAATAGTTATTTCATGTAATTTATAGTTTATTTAAAAAATGTGATTTTTATTTCAATTTATTTGAAGATTAAGTGATGTTTCAGGGCTCGTAGTATTTATAAGTTTTGACAGCTTTTCCAATTGGCTCCCCATGGCCCACGTGAGCCCAGGGGACGCATCGAACTAACTGTGCCCCTGGGATATGCAAGCACTGCGCGCCGGCAGCTAGTGGAGGCCTAGAATCGCAATTCCACGGGGGCCCACAGCTCAACGGCCGGCACGTAAGGTAAGTGCAGGTCGGGGGCTTACACCCGCAGGAAGCCTCTGACCCGAATTTCTGGGCCATCATCTTATAATAATAAATATATTTTAATCATAGAATCATAGATCGGTTACAGCACAGAAAGAGGCCATTCAGCCTATCGAGCCCGTGCTGGCTCTATGCAAGCGCACTTCCATTAGATCCACTCGCTCGCCCTTTCCCCAAAGCCCTGCTTTTTTATCCTTCAGCTACTTATCCACCATGTACCTTCCACCAGTCCGAATCATCAGTAATGGATTTATAATCGTGTGTAAGAATTAAATGTAGAAATCTGTTATCATCAATTCTATGCAATGTTAACCTGAATTATTTATGTCATGTAATCCTCTGCTTATAATTAAATCTCTGTGAGTTAGCTGTAACTAGACAGCCTGCAGGAGAAAGAGGAATGCTGCAGCCGAATAAGGATGCAGTTGGTGAAAGCTGCATGGTAGCCACAGTAAGAATGAGACTTTGGTCCGGATTTTCCGATCGGAGGCTTCCTGCATTCAGTTTCCTCCAATCTCGAAAAAAATCGACAAACTTACCTGCTGGGTCCATAGGTCCCGACACTTCTGCTCCTGGGATTATCCTGGTGTGCGCGTGCAGAGGCCCAGGTATTCCAGGGGCGCAGGCAGTTCGCAAGCATCCCTGAGATCACATGGGCCATGGGTAACCAATCAAAGAAGGGAAACCCCCTTCACACATTGACAGGTTTCTCCGCTTAGATCTGTCAAAAGTATGAAAGGGGAAACTGAATAACACGCTAAAACATTAAATAATGTTTATTAAATCACGTAATTAAAATTACATTAAATTAAATATTTTCAACATAAATTTAATTTTTTGAAAAAATAATTTAAAGACTTTTACGAGGCTAAAAATAAAGTTACATTTTAAAAAATTATTTTAGAATTATAAATGAGTGAGAAAACGTATTTTTTAAATTTGTTAAAACATTTAGGCAGTTAACAGCAAGCCTTACACCTGCTTTTACCAGGCGTAAGAGTTTAAAATGTTTTCAGCGGGCGGAGGTTCTGCAGAGAGTGGAACTCTCCACCCACAGAGGCCATTGTTCACGGCAGGCATAGGAGCTGACAAGAGAATTCTTGACAGATCGAAAGTGCCGGTTTTCAGCGCATTTGCTTCGCATGAGTGAAACCGGCACTTGTGTGGCCCCGACGGGTGTGTACACAGCTCGTACACACCCGTGGGAGTCGGAACATACGGGCTGTAGAGAGCAGCTAGCCAGAGAAGCAAGGTCAGGTGTACCTGCCTCTGTGTTGGAATGTTATGATGTCTGCAGTGAAACTAAAACTTAAACCTTTCACAGAAACAGAAACGACGCCATATCTCTTCCCCCTGGAGACATATTCCGTTGTTTTGCCATAACTACCCCAAACATGAGTCTTGATGGTCAAAAGCAGATCATGTAATTGTGTCATAAGTCTAGAACCTGCGTAAGCCAGATTGGTGCGGGTCTGGCATCTCTGTGATTGGATTTGGGGGCTTTTGGTTGTCAGCATGCGATTGTTTCAGTAAGACTCCATATGAAAGGTTTTGTGTGAGAGTAAGGGCACAACAAGGGGATTTTTACAGACACAAAGTGTAGAAGATTTCAGGAAGATTCACGGAGACACCCGGGAGACAAAGAGAGAAGAGAGTCCAGAATCACAGTGTGCAGCTTAATCACATTTGCGTTTCTATCCATAGGATAATGGGGTAATATAATTATCAAGTATCCTCTGTAAACTGCTCTTTGAATACTGTAATGTATTAAGCCATGCTTGTGCTGAATACATTTAAATTACTGTCCCCCGTACGGTTCAACCTCGAATCATTTGGAAACAGGTTTCCTGCGCGATCTTTTAATGGCCCGGCATATCCATCACTCTGCCATTACCTTCAAGCCAGGGGAACATTCCTGGTTCAATGAAGAGTGTAGAAGAGGAAGGCAGGAGCAGCACCGTGCGTAGCTGAAAATGTTCTGCCAATCTGGTGAAGCTACAACACAGGACTGCAAGCATGCTAAATGGTGGTGCTGCATGATAAAGACGGAGCTAAGCTACCCACAAGCAATGGATCAGTTCAAAGCTCTGCAGTCCTGCCACATCCAGTCATTAATGGTTTTGGACAAGTAAACAATTAACCAGAGGAGAAGGCGCCATCAACATCCCCATCCTCAATGGTGGCGGAGCCCAGCAAGGACTTATATAATTGCATTAAGACTTATTTACTCGTATACTTCAATCCTTTTGTAATAAAAGCTAATACACCATTCGCTTTCCCAATTATTGCTGCACCTGCAGGCTAACTTGCAGCGTACAATGACACCCAGTTCCCTATGAATTCCAACATGACGTGATCTCTCACCATTTAAAAACATTTTGTTTTTCTATTTTTCTTACCAAAGTGGATAATTTCACACTTGTCCATATTATATTCAATCTGTCATGTACTTTCCCACTCACTTAACCTGTCTATATCGCGCTGCATCATCTTTGCATCTTCCTTACACCTTACTTTCACACGCAACTTTGTATCATCAGCAAACTCGGATCCATTTGACATATTTGAGCCTCCAATTCATTCAATTTGTTTCTTACACCCCATACGTTAGTATATAACACAGTAAGTATATATGACCTGATACTTTCTTTCTTACACCGTTTAACTACCATGTTCCTTATATGTCTCGCCTGCTGTAACTACTTCAATTATTTTAGTATTTCCTTCACTGAAATATCACGTGGTAACCTGAAATCTGCTCTTATCCATTTTTATCGTTCATTTACCATTTTACTGCTGTTTATGGCTGAGTCCTCCCCCACCCCATTTAATTGTTTAATGCCAATTTTTGCCAGGCTATTTATCCTTTCCACTGGGACCTCGGTTTCAGCCCGGTTCAGGTACAGCCTGCTCCAAAGGTACAGCTATCTCGTGGCCCAGTACATTTGTAAAAAGTCACACAACACCAGGTTGTAGTCCAACAGCTTTATTTGAAATCACAAGCTTTCGGAGCGCTGCTCCTTCTCCAGGTGAAGTGGAGAAATGCATAAAGACACAGCTTATATAGTCAGAGAATCATGTCAGATGTTTACAGGTAACCTTTCCAACTGCCATTAATCACACCTCGGCAGAGAGAAAATCACAGCAGTCAAAGGTGTGAATGGTGTCCAAACAGGTCAGTCAGGGAAACATTACATCAAAGAACAATGAGGTGGGGTCACAAGGGGTCAAATATTGCAGAGGCTGGGGTCTGTATGAAAAACAAAAAAAGAAAAAAACATTTTTTTTTTTTGGCTGGAAATCACAGCAGGTCCGGCCGCATCCGTGTAGAGAGAACAAGCCAATGTCGACTACCTACATGCACACCAAGAACAGGAAGCTTGAGAAACTTGGCATCACCAGCAGCAGCAACCAAGCCTCCCCCGGTACCACGGTTGAAACCAGAGGGAAATCCATCGTCAACCTGTCCGACCACACCCTTCAACCAGACGAAATTGAAGTTCTCAGCCAAGCGCTCAATTTCTGCCCCACCACCAAAATGGACCCCATAGGTCTCGCGGCAGACACAGAGGAATTCATCAGGATAATGAGGCTCCGGGAATTCTTCCACAAATCCCAAGATGTCAGCAGCGAACCCAATGAGACAATCAATGATCCGGAACAGCAGACAGAGGGATCCGCAGTGCAGCAACCGAAGAAGAAAGAGTCAAATTGGACCCCTCCGGAGGGTCGCTGCCCTAAGCTTGACATGTATGCTCAAGCTGTCAGGAGATGCATCAACGCCAGATTCATCAGCCGCACTCACAAGACAGTCCAGAATGTCACCCGAGCACAACGCAACGCCACCCACGCTCTCAAGACCAACCGCAACATCGTCATCAAACCAGCAGACAAAGGAGGTGCCATTGTCATACAGAATAGAACGGACTATTGCAAAGAAGCATACCGACAACTGGACAACCAGGAACACTACAGACAGTTACCCGCAGATCCGACCAAAGAACACACCCGCCAACTCAACAGACTGATCAATACCTTCGACCCAGACCTTCAAAGCATCCTACATGCTCTCATCCCACGTACTCCCCGCGTGGGAGACTTCTACTGCCTCCCAAAGATACACAAAGCCAACACGCCTGGACGTCCTATCGCATCAGGCAACGGAACCCTGTGTGAGAACCTCTCTGGATATGTCGAGGGCATCCTGAAACCCATCGTACAGGGAACCCCCAGCTTCTGTCGCGACACTACAGACTTCTTACAGAAGCTCAGCACCCACGGACCAGTTGAACCAGGAACACTCCTCGGCACGATGGACGTCTCGGCACACTACACCAGTATCCCCCACGATGACGGCATCGCTGCGACAGCCTCAGTACTCAACACCAACAACAGCCAATCTCCAGACGCCATCCTACAACTCATCCACTTCATCCTTGACCACAATGTCTTCACCTTCGACAACCAGATCTTTACCCAAACACACGGAACAGCCATGGGGACCAAATTCGCACCCCAATACGCAAACATCTTCATGCACAAGTTCGAGCAAGACTTCTTCGCTGCACAGGATCTCCAACCAAAGCTATACACCAGATACATCGACGACATTTTCTTCCTATGGACCCACGGCGAAGAATCACTGAAAAGACTACACGATAACATCAACAAGTTCCATCCCACCATCAAACTCACCATGGACTACTCCTCAGAATCAATCTCATTCCTGGACACACGAATCTCCATCAAAGACGGACACCTCAGCACTTCACTCTGCCGCAAGCCCATGGACAACCTCGCGATGCTTCACTTCTCCAGCTTCCACCCTAACCACGTTAAAGAAGCCATCCCCTATGGACAAGCCCTGCGAATACACAGGATCTGCTCAGACGAGGAGGAACGCGATGGACACCTACAGACACTGAAAGACGCCCTTGTAAGAACGGGATATGATGCTCGACTCGTCGATCGACAGTTCCGACGGGCCACAGCGAAAAATCGCATAGACCTCCTCAGAAGACAAACACGGGACACAACCAACAGAGTACCCTTCGTCGTCCACTACTTCCCCGGAGCGGAGAAACTACGCCATGTTCTTCACAGCCTTCAACATGTCATCGATGACGACGAACACCTCGCTAAGGCCATCCCCACGCCTCCACTACTCACTTTCAAACAGCCGCCTAACCTCAAACAGACCATCGTTCGCAGCAAATTACCCAGCTTTCAGGAGAACAGCGACCACGACACCACACAACCCTGCCACAGCAACCTCTGCAAGGCATGCCAGATCATCAACACAGATACCATCATCACACGTGAGGACACCACCCACCAGGTACATGGTACATACTCATGTGACTCGGCCAACGTTGTCTACCTCATACGTTGCAGGAAAGGATGCCCCGGAGCATGGTACATCGGTGAGGCCATGCAGACACTGTGACAACGGATGAACGGACACCGCGCAACAATCACCAGGCAGGAGTGTTCCCTCCCAGTCGGGGAACACTTCAGCAGTCAAGGACATTCAGCCTCCGATCTTCGGGTAAGCATTATCCAAGGTGGCCTTCAAGACACACGACAACGCAAAATCGTCGAGCAGAAACTGATAGCCAAGTTCCGCACCCATGAGGACGGCCTCAACAGAGATCTTGGGTTCATGTCACGCTACATGTAACCCCACCTGATGCAGGGTCATCCAGACTCGAGTCGACATTGGCTTGTTCTCTCTACAAGGATGCGGCCGGACCTGCTGTGATTTCCAGCCAAAAAAAAAAAAATGTTTTTTGTCTGTTTTTTGGTTTTTCATACAGACCCCAGCATCTTCAATATTTGACCCCTTGTGACCCCACCTCATTGTTCTTTGATGTAATGTTTCCCTGACTGACCTGTTTGGACACCATTCACACCTTTGACTGCTGTGATTATCTCTCTGCCGAGGTGTGATTAATGGTAGTTGGAAAGGTTACCTGTAAACATCTGACATGATTCTCTGACTATATAAGGTGTGTCTTTATGCATTTCTCCACTTCACCTGAAGAAGGAGCAGCGCTCCGAAAGCTTGTGATTTCAAATAAAGCTGTTGGACTATAACCTGGTGTTGTGTGACTTTTTACATTTGTCCACCCCAGTCCAACTCCGGCATCTCCACACCCAGTACATTTAACAGTGTCCCATGAAATGGAGCCCCTCCCGCCCACACCACTCATCCAGCCACGTGTTCACCTTCCTGATCTGTTTGTCTCTATGGCAATTAGCACGTGGCTCGGGTAATAATCCTGAAATTAGAACACTTGAAGAACTGGTTTTTAATTTAGCTCCTCACTCCACATACGCCATCAGCAAGAACTCCTCCCATTTGTCACTGGTCCCGACATGAACCACGACAAACCTCGGTTTCCAAATTCATTTCATCCAGATCGAGCCGTCCCTTATCATGGCATCAGTGTATATGTAAATGGGGACAATGAGTCTGTGAATGTCCGATAATCGTCCCTCTGTGTGTGAGGCTGCGCTCAGGAGGGAACTTCCATGATCTCGGCAACTGATTTCGCGCAACTTACATCTGAAATCGTTGTAGATAATTTAATGGGAATAAAAGGTGAGAGACGTCCCTCTCCAATAAATTAGGAGCACAGAGGCATTTAAAACGTTTAAGGGGCAGAATAAACTCTCCTTATTTCACAACATCCTGTAGGACGGATTTTGCAGCTGCAGTTAGCGTCGTTTCCAATTCGATTTTGTAATTTAATGTTGAATCTGCCACCATCACCCTTTCAAGTATTGATTTCCCGATCACAACAAATCTCTTTGCAAATAAATGTTTCCTCAAATCGCCTCAGGTTCTTCTGTCAATAACCTTCAAATTCGCAAAAGTGTTTGAACAGGGCTGGTCAATATGATTGGGGCTATTGGCTCGTGTGGAAGATAAAGAAAGCCATTGACTGGTTGGGTGGAATGGATAGTTTCCGTGATTTAACATCGATGTATTTTTGTGTACATTGAGGTCTCACGGGTTAGCATTAGCATTCGGACCCTGGGAAAATTAGTTGGGATCTCAGGGTGTTAGAGCAGTGGGGCAAGACCTGGGATCAGGCAGCAATGCGAATGTGGCCTAAAGGTTTTGTGAACACTGAGAATGGATTTGGAGTTCGGTAGTTGGGGGAAATATGAAACATGGCTTTCTGGTATCAAGAAATTCGAAAAGCTCAGAATATACATGTGTCTTTCAATGATTCATTCAACTATTCAGAGGTTAAAAATATTCATGCAAACCCAAGTTTTTGAGACATGCTAAAGTTTTGAAGGTAAATCTTCATTCAAGGCCATCAAATAAATATTAAGAACAATGCAATCATTAGATTTAATGATGTTCATGCGAAAATGAACTTACTGTTTTTATTTAGAACCTTAATTTGAAGATTAGATATTTCATTAACTGAAAAAATGACAAACATTATTTTCAACAAGCTCTATGATTCATTTGATTGGGTGATCAAAAAACTCCTTCCAGTTTGGTCTCTATGAAAGAGCCTCCATTTAGTCCCACTCCCTTGCTTCTTCCCCGTAGCCCTGTACATTTTCCCCTTCAATGATTTCTCCAATACATTTTCCAAGTTACTATAGAAATTGCTTCCACCACCCTTTCAAAGCAATGCATTCCAGATTAAAGCAACACGCTTCGAGAAACACATTCACCTCACCTTCCATCTGCTTCAATTGCTAATTCACTTAAAAATAAACTTCTTTAGGTTTCTTGAATTTATGTTATTATTTATGTTGAGAAAACGAGGAAATAGCAACTTCAAAAGCAGAGATGTGGTTTTGGCTTTTCCGTGGTATATTTCGAGGAGCTGGGAGACGTCAAACTGAGGCTCTACATTGTCACCATAGGAAGTAGCGTGTAATTACAGCATGGCCAATTTATACAGGTGGTATGCTTAATAAAAGTGAAGAGAACGGAGTAAATGAATGTAGATGTACAAATTCCCCAAAACGGCAGGTTAACCTAACACATTGTCACAACACATAGAAGCATCTTAAAACACTTTATACAGGGTATTTTGGAGGTGCAGTGACTATTATGCCTGCACACCAGCAGCAGCCATGACGATATCTCGTAAGGGTGTAATGATGCTACATAATAAATGAATAACAACAGAAAATGCTGGAAAAACTCAGCAGGCCAGGCAACATCCGTGGATAGAAATTAGAGTCGACGTTTCGGGTCAAACCACTTTATCAAGACTAAAGAGGCACAGGGAACGAAATAGATTAAGAGGCCGGGCTGGGAGGAAATAAAAGAGAAGAGACATTAAGAGGTAGTCAAAACGAGACGAGATGGTGATAGGACATGTGGAGACAAAATACAGCTCCAAATTAGACGTGAAATGCGCTGGCAGAATGGGAGACGGCTGCCATGTGGGAGAGAGAAAAAAAAGAAAAGGGGGGGAGGGAAAAATCAAAAAAAAGGTGTGGATAAAAAATGTAAGTAAAAATGTGATAGGGGCCGAGCTTATGATCTGAAATTGTTGAACTCGATATTGAGTCCGGAAGGCTGTAAAGTGCCTAATCAGAAGATGTTTACGTTGCATCTTCTTGAATTGTTCCACGGAAGCTCAACGTAAACTCGAGGAGCAGCACCTAACAACATTTGTTTAATTAGAAACAGAGAAACTGGAGGGGATCAACTGGTTTATCAGAAACAAGACGGAGAATAACAGCCATATGGGATTGAATTTGACACGGTAATGCCATGGTTAACTTGTTCATGCCTTTCCTTTCTGTTTAGCATGTTCATTTTGAGTGATGGAGTTAATTACATATCCCTATCTCACGACTGTAGTTTGGTGCAGATACATCGCTGACCATTGGAATTAAAACCTCTCGCTGCCGCCTGACATTCTTAAATCCTGTTGATCATCCAAACCCAGTTAAAGGCGAAGGGCCTAGAAATTCAGTTGGCTGCGCCAGCCGTTAGCGCCTTAGGAGGAGCAGATCTCGAGCGCTAGGCGCTTCGCGCCCGGGCGCAGCGCGATCTGCGCCTCGCCCCAACTTCAGTAGACATTTAGCGCTGGCACAAAGTCTTTGCGCGCGCTCATCTGCGCGCGCAGACCTTGATGTCATTTTGTCGTGCAATGCCCTTTGTGCACCCGGAACCGAAACTTCACTCGCGCCGCCCCATTGTGCGCCAGGCGGCCCTAACGACTGTTGAGTGGAACGGTACACAGCCGAGGCGGGCCGCGAGGAGCGCAAATTAAAGTCCACTTACCCTGCATGATAAAGGGCAGCCATTTTGCAGCATTCACTCTTGTGCAACGGATTATTGTAGAGAGACCAAGGAAGAGAGCTTACTGCTTTGGCCGAACACTAGGACAGGTATTTTTGGCTTCAGGCCAGAGCTTTGCAATCCTCTTTGCCTTCATTGAGATCTAAGTGTTTGCCAGCATATTATGGGGGCTGCATTGGGTGCCAACGCTGAGTTTCAGCATTATGTCGGAAGGGCTTACAGACGCCGTGAGAGAGTGGCAGCCCTGGCTAGATGCAGAGGGGGCAACAGGCGTCACCAAGGGAGGCCTTACCCACCCAGGGTATTCCGCTAGCAGTTCTCCGATCTCAACATGTCTGCCGCGCAGTGTGTTAGGAGGCTGCGATTCAGAAGGGAGGTGGTTGCAGAGATCTGCCAGCTGCTTCACAGAGATCTGCGTCCACAGCTGAGGCGCAGGACGTCTCTGTCGGTGGTAGTGAAGGTGACAGTGGCTCTGAACTTCTATGCCACCGGCTCCTTCCAATCCACTGCTGGGGACATCGCTAACATCTCCCAGTTCGCCGTGCATTGCTGTATCCGCCAGGTGACCAATGCCCTTTTCAGAAGGAGACGTCAATTCATCTCCTTCCCCATGACCCTGGACAAGCAGCAGCAGCGTGCAGTGGGATTTGCAAGAATAGCGGGCTTCCCCATGGTGCAGGGCGCCATTGACTGCACGCATGTGGCTTTGCGGGCACCTCTGGAGCATGCCAAGGATTACCGCAACTGGAAGGGCTACCATTCCCTCAACGTACAGCTGGTGTGTGACCACAGGCAGCGCATCCTAGCTGTCAATGCCCGCTTTCCAGGCAGCAGCCACGATGCCTTTATCCTGCGACAGACAACTGTGGCTGAGATGTTCCAGGCATAGCCTCACCAAAGAAGATGGCTTATCGGGGACAAAGGCTATCCTTTGTGTACCTGGCTCATGACCCAGGACCCCTGCTGAAGAGGCATACAACGAGAGCCATCAAGCGACCAGGAACCTCATCGAAGAAATAATCGGCGCCCTGAAGCAACGGTTCCGCTCTCTGGATCGCTCCGGGGGAGCCCTCCAGTATTCGCAGGAGCGAGTCTCCCAATTCGTCGTCGTTTGCTGCATGCTGCACAACCTGGCTATCCGCAGGACTCAGGCACTGCCACCTCACGTTGGGCCCCCACCTCAGGAGGAGGAGCAGGAGGAGCATGAGGAGGAGGAGGAGGAGGAGTAACAGCCCAGGAGGGAGGCAGAAGGTTCAAGGGCCGCCCGTCGGCGGCTTATTGAACGTCACTTCTAGGCCCCCTGTCAGGGAATGGCTTGTGCCAATGAAAGAACATGATTGCAGCCGCTCCGCAAGCCCTCAGCCGGTTAAGGCAACAAACACTTCAAAGATCAAACATGGACAATGTGAATAAATAAAATGGTTTATTGTACAAACTCAGGGCCCCTCCCACATGAAAACCAAAAACCCACGAAACCCCCAAAAAACACTCACACACATGACTCACTCCCACAACCTGGGGAACATTAACAAAAAATGTAAACAAAAATGGCCTTCATCCTCGGCCTTCACAAAACACCCATTCCAAAAAACAAAACATTTGGACACACCCTCTACTTTGTGGCCCGCGAGGGCGATGCCTTCTGCAAACTTTGGCGGCCCCTGCACGCCCTGCGGCTCCTCCTCAAAGTGAGGCCAGTGGCTGCTGCAAGGCTGGGGGAATGCTCCTGAGGGGCACATGTCGTGATGGCAGGTGCCCTTGGGGGTCGGCCTAGACGAGGTCTGGCCCTCGAGGGGCCGGCTGGTGAATGCTGCAGCTGTGGCTGGGCAGCATCATTCGCTGCAGCAGCTCGTGGCAGCTCCACTGGGGGAGTGGCAGTGGCGGCTGGAGGAATGGGGGCAAGCTGGCGGATAGCAGGCGCTCGCTGGTCACCTGAGACACTGGCACTCACCCGGGCCAGCACTGGAGCATGCGCAGCAATCTGCCGAGTGATAGACCGCTGTGCTGCAGCAGCGCGGCGTGTGCCCTGGCGATGCCTGGCTGACACAGCGAGTGTGGCAGCAGTGAGTGCCCGTGTTGCCCTGTTCCGTGACTGCATCAGAGCAGCCAGTGACTGCACTGATCACCTGGCCAGTCGCTGCCTGAGCTGCCCCGAATTCCGCCTGACTCGCTGCCTGATCTGCCCCGAATTCCGCCAAACTGGTGGCCGGTGAGGCCCCGAATTCGGTCACACTCCGAGACAGGGACTCGATGGCCTCAGGCATCCGTGCCACTACCCCCATGAGCTCCGTGTGCCGGCGCTCCGAGTCCGCGGACATGTCCTCGAGGAGGCGCAGCTCCTCGGCGTTGAACGTCTCCGGACTGGAGGCCGGACTCTCCCTCTGGGGAGAAGGCCGCCGAGCTGCCCGACCCTTCCTGCGTTGCTGGACTCCGCTGGCCCAGCAATTGGACTCCCCTCCGACCCCTCCCCCCTCTGGGGAGAAGGCCGCTGATCTACCACCCCCCTCCCGCGTTTCTGCAGGCCGCTGGTCCGAGGAGCTACACTCCCCTCCGACACTTCCCCCAGGCTCCCCTCCAGGGAAGACTTGTCCCCTACATTGGCATGGCTTGCCGCAGCTGAGGGTTCCCCTGATGGGCCACCTTCCTCTTCCTCCTCCTCCTCCTCCTCTTCTGAGCGGCTATCACTGGCAACTTCAGGGTCCTCCTCCTCACCACGTGAAAGAAGGAAGGCACAAGAGTAGCTTTAGAGTGAGGAGAGGGTGTCAGCGAGGGATGCATGAGTGGTGGCATTCAGTGCATTGGTCGGACAGTGGCAAAGGATGTAGATCTGATGCACATGTGGGACGAGAGGGGTCCAAAAGGTGATGTCCTTACCATTGGTTCCCAGAACAGGGTCGGCATCTCCAGATGCAACGGGGCCAATCAACCGGGCACCCATGATGTGCTCCACGCGCTGTTGCAGCTCGGTGAGCTGCTGGATCTGGGGTCCGCCTCCCCCCGTCTCAGTCTGGCTCCTCTTATTATTGGCCAGCTTGGCCTGCAAGAGAAAGGACGGCCTCTAAGTACAGTTTGTAGCCCTGATCTTGTGTGCACTGCCTCCCATGGTGGAATAGCGTGGCCAGTGTGTAGCCCTGATCTTGTGTGCACTGCCTCCCATGGTCGAATAGCCTGGCAAGTGTGTTAAGTGCAGAACGTGCAATTGATGTTCATGTCTGTCCCATAGCTGCTGCATGAGGGCTGGCCATTAGGGCTTTCAGGTCCCTTTGCCTATAAAGTGAGGTGCACATGCAAGGATGAGGAGGAAACTGGAAATGGTACACACTCTGACAATCCTGGCGAGGTCATTTAGCTTTTTGCGGCATTGTACAGAGCTCCTGGTGACCTCACTGTTGGATGTCACCCTGTTGGCGACATGCCTCCAGGCTTTCCGGTAGACGCGGGCCATCGGCTTCTTCCCATTGTCTGGAAACAAAATATGGGGTCTCTTCTCCACAGCGCCAACCAGCACCCTCAGATCATGCTCTGAGAAGCGCTGCGCTCGTTCACGGGCCTTCTCCATCCTTTCAGGCGCTATTTGGGTCCAGCAGCAGTGTTCAGGCCTAGCTGGAGGGCTGCAGTATCCAGGGCGTGGCACCAGACCAACTCGACCCTTCCCCCTTAAGAGCTGGCCGGCGCCAGGGTGTCTGCTGTCAATCAAGAAATGACCGCACCTGCACTGCGCCCGGCCTTGGTGGTATCGCTCAGCACCGCCGGCTTAGCGCCTAAAGAGAGCCGTGCATCGCCAGTTTTAGCGCTCGAGCAAACTCTTAGGGCGAAGCTAATGAATATCGGCGAAGTGGCCTCGAATTTGCACCAGGCGCAATCCTTAGCGGCCGCCCGACTTTACCACCCCAAAAGTGGCTATAATGAATTTCTAGGCCAAGGTGTCTGCTACACAGAACAGCCCATAACTAATCAACACTTTCCCCAGAAGCTGGATGCCAGCCGGATTGGCAGAGCCTGGGCTACAAGGGCACCTGTACCGTTGTGGAGTGTGGATTTTGGATAACTTCAGGATCAAGTAGAACTGTAGAGAGTGACGAGTGAAGGGGCACTTAACCACAATTAGAAAGTGAAACCCATTCACAATTAAGATAACAATGCTATTGTTAGCGTAAGGTTTTCAATAAGGGTCCTGAACATTGAAGTGAGGTGTCATATGTTTCTTCAGCACATAATACATTCAATGATACTTAAACTTACACTTACAAGGTAGTATTTATAACTATACCTGCTGATGGTTGGGTGCTGGCCCAAACATGTCATAGTTCTGCACTTGGTATCTTATGTCTTTATGAAGCTGAATACTCAACAAAAACTACCAGATTTTATACATATTCTCACTCCCTATACTTTGAAGCCACGTAACTCTGCATTACATAATTATATCAAAGCTAAAATAAAACTCCATAGAAAGAAAATTTAATTTATTTATCCGATGGAATGTTTCCCTCTTGACCCACATAATTGCAATTGTACCAAGTGAAACCCTTAACAGTAAGGCATTCTGTTTCTGTCTCTATTGTACAAATTGAAAATGATGAAGTATGTCCAGAATTTTTCTTTACAGAACTTGAAGGGATAATTACTAGTCCTAGCACTTTTCGGGCTACCCCGGATCAGGCGTATTCCCCAGGTGTTCACCTTCAACTAAGGTTAGAGATGACCGAATTCTATATGACGCTTAATTGGTTCTAAAATTTCAGACTATATCTCGCTAAAGAAAAGGAATGACTTGAAGATGTTACCGTCCTCAAGATAGCTCTTTTAATAAGTTTTACTAGACTGTAACATATCAGATATTCTGAGGGTGCGGAATGCTCCCCCAGAAATCTGTAACTTCTTACCAAAGAGTGTACAGAGATTGAGTTCGCGAGTTTTATACAGAAGTACTCTCAGAAAGAATTCTAAAAATATATAGATTTATTAAAGAACCGACATGTAGTTAACAGCTGGTGAGTTAATCACAACTTTGACAGATCAAAATACAAATAGCTTACAATTCTTATTCTTAGATCTTACCTTCCATACATTTCTACATTTCTACTTAGTTCTAATCCAGGATATCCATCAAAATCAAATAAAAGTACATTTTGTACCCCGAGACTCAAAGAGATAATGGCCCAGGAATTCGGCTCTCCACGGGTGAGTACACATGGGGTACTCACCCGTAGGCCAAATGGAATGGCCGGTTTCCTGCATGCACTGCGCATGTGCAGGGAACCGGCACTTCTGATCCTCTGAACGAAGAGGTTCAGAGTTCAAACGCGCGCGCAGGGAAGGCTGTGCCTGCGCTTTGAACTTAGGTTTTTTTTTACAGGTTTTCCCGGGAGGGTAAGCCTGCAGGATTTACAAATTTAAAAAGCAGGCGTAAGGCCAGCTTTTTGCAAAGTAAGTGGTCAATTAATTAAAATTAAAACATTTTTTCCACAGGTTTATTATTGTTAAATACTTTAAAGCAATGTAAGTTTATTTTTAGCCCCGTAAGAATATAAAAAAAAAATTTCAAAAATTTAAATTATTGTTTAAAATAGTTATTAATGTAATTTATAGTTTATTTAAAAAGTGTGATATTTTAAAACATTTATTTGAAAGTTTACTGCTATTTTGGGCCCGTAATATTTATAAGTTTTGACAGGTCTACCTGTCAATCTTATGAATGGGCTTTTCCCTCCTCCGATTGGTTGCCCATGGCTCACGTGATCCCAGGGGACGCATCGCACTAACTGCACACCTGGGACAGGCAAGCACAGCGCACCGGCAGCTGGGCCAGGCCCCAGATCAGACTTCCACGGGGCCCTACAGCACAACTGCCAGTGCGCAAGGTAAGTGCAGGTCAGGGGCTTGCACCCTCGGGAAGCCCCCGACCCGAATTTCTGGGCCAATAACATACAGAGCCTCTGAAGAGTGAGAGAATCGGTTGCCCCTTTCAGACATTTCTGGCTTCCTATCTGAAAGTTCCATGTTTTATACTCGATTTGCAGCAGTATTGGTGGGGGTGTGTGCTTTCCGGAGAATGCTGAAAAACTCCAGTATGATTTGGACAGGTTGGTTAATTTGTCAGCTGCAGTATAATGTGGATAAATGCGAGGTTATCCACTTTGGTGGCAAAAACAGTAAGGCAGCTTATTATCTGAACGGCAATAGATTGGGAAAAGGGGAAGTGCAATGAGACCTGGGTGTCCTTGTGCACCAGTCGCTGAAGGTAAGCATGCAGGTGCAGCAGGCAGTTAAGAAGGCAAATGGTACTTTGGCCTTCGTAGCGAGAGGGTTCGAGTACAGGAACAAGGATGTCTTGCTGCAGTTGTACAGGGCCTTGGTGAGACCACACCTTCAGTATTGTGTGCAGTTTTGTTCGCCGTATCTGAGGAAGGATGTTCTTGCCATGAGGGAGTGCAGCGAAGATTCACCAGACTGATGCCTGGGATGGCAGGAATGACCTATGAGGAGAGATTGGGTCGATTGGGCTTATACTCGCTGGAGTTTAGAAGAATGAAAGGGGATCTCATTGAAACTTATAAAATTCTAACAGGACTAGACAGACTTGATGCAGGAAGGATGTTCTCGATGGCTGGGAAGTCCAGAACCAGGGGTCACAGTCTAAGGATTTAAGCCATTTAGGACAGAGATGAAGAGGAATTTCTTCACCCAAAGAATGGTGAACCTGTGGAGTTCTCTGCAACAGAAGGCAGTTGAGGCCAATTCATTTGCCCAGAAATTAGTGTCAGGGGCTTCCCGCGGGTGCAAGTCGCCGACCTACACTTACCTAGCGTGCCGGCAGTTGAGGCCTGGGCCTGCGTGGGTTTCCTGTCTGTGGCCCGGTCCAGCTCCCGGCACACTGTGCTTGCATGATCCAGCAGCATAGTTAGTGCGATGCATCGGCTGGGATCACGTGAGCACTGGACAACCAATTGGAGGAGGGAAAAGTCCATTCATGAGGTGACAGAAAGAACTGTCAATCACATGAAAACTCCAGGCACCCAAAATAGTACTTAAACTTAAAATAAATTTGAAAAAATATCATAATATTTAAATCAACTATAAATAACATTAAATAACTATTTTAAACAATAATTTAAATTTTTGAAAAAAGTACTTTTATAAAAAATCGGGGCTAAAAATACACTTACCTTACTGTAAAGTATTTAAAAATAATAAAGCTGTGCAAAAATGGTCTAATTTTAATTAATTGACCACTTACCTTTTAAAATGAAGTCCTTATGTCTGGTTTTGATATGTGCAAAAAGTAGAGGCCTTCACGCACGGGCAAACCTGTAAAAAAAAATGAAGTTCAACACGCATGCGCAGACTCCTGCGCGCACGCGTTCAACCTCTGAACCCCTTGGTTTAGAGGATCGGAAATGCCGGTTTGCCACGCATGCGTAGTGCATGCAAGAAACCGGCACTTCCATCGGGTCTACGTGTGAGTACTCCGTCCGTACTCACACGTTGGGACCCGAATTTCTGAGCCATTATATATATTCAAGAAGGAGTTAGATTTATTCCTTAAGGCTAAAGAGATCAATGGGTATGGGGAGAAGGCAGGGACAAGGTACTGAATTTGGATGATCAGCCGTGATCTCATTGAATGTCGGAGAAGGCTCGAGGGGCCGAATGGCCTACTCCTGCTCCTATCTTCTATGTATCTATGAGGCTATGTTTCTATGTATATCATTTGAAGTTTTCTGCTGATGTAAGCTAATTATCTCTAGTCACATCTCTGTTGACTTCTTTCTACTCATACTGTCAATTCAGCTTTTAACTTGCAGACTTCTGTCTGCTGCGTATGTGTTTCAAAACATCATAAAATGGTTATGACAGGTGTATCTAATTGATACCATTCTTACGAAGGTCCTCCATTCAATTCTTAACTCACCTCAGCTGGTTATAAGCAGACATCGTGTCTCCTGACTGTTCCATTTTTAACAGAATCAGAATGTGATTGCTTGGTGCATCTATTGGTGCCATATTTACAAAGTCTGCAGTTTGTATCTTTTAAAATATGCATAACAAAAACACTTCAACTAGGGTGATCTATGCATTTCTTACCTACGTCAATTGGTTGTATTAAAAATTATGTCTCCTGTCTTTTATTTGATGTCATATTTATCAAAGGCACATGGACTTTAAAGTTCTGTGTTTCTGTTCCAAGTGTCCGTTTTTTACACTTTAAGCTGGGTAATGTTGTTGTGTTTCTCCCAAACTGCAGACATCTTGGAAAATCCAACCCTTTGCTTCAATAGGGCCATTGTCTCAGTGTCAATAACCAATTCCCATTTCAAAAGCTTGTATGGTGTTTGCAGCATTTGTGAACAAACCATCTTATCTCAGAAGACTGTATTCTATTTACAGCCTGTGTCATTGAGGCTTTTAGATTTTTAACCCCAGTTTGTCATGTTTTAATAAAGTCAGAATTCCTTTCATAGGCTGGTGTATCTCTTGGAATATGGCTATATCCTTTACAAAGTAACTCTCTTTCCAAACTGTTACCAAATGATTGATCTTCCCTGATATTGAGTAATCTGTTTCAACTATCATGTGTTTATTAAATTGCTTATTACTTCATCATGTAGCTGATGTTTGCTGCAGGGTCAGCCCTGGACCAATAGCCAAGTGGTAATTTATATAGACATATCCTTCACTGCATAACAGGAGAAGGCTAACGCAAAATAGTAAGATAAACCAATACAGTAGAACATATGCATACTTTAAGATAGTGTGATTAACCCTTTCCTTGCAGTGCCCCCTTTGTTGCCTTTAGAATATTTACCTTAATACTGAATAATATTTCGTCAGCATTACATATCCATCTCGAACTATTCGGTGGCACAGATCTCTACACATTGGGTTCCCACTCCAGCACTACATTAACGATTTCATACAGTGGTGTTATCAGCGTGACTGACCATGTCTTCTACCTGCTCTTCAGGGCATCTTCATCATGCATATCACATCCTGGCTGCTTCATGCACAACACGTAATTTTGTACACACAGCAATATCCCAAGATCATGCAACACCAGTCATCCGATCCAAGCCATTCCTGCCCGTTCTGTCGACCTATCAATGTAATGGAGTTCTGGAGGTGTTTGATTAGAATCTCACCTAAAATAGTCCTGATGTTTCGGATAGTGGCCAAGCTATCAAATATATTCTTCTCATTCTTCATTATAAGCAAGGACTCAGCCATTTTCCAAAAAGAAGCTAACAATTACTCATCTTAACTACACTTTTCATGACTTTCACAAGACTGTGTATTGATGCCAGTCCCGCCCAGGTGATATAATATAAGAAGGGATGGGACAGGAAAGATGGAAGCAGACAGTTTCAATTAGTTGGGGGATCAGGCAGTAACGGCCATAGATAAAATCATGAATGTAAAAGATTTAGAACGGAGAGTAGGAGAAACCACTTTACACGGAGAGTTTTCAGACTATGAAATTAACTGAGGCTGAAATTACTGTCAATTATTGTCAATTATGTTGTATTCATGGGTGAATTAAAATAGGTTAAATGGATCTTGATTTGGGTGGGTTAAATGATTGGAACTATTTTCTCGGGTGGTGACTAAATGCCAACCAGGACTGGTTGGGTCGTATGACCTGTTCCCCTGTTACAACATTCCAACATGTAGAAGACCAGTTGACATGTTAGTAATAAAGATAAGCTTCCAATTTTATAGCGGCTTTCGCGACCACAGGACGTCCTAAAGTGCTTTACAGCCAATTATTTACCTTTCTTTGAAGTGTAGTCACTGTTTTAATGTGGAAAACGCGGTAGCCAATTTGCTCACAGCAAACTCCCTCAAACAGCTATGTGACAAGCTAATCTATTCTTTATTTGTGCTATCGCTTGAGGGATAAATGTTGTCCAGGACACCGGGGTAACTCTCCTGTCCTTCTTCGGAATAATGCCATGGGATCTTTTGCGTCCCGCTGAGAGAGCAGACGGGGCCTCGGTTTAACAACTCATCCGAAAGACGGCACGTCCAACAGTGCAGCACTCCCTCAGCACTCCACTGGAGTGTCAGCCTAGATTATTGCGTTCCAGCCTCTGGAGTGGGACTTGAACCCACAACCTTCTTCAAGTAAGTAGCTGTAAACAAAGATATCTAATGTCACTTTGACGTGTCACGTTCCAACTGACTCCATCAGTGGACACTGATCAGGACACAGGGCCCAGTCCTATTGGTCCAGGAGACAATGGCGGGTGGAGTCTGATGGGGAGACCAGTGCATGTAACATTGAAACCAAAATTACAGAATTACAAATAACTACCATTGTAACACATTTTTTCTACAATAAAGAAAACTTTTGTCTGTTAACCTGAGCATCTCATTCCAATACCAGTGGTGTGAGACAGTTAAAGTTGGCGCCCAAGTGTTCTACTCCACTTTGAATCTTGAGCGGGAAGTGCGCTGTTTTAGCGAGAAACGATTATGTTCACGGGGAAAGTAGCAGACACCAAAGACCCGGCATAAAGTGGAAGAAATGTTTTCTGATACCTGTTTATTTTAGCAGTAACAAACCATTTTCGGCCCAGCAGAAAGGCGGCCATTCCAAAATGGAAGCGGGGATGTAATTTAACTCCAGTTTGGATAGGAAGCTTTGGTTTGTTTTATCAATTTTTAGAAACAGTAAATGTCCAAGAAGATTTCACCACCTTCCTCAGCTCCTCTCTGAATTTAGTTTGTGTAGCTTCATAAAGACACGTGTTTGTAAAGGAGCTCAAAGACAGGAGCAGATATCCCGTTTCAGTGGTGATGTATGCAGGAGATGTCCAATCGGGTCGGTGATGCACGACCAGTTAAATACAGAAAACACGGCAGGTGTCAGCCACAGTAATATAAAACTGCCCGATAGAGTGAACAGCACAATTATGGATTTCCTTCGTTTCTCCATTTCTAGATCGCTCCAATTCTCATTGCAGTGACCCAGGAGGCCCCTGTGGGCTCTGTTGGCCATTAAAATACGCCTGACTGTCAAAGAATTAAACAATAATATCAAAACAAAAGGCAGCCATGGAGATAAATTATTTTGTAACCCGGAGTACGCTACACCTGCAGGCGATAAAAAAAATCCAGTCTTGGTCGTAAACCCCAGGAAACATTGTGGATTGTTGGTTTTGTTCATATGCAAACCAACATGGGATGTTCTCTAAATAAACCAGGACAGAGATCATTGTTATAGCCATGGCCGCAGTTAACATTGTGCAATACTTTGCTTTAAACTTCTGACAACATATCGCTACAAATCGGTCAAATGTGAAGGAGATGGTAAACCACAACCACATATCCAGGTTTGAACAATTCATGCACAGATTTAACTTACGAACGACAGTGTAGGACAGGAATTAATGTGGAAAATGTTATACACTATTGTACTGATGATCATGACCGGTAGATATGCTGGTGCTATGGCCACCATGTAGACAGAGATACATCAGGAAAGGCCGCATTTTCCTCTGGAGAGGATCACCATTGTCAATAGGTTCGCTGTAAGAATGAGGGAGAAGAGGTCTGTGACGGGGTCTCTCAGATAAATCTCACAGCGTATTGTCTAGCAAATCATAGTTATGCGCACCAATTGCCTTTTTCATTAATTAGACGAGCGTTGGCGACAGAATTTTTAAAAAAAGGAAACATCGAACGCTGGCGATTGAGGGTCGGAAAATAGGTCGCACTGCCAGCATGCTTCGGTCAGAAATCGTCAAGTATTAAATACAATTTCACAGCAAATACTGGAAATATAAGAAATCAAATAAAACACTCAGCTGAGAAAAAAATCAACTTAAGTCGAAACCCTGCGCTTTTTCTATTTCTAATGGCCCCGAGGGAGCTGCTCGGTAACAGAGCGGGAGCTGGTGGAGCCGCGAAGCTTCTTTGTAGCCGAGGGGAGGGGAGCAGCTCCCTGAGCGACACTTATTGCTACAAATATCTATCACAGTCCTCAGATGGGTGGAGGGGGCTGCAGTACAAGGAATTATCAACTTCATGTAGACTGGGAACAAAGGTACAGAGGAGTTGATGACCATGCATACGAAGCAACACACATTCTTTAGTGATCTATATTCTGTTTGCAGGGCCGGGGAATCAGCCTCGCCCTCCCTCAGTATAGGGAGGAAAGTTGAGCCCCCTGTATCCATGATTGAGCGACCAGAACGGCGACTGGGCGGACTACTGGGATTCCCGCTGATATTCCCTAACTTATTACAGTGGATAAATGAATCTGCAATGAGGACATTATCCGAACCTGTTCCATAATCATTAACAGTGAGATAGTCAACGGCCATTAGACAACAGGATACGTTGACCTACCCGGAGCACCAAAGGCTACGAGAACTGGATAGTAAATATTCCTTAGCTGCTGAATTGTTGCACGTTCCATTACTTAGAAGATTGTGTGAATTTTGTCCAGCTTTACGGTTCCCCTCAGAGTGTGTCTGAGATCCGTAAATGCTCCCACTTTATAGGAGAATCGATTCTTCAGTCAGAAAAACATGTTACAAAACAATTGGCGTTAGTTACAGTCACTTTAGAAACAAAGGACGATTTTCCGCTCCAGTGCCTCCGGGATGCCAATGGGGAAATTATCTCGCTCTGTCCATGAAGCTCCGGTCAATAAAATTCATCATGGGATTTAATCCCAGAGGCTATTTACTCTGCGTATGCCATACGATCGCTGCAGGCAACATGCCTCAGGAACTCTGGCCTAGAAATTCCGTTCCCTACGGGTGTGTACGCACTGTGTACTCACCCGTAGGGCCAACGGAAGTGCCGGTATTACGCATGCACTGCGCATGGGCTGGAAACCGGAACTTCCGTTCTTTGAAAAAAGGGCTTCTCAGGTCAAACGCCTGCGCCGATAGGCAGCCGTACCGGCTGAAACTTCCGTTTTTTTCAACAGTTGCTTCAGTCCAGTTAAGTCTGAAACAGCTGCACCTGGAAATGCAGGCGCAACGCTTGCTATTACCATGCTAAGAGGGGAAGAATTAAAATGAAATTCTACTGATTTATCATTTTTAAACAGTTTAAAGAAAGGTAAGTTTATTTTTAGCCCCTTTGAAAACATTAAATACTTTTTACAAAAATTCAAATTTTAATTTTAAATAGTTAATTTATGCCTTTTATAGTCATTTATAAAATATTTTTTACATGTATTTGATGTTTTATTTAGTTTTGGGGCTGTTCTCTATTCATAGATTTGACAGGACTTCCTGTCAAATCTATGAATGGAGATTCCCTGCTCCGATTGCGAACTAGCTGCGCCCCTGGGATACGCGTGCCCTGAACACCGGCAATTTCAAGAGGCACAGCAATGGAATTCTGCGCCTCCCAGGAGCCCTCTCGCCCAGGCGGAGATTTTCCAAATCGCAGCCTTCCGCCTGCAGGAGGGCTGCAAACGGAATTTCTGGTCCACAGTGTTTGATTCTTGATTACTCAGAATAATTCTTTGAAACGTTTACTCGTCTGTTTTTTATGTGCTGATCACTGGTGATGACTCGGCTTTAAAATTTAGTCTTGTGACTCTATTCTAACATTATATATGATGATCCTGATGTAAAAATACTATTGGTGATTCCGATCTAACGATACTGGTTATGACCCTGCTCTAAAAGTACTGGTGGTGACTACTGCAATCTTACTGGTGGTGATTCTACTCTATCATTACTAGTGATGACCCTACTCTAACATTACTGGTGGTCACCCTACTCTAAAATTACCGGTGGTCACTAACATTGCCGGTGGTGAGTCGGCTCAAGATTACTGCTGGTGAAGCAGCTTTAAAAGTTAACATGGTCACACTATTCTAACATAACTTATCATGGTTCGACGCTAACATTACTGAAGATGATCCTAACCTAACAATACTGTTAGTGACTTTATTCTAATATTACTGGTGGTGATTCTACTGTAACATTACTAGTGGAGACATTGCCCTAAAAATACTGGTATTGACCTTGCTCCACAATTACTGTTGGTGACCCTAGTCTAACATTACTGGTGGTGAGTCGGTTCTAACATTACTGGTGGTGACTCTACTCTAACATTACTGGTGGTGAATCTACTCTCCATTACTGGTGGTGAATCTACTTTAAATATTACTCATGGTGAATCTACTCAAACATTACTGGCGGTGACTCTACTCCAACATTACTGGTGGCGACTCTACTCTAACATTACTGGCGGTGACTCTACTCTAACATTACTTGCGGTGACTCTACTCTAACATTACTGGCGGTGACCTACTCTAACATTAATTGTGGCGACCCTACTCTAACTTTATTGTGGCGACCCTAGACTAACATTATTGGTGCTGACCCACTGGTGGTCACTCTATTCTAACATTACTGGTGGTGAACATACTCTAACATTACTGGTGGTCACTCTTCTCTAACATTACTGGTGGTGACCATACTCTAACTTTACTGGTGGTGAATCAACTGTAATAATACTGGTGGCAGTAATACTGCTGAACTTCACCCTACTCCATCAAATCTGCCTGTCACAATATTTTTACATTACTAGTGATTACCCTACTCTAACATTACTCCTGATGATCCTACTCTGACATTATCGGTAGTGACTGTACGCTAACATTACTTGTTGTGAATCTACTCCAACATTAGTGGTGGTGACTTTTCTCTAACATTACTGGCGGTAATTCTACTAAAACTTTAATTATGGTGACTCTACTCTAACATTACTGTTGGTGAACATTCTCCAACATTAATTGTGTTGACCCCTCTATAACATTGCTGATGGTGACTCTTATCTGATATGAATTGTGGTGTACCAACTCAAACAGCACTGGCAGCATCCCTATTCTAGCATCAGTGGTAAGGAAATTGTACAAACATTACTGCTGGAGACGTTATTCTAGCATTACTGGTGATGTCCTTACCCTAACATTACTGGTGAAGACCCTTCTCTAACATTACTGGTGCTGACTCTAATCTAAGATTACTTGTGGTGACTCTACTCTAACATTAATAGTGGGGAATCTACTCTAACATTACTGGTGGTGACTATACTCCAACTCCACTGGTGGTGTCCTACGCAAACATTACTGGTGGTGACCCTACAGTAACAGTACTGGTGCTGACTCTACTCTAACATTACTTATGGAGACTCTACTCTAAAATTACCTGTGGAGAACCTACTCTAACATACTAGTGATAACTCAAATTTAATGTCATTAGTATTGACACGCCTCTAATGTAACTACTATTGACTCGTCTCCGTCTATGACCTCTGCTTGTCGATCCACTTACCAAGAAAACCGTTTCTCCATACTTGCTGTATCAAAATGCCTCATAATTTTTAATACATTTTAAGATTCCCCTTAACACTCTCGGCTCTAACATGAACAATAACAGGGTTAATTTTTTTATCATTCCTGGAATGTGGGCGCCGCTGGCAAGACCATCATTTATTGACCATCCCTAGTTGACCTTGAGAAGGTGGTGATGAGCCACGTTCTTGAACCTATGAACTCCTTCTGGGGAAGGTACTCCCACAATGCCGTTAGCGATGGAGTTTCAGGAATTTTAACCACCGACGTTGAAGGAACGGTGTTATATTTCCAAGTTAGGATGGTGTGTAACATGGAATGGAACTTGTAGGTAATGGCGTTCCCATACAGCTGAGGCCCTTGTCGTTCTAGCTGGTAGAGGTTGCGGGTTTCAGAGGTGAGGACAAAGAAGCATTGGCGAGTTGCTGCAGTGAAACTTGCAAATGGTACACATTGCAGCCAAATGCGCCGCTGGTGGAGGGAGTGAATGTTTAAGGTGATGGATGGGATGCCAATCAAATGGGCTGCTTTGGCCTGGATGGTATCGAGCTTCTTGAGTGTTGTTACAGCTGCACTCATCCAGGCAATTGGCAAGTATACCATCACACTCCCTATAGGTGCCTTGTAGAGAGTCAAAAGGCTTTGGGGAGTGAGGATGTGAGACACTCGATGCAGAATACCCAACTTCTGACCCGCTCTTGTTGCCACATTATTATTGTGGCTGGTCAAGTTCAGTTGCTGGTAAATGGTCACCCCCAGGCTGTTGATGGTGGGGGATTCGGCGATGGTAATGCATGTGAAACACATGCTCGGGCGTGAAGTTGTTATCTTTTCCTGGTACGCATTAAAATTGACTGAAGAAGTTAGGGCATGTCCATTCCAGTGGAAATAACCCTTTAACGGCCTGGCAAGTTTTAATTACTGGAAAATTCCACTCTGGTGATGAAAATTAACTTTTACACATGTGGAGTCTCAAACCTTATGATTTTAATTGTTGTTGGCAGTTGAGGCCAATTATTAAATATATTCAAGAAGGAGATAGATATATTTCTTAAGGCTAAAGGGATGAAGGAATATGGGGAGAAAGCAGGGGCAGGGGACTGAATTTGGATGATCAGCCATGATCTCATTAAATGGCGGAAAAGGCTCCAGGGGCCGAATGGCATACTCCTGCTCCTATCTTCTATGTTTCTAAGATCCATTCAACCATCACCCATGTGCTCGCTGACCTACGTATGCTTTTTAAACAGCACTATTAACTTGTGCTGTCACCTTCACAGATGCGCAATTGTTATATACACATTTGTGTTACTGAGCATTGCAAAATATATTTTAACATAAAAAACGGCAAAAATAAATTCTAAATGTTGTTCTTCCCTAATAATGTTGCATAGTTGTGAAATGCACTAAGTTTGTCATTAACTATATCAAAGTTAAAGATGGGAAACTGCAAAATTACTGTTTGTGTTATATTTTTATGAGATGTCTTATGTATCTGCGTGGAAAAAGCTGCCTGTCATTATGTGAAATTGATAAGTATTTCCACTGGCAATCGCCGCGGTGAGCACAGAGTTTCCTGGGGTTAGTTCAACGCACCTCGCATGGCCACTTGGTTCTGTGCCCTTACGTTGATGACGTCCTTTGCCCTGGGATATTCTACAACTGTCATTGATTGAGGTTGAGGAAAAAGCCCGAGAGCAAGAGGTCACACAAACCTCTTCCCCTAATATGAGAAATCACCCATTATTCGGTGTCATCCTTCTCTCTCACGCACCTTCTCAATACTGCTAAAATTATCGATTAAACTCCCCATCATCCTTACTTCATTTGTACCACGGTTTTGTTTCTTTATTTTTCTCGTTGATTTACCTTTGTTTCTGTTTGTTTTTCACAATTTTTCACTTTCCTTACACCACTAAGTCTTTGCTTCCTTCTCTGTGTCACTTTATGTAGCGATTGCAATGTTATTCTGTCGTGAATGTCAATAGCAATATATATACAAATAACCTGAAAGGGCAGTGGAAGCCGATTAAATGGTAAATCTCAAAGGGAAATTTGATAAATACTTGAAAGGGAGAAAATCGCAGGGCTTTATGGAAAGAACAGGGGAGTGGGATTATTTGCATGGCTCTTTCAAAGAGCCGACACAGGCACAGTCGGCCGAAGGGACTCCTTCTGTGCTGTAAGATTCTCTGAATCTGAAAAATATATATTAAAACAGCGGGAATGAAACTGAGCAGGAATACACTGCCCCCAACTCCGGCTGCAGATATTCCATTACAATATGGCGAATTTTAACGTTGGAATTTACCAGATAGGAAAGAACCTATCAGGTTATCCCAAGAATTAAACAAACTGCAGTGATCATATATATCTCCGATCCGCCGATGCCATGGTGTCCGCTTCGAGTCGCAGTTCTAAATCGTTTCTTAGTTTTTGCACATTGATTGTAAACAGGAAGTTCGCCCCTTAGCCCCAATGAAAGGCTATTTCCATTACCCGTCTTACCATTGAGAGCTACTTGGCACAGCAGCATCTTGTGAAACATGACAGATTTCCCGGTTTCCAACATCCTTGCGCTCTTTTTCCAGTGCCGTGCATTCAGCGTGGACTCTGCGCAGCCTCTGTAGCTGGGTTAGCTGAGCAGTGTCAGCTGGTCTGACAATTCACACCATCAATTGCTCGCGTCAAGCACCCTGCTGTGGAAACTTGCAACTACAAGCTGGCAAGTGTCGGATGAGTAGATTGCATCGTATCCAGGACAGTTTAAAGGATCATCGATTGCAGCAATACGTAGATAATTATAAAGCCTTAAGAAATTATACGTGTAATTAACCACTGTTAAAGGAAATATAAGTTTTAAATGTTATTTGGGAAGAGGACAAAGCAAATGAAAAAGAAAGCTAATGTATTTTCAACACAGTCATTTCAGAAAAGCGTTAGATCTAAGACATTTGCGAGACAACGGAAATGACAGCATAGAGCAGCGAGCTGGACATGGTAAATAGCGGAAGGAATGAAATACCCAGTCTCAGCATTGCTTTAGGCAAGTTTGTGGCCAGTTGTAGGATCCATTTGCTTACAGATTTCACTGGTCGGCAGCTCAAAGGTCTCACCAGAAAGGATATTTCAGTTCGGGAAATTAGTTATTTATTTAGCGCCTTTCACGGTCTTGGGGTCTCGCAAAGCGCTTCACAGTTGAAGAGCTACTCTTTTGAGATATTGTCACTGCTATTTTATGGATTAACGTGGCAGCCAAGTTCCGTACAACCATGCCCACAAACTATAAATAGCTCAGTTAATCTAGTTACACATGAGTGAGAGTGTCACCGCCCCCCCTTATATTACACTCGATTTGATCTCGGGGGATTGAGAGCAATATATTAGCCTGGATTGATGATTGATTAACAGACAGAAAACAGAGAGTAGGAATAAACGGGTCATTTTCTGGTTGGCAGGTTGTAACTAGTGAGGTGCCACAAGGATTGGTGCTTGGTCCTCAGCTACTTGCAATCTATATTAATGATAGTTGAGTGGGCCGTGTGTAATATATTCAGGTTTGCTGACTCTGCAAAGCTAAGTGGGAAGGGAAATAGACAGGTTAACTGAGTGGGCAAGAAATTGGCAGATGGAATATAACGTGCGTAAATGTGAATGTGTCTGCTTTGTTAGGAAGAATAGAAAAGCAGAATATTATTAAAAAGCTGACAGACTCGTAAATGATGGGATTCAGGGGGATTTTGGTGCCTTTGTAGCGGAATCACAGAAAGGTAACATATAGGTGCAGCAAGCAATTAGGAAGACAAATGATTTTTAGGCCTTTATTTCAGGGGCGTTGGAGTACAAGAGTAAAGAAAATTTCTGCATTTATATAGGGCTTTTGGGGCCACTCTTGGAGTGTTGCGCACATTTTCAGTTTCCTTACGTACAGGCGGATATACTCATCTTGGAGGTGTTGAAACGAAGGTTCACCAGTTGATTCCTAGGATGAGATGGTTTTCATGTGAGGAGACATAAGTAGAATGGATCAATATTCTTTGGAGTTTAGAAGAATGATAGCTCATCTCATTGAAACGTATACATTTCTTACGGGGCTTAACAGGGTAGATACTGAGATGTTGTTTCCCCTGGCGGAAGAGTCCAGAACAAGCTGCCATATTCTCAGGATAAGGGGTCGGACTGAGATGAGGAGAAATTTCTTGGAATTCTCTACCCCAGAGGGCTATGGATGCGCTTTTGTTGAGTATATTCAAGAATGTGCTCGATAGATTTTTGGAAACTAAGGGAATCAAATAATGTGGTGAGAGGGCGGGGAAGTGGAATTGAGGTAGAAGATCAGCCATGATTGTGTTGAATGGCGAAGCAGGCCTGATGGACCCTATGGCCTACTCCTGCTCCTATTTCTTATGTTCTTCAGTTCAAGTGGTAATGGATAATGTATATAAAAAGAATAAAACACAAACGGTGCTGGATATATGCAACGAAAACAAGCAATACCGAAAACACACAACCTTTTGTGTGAAGAAGCAAATCAGTTGATGCTTCACGTGTAGACCCAGCGTCAGATTTACATTTTTTGGTAAAGATACCTTGATTAGAAAGTGTCCAACTTCCATACACAGCCTCTGCTGAGGTAACTGATCTCATCCAGTGTGGAACGAGCTCCACAAAGAGAAGAAGGTCCTTGGCGCCATTTGCACTTTGTATGTTCGCTGATCTCACTCCCTGTGCCAATGAGCTCCAAACTGAGCAGAAACGGTCTAGTTTCAATCCATCCTGTGCTGAGATTGCTAATCGAAGACATTGTGGCACTGAGGCCCAAACAGAGATGGAACGGCCTATGCTCCATCGAGGTCTCTGCTGTTAGCTCGCCTAACATTGTTCCACATGGCAGACTGGTCAAGAAGTTAAAAGCCCATGGGAACCACGGCAAAGTGTCAAGTTGGATTCAAAACTGGCTCGGAGGCAGGAAGCAGAGGGTTTTGGTTAATGGATGTTTTTGTGACTGGAAGGCTGTTTCTAGTGGGTTTACGCATGGCTCAGTCCTTGGTCCCTTGCTTTTTGTGGTATATATCAACGATCTTGACTTGAATATAGGCGGTATGATTAAGAAGTTTCCAGAAGATAGTAAAATCGGCTGTGTGGCAGATACTGAAGAAGGAAGCTGTAGACTGCAGGAATATATTAATAAATTGGTCAGGTGAGCAGAACACTGGCAAATGAAATTCAATACGGAGAAGTGTGAGGTTATGCATTTTGGGAGGGCGAACAAGGATAGGGAATACACATTAAATGGTAGGACACTGAGTAGTGTAGATGAACAAAGTGACCTTGGAGTGCATGTCCACAGATCCCTGAAGGTAGCAGGCCAAGTACATAAGGTGGTTCAGAAGGCATACGGATTGCTTGCCTTTATTAGCCATGGCATAGAATACAAGAGTAGGGTGGGTTATGCTTCAACTGTATAAAACACCAGTTAAGTCTCAGCTTGGGTACTGCGTGCAATGCTGGTCACCACATTACAGCAAAGATGTGATTGCAGTAGAGAGGGTACAGAGGAGATTTAAAAGCATGCTGCCGGGAGTAGAGAATCTTAACTATGAGTAAAGATTGGATAGGCTGGATCTGCTTTCCTTGTAACAGAGGAGGCTAAATGCGAGAACTTATTGAGGTGTATAAAATAATGAGGGGCATAGATAAAGTGAATAGAAATGATCTATTTCCCTTAGAGTGTGGTCAAAAACCAGGGGGCACAGATTTAAAGTAATTGGGGGAAGGATTAGAGGGGATTTGAGGGGTAATTTCTTCACCCAGAGGTTTGTGGATGTCTGGAACTCACTGCCTTAAAGGGTGGCAGAGGCAGAAACCGTAGACACATTTAAAAAGTACTTGGGTGTGCACTTGGGATGCTCTAACCTGCAGGGTTATGGACCAATATCTGGGAAGTGGGATAAGGCTTGATAGCTCTTTGTTGGCCGGCGCAGACACAATGGGCCAAAATGGCCTCCTTCCATGCTGTAACGTTCTATGGTTCTATTATTCTATGAACCCTATGTGGCAGTGAGGGCCTCACAGAACAGAAAAGGCAAAGTTTCTAACCGAGGCCTGTGGTGAGTTGGCTCACTTCACCCAGTGCGGTATGGTGCCACACAGAGCAGGAATGTCCCCTGTTTCATCACCGGCCCTTTCTCAGTAATCTGATCTCAAAATTAGGAAAATAGATAGAAGAGTCGGCCATTCAGCACTTCGAGCCTGCTCAATTAGACCATGGCTGATCTGTATGGTAGCTGAATTTTGTTGCTTTGTGTCCATAACCCTTAATACCATGCCTAACAAAAATCCATCAACTCAACATTGATGTTTTCAATTTTCCCATGCCTCAGCAGTGTTTGCGGGAGAGAGATCCAGATTTTCACTATCCATTTTTGAGAAGAGTTTCTCCCTGAGAGCACCCCTGCAGAACCTAGCTCTAAAGTTAAGTAAATGCCCACTTGTTCTGGACTCCCCTCCTTCCACCTGAGGAAATAATTTATCTCTATCTACGCTATCAACTCCGTTAATCAGGTAAAACACCTGAATCAGAACACCACTGAAGGGGATACAAGCCTAGTCTATGTAACCTGTCCTCTTTATTTAACACTATTTGACCCGGTATCATTCAGGTGAATCTACACTTCACCCCCTCCAAGAACAAAATATCCTTCCTGAGATGCGGTGCCCAGAACTGAATGCAATACTCTATATGGGCTGTAATGAGAGTGTCATATGACTGTAACATAAATGCACCACTTTGTATTCCAGCCCCCTTGCGATGTAGCACAACAAAAGGAAGTCGATACGTATTTCAGGGGAGAGAATATAGGGAGAAATGACAGTGGAATGGGAGTAAGACTTTCAGAGAGAAGCACAGATGTAATGAGTGGAATAGCTTCCTACGATGAGGTAAAGGAGTATAAATCTATAATTTTCAAGTTAACATCTTATTCAGGAACTTTACTCTAAGTAGATAGTGATTTTGCTTAAAGACTGTTGCCCCTCACTGAAATATCTATTTCAATATTCCATATGCACCTGGAACAGAGTGGAGTTTACAAAATAAAGCATTATATGGATTTCTCCAGTGGCAATCTAGTGGGGTCATTTTAACGTGACCTGCCCATCGACAAACTGACAATACCGGGTGCAAAGCTGGATTTGCACTTCGCCCGATTTCACTCCACATTGAAGTCAATGGAGACCAATATTGGGCGGAGTGAAAAACGCGAACGCTTCCATCTATAAAGACAAGGGCAGCAGGCGCATGGGAACACCAGCACCACCAAGTCCCACTCCAAGTCACACATCATCCTGACTTAGAAACATATCGCCGTTCTTTCATCATTGCTGTGTCAAAAACCTGGAACTCCCATCGTAACGGCACTGTGGGAGTACTTTCACCACACAAACAGCAGTGGTTCAAGAAGGCGGCTCAGCACCACCTTCTCAAGGGCAATTAGGGATGGGCAATAAATGCTGGCCTTGCTAGCGACACGCACATCCCATAAAAATAAAAAAACTGTTGTCTCGACCGATCTTGTCAGTTTCCCGGTGGGCTAGTTAGGTTAAAACTGGCCTTACTGATCTTTAGGGAGCTCATTAGACCCTTCTGTCGAGGAAAGGGCTCTGTTACGAAAGGGTCTTGCTTCTTACCAGCATCTTATTAATCGAGCAACAAGAGACCTAGGCCTAGAAATTCAGTTAGCTGCGCCAGCCGTTAGCGCCTTAGGAGGAGTAGATCTCGAGCGCTAGGTGCTTAGTGCCCGGGCGCAGCGTGATCTGCACCTCGCCCCAACTTCAGGAGACATTTAGCGCTGGTGCAAAGTCATTGCGCGTGCTCACCTGCGCACGCAGATCATGACGTCATTTCGTCGTGCAACGCCCTTTGTGCGCCCGGAACCTGAACTTCACTCACGCCGCCCCATTGTGCACCTGGTGGCCCGAACGACTGTGAAGTGGAACGGTGCACAGCCGAGGTGGGCCGCGGGGAGCGCAAATTAAAGGGCCTTTACCCTGCACTATAAAGGGCAGCCATTTTGCAGCACTCACTCTTGTGCAACGGATTTTTGGAGAGAGACCAAGGAAGAGAGCTTACTGCTTTGGCCCAACACTAGGACAGGTATTTTTGGCTTCAGGCCAGAGCTTCGCAATTCTCTTTGCCTTCATTGAGATCTCAGTGTTTGCCAGCATATTATGGGGGCTGCATTGGGTGCCAACGCTGAGTTTCAGCATTATGTCTGAAGGGCTTACAGACGCCGTGAGAGAGTGGCAGCCCTGGCTAGACGCAGAGGGGGCAACAGGCGTTGGCAACGGAGGCCTTACCCACTCAGGGAATACCACCAGCAGTTCTCCTATCTCAACATGTCTGCCGCGCAGTGTGTTAGGAGGCTGCGATTCAAAAGGGAGGTGGTTGCAGAGATCTGCCAGCTGCTTCACAGAGATCTGCGTCCACAGCTGAGGTGCACGACGTCTCTGTCGGTGGCAGTGAAGGTGATGGTAGCTCTCAGCTACTATGCCACCGGCTCCTTCCAATCCGCTGCTGGGGGCATCACTAACATCTCCCAGTTCGCCGTGCATTGCTGCATCTGCCAGGTGACCAATGCCCTTTTGAGAAGGAGATGTCAATTCATCTCCTTCCCCATGACCCTGGACAAGCAGCAGCAGCGTGCAGTGGAATTTGCAAGATTAGCGGGCTTCCCCATGGTGCAGGGCGCCATTGACTGCACGCATGTGGGTTTGCGGGCACCTCTGGAGCATGCCGAGGATCACTGCAACTGGAAGGGCTACCATTCCCTCAACGTACAGCTGGTGTGTGACCACAGGCAGCGCATTCTTGATGTCAATGCCCGCTTTCCAGGCAGCAGCCACGATGCCTTTATCCTGCGACAGACAACTGTGGCTGACATGTACCAGGCACAGCCCCACCGAAGAGGATGGCTTATCGGGGACAAAGGCTATCCTTTGTGTACCTGGCTCATGACCCCGCTCTGCGCGACCAGTACCCCTGCTGAAGAGGCATACAACGAGAGCCATCAAGCGACCAGGAACATCATTGAATAAACAATCGGCGTCCTGAAGCAACGGTTCCGCTGTCTGGGTCGCTCCGGTGGAGCCCTCCAGTATTCGCAGGAGCGAGTCTCCCAATTCGTCGTCTTTTGCTGCATGCTGCACAACCTGGCTATCCGCAGGACTCAGGCACTGCCACCTCACGTTGGACCACCACCTCAGGACGAGGAGCATGAGGAGGAGGAGGAGGAGGAGGAGGAGGAGTACCAACCCAGGAGGGAGGCAGAAGGTCCAAGGGCCGCCCGTCGGTGGCTTATTGAACGTCACTTCTAGGCCCCCTGTCAGGGAATGGCTTGTGCCAATGAAAGAGCATGATTGCAGCCGCTCCGCAAGCCCTCAGCCAGTTAAGGCAAGAAACACTTCAAAGATCAAACATGGACAATCTGAATAAAGAAAATGGTTTATTCTACAAACTCAGGGCCCTTCCCACATGAAAACCAAAAGCAGACGAAACCCCCAAAAAACACTCAAACACATGACTCACTCCCACAACCTGGGGAGCATTAACAAAAGATGTAAACAAAAATGGCCTTCATCCTCGGCCTTCACAAAACACCCATTCCAAAAAACAAAACATTTGGCCACACCCTCTACTTTGTGGCCCGCGAGGGCGATGCCTTCTGCAAACTTTTGCGGCCCCTGCACGCCCTGCTGCTCCTCCTCAAAGTGAGGCCAGTGGCTGCTGCAAGGCTGGGGCAAGGCTCCTGAGGGGCACATGTCGTGACGGCAGATGCCCTTGGGGGTCGGCCTAGACGAGGTCTGGCCATCGAGGGGCCGGCTGGTGAATGCTGCAGCTGTGGCTGGGCAGCATCAGTCGCTGCAGCAGCTCGTGGCAGCTCCACTGGGGGAGTGGCAGTGGCGGCTGGAGGAATGGGGGCAAGCTGGCGGATGGCAGGTGCTCGCTGGTCGCCTGAGACACTGGCACTCACCTGGGCCAGAACTGCAGCATGCGCAGCAATCTGCCGAGGGACAGACCGCTGTGCTGCTGCAGCACAGCAGGTGCCCTGGCAATGCCTGGCTGACGCAGCGAGTGTGGCAGCAGTGAGTGCCCGTGTTGCCCTGTTCTGTGACTGCATCAGAGCAGCCAGTGACTGCACGGCACCACTGATCACCTGGCCAATCGCTGCCTGAGCTGCCCGGAATTCCGCCCGACTCGCTGCCTGATCTGCCCCAAATTCCGCCAAACTCGAGGCCTGTGAGGCCCCGAATTCGGTCACACTCCGGGACAGGGACTCAATGGCCTCAGGCATCCATGCCACTACCCCCATGAGCTCCGTGTGCCGGCGCTCCGAGTCCGCGGACATGTCCTCGAGGAGGCGCAGCTCCTCGGCGGTGACCGTCTCCGGACTGGAGGCCGGACTATCCCTCTGGGGAGAAGGCCGCCGAGCTGCCCGACCCTTCCTGCATTGCTGGACGCCGCTGGGCCCAGCAATTGGACTCCCCTCTGACCCTTCCCCCCTCTGGGGAGAAGGCCACTGAGCTTCCACCCCCCTCCTGCGTTGCTGCAAGCCGCTGGTCCCAGGAGCTAAACTCCCCTCTGACACTTCCCCCAGGCACCCCTCCAGGGAAGATGTGTCCCCTACATTGGCATGGCTTGCTGCGGCTGTGGGTTCCCCTGATGGGCCGCCTTCCGCTTCCTCCCCCTTCTCCTCCTCTTCTGAAGGGCTGTCACTGGGAACTTCAGGGACCTCCTCCTCACCATCTGAAAGCAGGAAGGCACAAGAGTAGATTTAGAGTGAGGAGAGGGCATCAGCGAGGGATGCATGAGTGGTGGCATTCAGCGCATTGGTCGGCCAGTGGCAAAGGATGTAGAACTGATGCGCAAGTGGGACGAGAGAGGTCCAAAAGGTGATGTCCTTACCATTGGTGCCCAGAACAGGGTCGGCATCTCCAGATGCAACGGGGCCAATCACCCGGGCACCCATGATGCGCTACACGCGCTGTTGCAGCTTGGTGAGCTGCTGGATCTGGTGTCCGCCTCCCCCGGTCTCAGTCCGGCTCCTCTTATTGTTGGCCAGCTTGCCCTGCAAGAGAAAGGACGGCCTCTAAGTATAGTGTGTAGCCCTGATCTTGTGTGCATTGCCTCCCATGGTGGAATAGCCTGGCCAGTGTGTAGCCCTGACCTTGTGTGCACTGCCTCCCATGTTGGAATAGCCTGGCCAGTTTGTAGCCCTGATCTTGTGTGCACTGCCTCCCATGGTCGAATAGCTTGGCCAGTGTGTTAAGTGCAGAATGTGCAATTGATGTTCATGACTGTCCCATAGCTGCTGCATGAGGGCTGGCCATTAGGGCTTTCAGGTCCCTTTGCCCATAATGTGAGGTGCACATGCAAGGATGAGGAGGACACTGGAATGGGTACTCACCCTGACAATCCTGGCGAGGTCATTTAGCTTTTTGCAGCATTGTACAGAGCTCCTGGGGACCTCACTGTTGGATGCCACCCTGGTGGTGACATGCCTCCAGGCTTTCCGGTAGACGCGGGCGGCTGGCTTCTTCCCATTGTCCGGAAACAAGGTATGGTGTCTCTTCTCCACAGCACCAACCAGCACCCTTAGATCATGCTCTGAGAAGTGCTGCGCTCATTCACGGGCATTCTCCAACCTTTCAGGCGCTATTTGGGTCCAGCAGCAGTGTTCAGGCCTAGCTGGAGGGCTGCAGTGTCCAGGGCATGGCAGCAGACCAACTCGAGCCTTCCCCCTTAAGAGTTGGCCGGCGCCAGGGTGTCTGCTGTCAATCAAGAAATGACCGCACCTGCGCTGCGCCCGGCCTCGGTGGTATCGCTCAGCACCGCCGGCTTAGCGCCTAAAGATAGTCGTGCATCGCCAGTTTTAGCGCTCGAGCAAACTCTTAGGGCGAAGCTACTGAATATCGGCGAAGTGGCCTCGACTTTGCGCCAGGCGCAAACTTTAGCGGCTGCCCGACCTTACCGCCCCAAAAGTGGCTACAAGAAATTTCTAGGCCCTAGTGTTTTGGAATTTGTGGTCAACGGCGAAGGGATGGTGCTCGCCACTGAACTTGAAGTAAGCTGCCCACAAAGATCTAGTGATATCTGTGGCGTGAATTTCACCTTTCCTGACGTTGCTTTGAATCCGCCGCCAAATCAATGGAATCCACAGCCTCCAGTAAAAGAGATAGCATCAAGAGCCTAAGCAGCCAATCATATTGAAGAAATCTCAAAGACGGAAATTCAGCAGGTAAAATGCAGAGATTATAAATTACAATAACGTCGTGACAGACACATAGGATTGAGAGAGAATCTGAAATATCATTAAAAAAATCTTTCATAAAATTATTACCTTAAAAACAATGTTATGCTTAAAATATTAATGTTATAAATTGACATTCCACTATTATAAAATTATTTTTTCAGGGTCAGAAAGGTTGTTCAGTTGTCACTACGACGTTAAAAAGCCAATATTTTTGTATTATATTTAAATAGCGATATTCCAGCCGAATGGGGTAAGTGTTCGCAAGGAACTAGATTTCAGTGTCATTTGAATTGATCGTCGGCTTTGGGGAGTTCCACAGCGTGACCTGTGGAGAAGCTTAGAATCACTGACAGCAGTTTCTGTATTTCCGCGTCGATTTACGCATGCGCTGAATTTAGCAGTTGCTGTCAATTTCAGAGGAGGACTGGCGGTGAAGGCTGAGAGTTTTGCCGTCATTACCATCACAAAATCTGGCTGGGCTGATGCGTTTTTGTAGAAGGCGATCAGCTATGATATTCTCGATAGCTGATACCTTCTCGACACTCACACTCTAGGCCTATGAGTGTTAAGCACGTAAGAGCATAAGAAATTGGAGCAGGAGTCGGCCACACGGCCCCTCGAGCCTGCTCCACCATTCAATAAGATCATGGCTGATCATCGACCTCAACTCCACTTTCCTGCCCGATCTCCATATCACTTGATTCCCCTAGAGGTAAAAATCTATCTATCGCAGACTTGAATACATTCAAAAGCTTTGCATCCGCAACTTTCTGGGAAAGACAATTCCAAAGATTCACAACCCTCTGAGTGAAGAACTTACTTCTCACCTCGGTGTTAAATGGCCTACCCCTTATCCAGAGAGTATGCCCCTAGTTCTAGACACGCCATCCAGGGGAAACAAGCTCTCAGCATCTACCCTGCCAATCCCCTTCAGAATCTTGTATCTTTCAATGAGATCACCTCTCATTCCTCTGAACTGCAGCGTCTCGGCCCATTCTACACAATCTCACATCATAGGATAGCCCTCTCATCCAGAGAAGCAATCTAGAGAACCTTCGTTGCAACGCCTACAAGGCAAGTATATTCTTCCTTAGATACATACACCAAAACTGTGCACAATGCTCCCAGTGTGGTCTCACCAAGGCCCTGTATAATTGACTGCAATAGAACTGAATATCAGGTGCTGCGTACAACGGGCGGCCAAACTGATACCGCCCACTTTGCACCATGGCCCGAGAAGAATTTCTAGCCCTCTAGACGGTATTAAGATTTGAAGCAGGAAACAGTCGATTAATTTCCGGCAAACTACTGAACATACAAAATTGGCATGTGTATTTCAAGCTGCTGGAAGACAGATAGCACGGTTTCCGGGTTTGAATATGGCAGATCTCATGCTTAGCCTTCAGCAAGGTATTTCCAAAGCAAGGTGCTGACATTCCGTACCTTCATCTATTAATCATAAAAAGCACAAATACACTTCCAATAGTGTTCAATGGATAATAATTTGGAAGCATATCCCGGGCTGATTTTCAGTCTTCCCAGCTTGCGGGCTGTCAAGTAATTTCATCAGCCCCACCTTCACTATGCGGACAGCTCAGCTAACCCAGCACCCTTGAGACCGAATCTGGGCTTGAGATCCACTCTAAGATATTGCTTAATATTGCTTAAAAATATCTTCCGTAAATCACCTTTCAATTTGATTTACGGAAGGAACGACACAAAAATTTTAAAAAATGTATTTCCTATCTTTCCCAAATATCCAGGATAATAAACTTTACCAACATTCAATTGCATTACAAATTTAGAATAAAACAACACGATCGGTTTGTATTGTGCAACCAGGGGAACTAATATCACTCTGATTCTGGTTGTGTGACCTACATCACAACCTCTGAGATCAACGGACGGATGAGACGAGGATGAATTCTAGATTTCCATCTCTGTGAAGCTCTGTATAAGAAAAGACCTTGGGTCAGAATTTGTGGTGGGTGGTCCACCGTCATACCGCCTTTGAAATGGACCACAAGTTGCGAACTGTCAGTGTACGCATTGACAAATCATCCATACGGCCAAAGAAAAAACAATTTCTGGCACAGAGTTGGGCTATTCGCCCCCAAACTGTCCAGCAATTGCTTCCAAAAATATTTACTGTTGATGTAAACAGGCCCAGGGCGTGTTTGCATCAGTGTAAGGGGATACCTCAGGCATGTTGTAATCATTTTCATCGGGGAAATCGAATAGTTTAATTGTATCTCGTTGGTTTTTCTTGTTTTTGCAAAAGATTGGAGTTTTAATGATGTCAATAATAATTATCTGCCAAATTATTTCTTTACTAACAGAACCAATATATAGTGAAGCTGGTGGAATGAAGCTAATTAGGAATTAAATTCCAATCCTGGAAAGTCATTATAATTTTAAATGATTACGGGATTCCCCTCCGAAATGATGTAAAATAATTCTGTTTCCTGATTTGGAGGACACGGCCCAGAATTTATTAATTTTTTCCGTATTTATTAGAATAAATATTTCTAATCCATTTGAAACACTTATGTTTCCTTTCAGAATCAGCGTTGCTTCTTCTTATGACTTCCAAATATCATGTTACCTTTGCCCAGAACATTTCAATTTTCGTTTGATTTTCAAATGTTATGATTTGAAACCTATATTTACTAGAAAGCTGTATCCATGCGGGATGCAGTAACAGGGGTAGATCTTGACTTTGATAGTGTAAAAGGAGCGATAATGAGTGTGCAGTCCATTTTACATCTCCCCCGATTTGTATTTCCTTTGACTTTAATGGGGAGAGATGTAACACGGGCTGCTGAATCGATATCACCCAATTAACACTGTCGCTAAAAGTCATGATCTACCCCAATTTCTGATTTGCACACATACTGTTTCTTTTCAGTAAAGTCCGCCAATAATAAACTTCCTTTCCTACCCTTCCCTACAGTTAACATGTAGGCGATTGCGATCCTGTCCCGGGGAAAGTGCGGTCTCTCCAAACACATCACTCACTACCTGGTGGCCATGGCAGCAGCGGATCTGCTGGCCGTCATCACTGGCATTATACTCAATCGGTTCATCAACATTTACTTTCCAGGAAATTATCTGTTGCTTACTTTGGTATGTCGGACCAAAACAGTACGAGATTATGCACCCAGAGACTGTTCTGTCTGGTTAACTGTCGCCTCCACTTTTGACTGCCTTATAGTATATTTTGCGAGAAGCTGACAAACAAATATTGCACCAAGGAAACGGACGCTGTGATTGTAGTCAAGGTGCTCGCTCTGACCTGTTTAAAAAACATCCCTTGATACTGTGTATATGAACCTCTGTATAGAATTAGCAAAGTGCACAGGCATAGCCAGATAAGATCAAAATTATATCCTTCACCCCTATGGAAAGCATTTCCTTATTTTGGGTGTATAGCGACTCCTTTTCTCCCATTATTCACCATTTTGCTGCTCAATGCTCTGACCGTGAGATATATATTATTGGCGAGCAGAGTCCGCAGGCCATTGCGGGGCAATGCCAGCCCTGAAAATAACCCTGATCTGAGATGGAGAACCGCAGAAAATCCATAATTTTACTTTTCAGTATATCCGGCAATTTTACACAGTTATGGCTGAAGTACATGGCCCATTACCTGTGTTACCTAATTAGTAATACCTATTCATACACAGGTTACAATAACCCGGTTTATATCCTTCAAGAAACCGGATATATGCTCCTGCTGTTGAGCTGCTGCACAAAATTGTTGCAGTGACACAGACTAAATTCAGAGAAGAGCTAAAAAAAATGATGAAATATCCATTAAATATGAATGTTGAGCTGTAGATGGTTAGAAACACTATGAATTTGCTGGTATTATAATTCAAATTAGAAGATCAGAACAAAAGGAACACAGGCAGACGTAGGCCTCACAGCCCCTGCAGCCTGCTCCAGTATTCAACAACAGCATGACTAAACATTTACATCAACTCCATCTTTCCCACCATATTTAATTTCCTTTAAATCCCTTAGAGTCCAAAAATCTATCGATCTCAGTCTTGAATATATGCAAAGACTGAGCATCCACCGCCCCTTGGCTTAGATAATTCCAAAGAGCCACAACCCTCCGTGAACTCAGTCCATAATGGCCGATACCTTATTCTGAGACTCCGCCCCATCTTTCCGATTACTGTATTTGGTCACGAGACATATGAGCTTACAGACCAGATTCACACTCTCCAGTTACGTCGTAGTTTAACTTGCCGCTAATGTTGCAACGCCGTGCTTTTTCGCTAGGTAGTTCGTTTTAATAAAACCATGTTAATGACTATTCTACTGCTCTGCTCACCGGCTTCCAACCCTGGCACCCTCACTAAACTTGAGCTCATCCAAAATTTATGCTGTCGATATCCTGACTCACACCAAGTCCTGCTCAACCTAAAACCCTATGCTTGCTGACTTACATGGCTCCCAGTTGGACATCGCTTCTTTTTAAAAAAATCATCAATTTGTCCTGTTCCCTCGACTTCTTCGCCCCTCCCAATCTTTGTCAGCTCCAGTAGCCCTACATCCCTCAAATTCTGGTCTCTTGGACATCCCATCCTTTCGTTGCCGAACCATTGCTGACAGTGCCTACAACTGTCTGGGCCCTTAACTCTGGAATTGCCTCCGTAAAATTATCTGCCTCTATACGTCTGTCTCCTCCTTTAATACGTTGCATAAAACCTATGTCGTTGACAAAGCTGTTGGTCAACTGTGCAATTTCTTCCTATGTGGCTGTGTGTCAAATTTTGCTTGATAACTCTACCGTGAATCAGCTTGGGATATGTTACTAAGTTCAATGCGCTACTTCAATGCCATTTGTTGTTGTTATACTTGTTCTTCAGCTATAGATCTGATTGTCATGCTTTTGATTAGAACAGGCCGTTATTTAACTCCTATCTGATTCCGAGAGTGAAATTGGTCTTCTGCAACAACGCAAAACGGGCGACAGCGAATCAGCGGGCTGTATTACCCGCCCCCCCTTTCTCCTTTCATGTGAATTGACTTCAAACCGCAAGACATCCTGCTGATTGGCTGTGGTCACTTCGCGGTTTCATGGACTACCAATTTCATCTGCACTCGTTTAATAAGGGGGTAGCATTACTGGTTAAAGAAGGGAATAACACAATTGTAATGAAGGATATTAGCTCTGATGAGGTGGAATCTGTATGGGTAGAATTGAGAAATACTAAGGGGAAAAAAACGTTAGTGGGAGTTGTTTATAGACCTCCAAACAGTAAGGCGGAGGTTGGGGATGGCATTAAATGAGAAATTAAAGAAGCGTGCAATAAGGGCACAGCAGTCATCATGGGTGACTTTAATCTACATATAGATTGGGCCAACCAAATGAGTAACAATACTGTGGAGGAGGAATTCCTGGAGTGTTTACGGGATGGTTTCCTGGACCAATATGTCGAGGAACCAACCAGAGATCAGGCCATCTTAGACTGGGTATTATGTAACGAGCACGGATTAATTAGCAATCTTGTTGTAAGAGGCCCTTTGGGTCAGAGCGATCATAATATGATCGAATTCTTCATTAAGATGGAGAATGAAGTAGTTGACTCGGAGACTAGGGTCCTCAATTTAAATAAAGAAAACTATGATGGTCTGAGGAGCGAGTGGGAAGGATTGATTGGGGAATGGCACTCAAAGGGTTGACGGTGGATAGGCAATGGCAAACATTCAAAGACCGAATGGATGAATGACAGAATTTGTTCATCCCAGTTTGGCATAAAAATAAAACAAAAAAGGTGACCCAACCGTGGCTAACAAGGGAAATTAGGGATAGCATAAGGTCCAAGGAGAGGGCATACAAATTGGCCAGAAAAAGCAATAATCCTGAGGATTGGGAGCAGTTTAGGATTCAACAAAGGAGGACAAAGGGATTAATTAAGAAAGGGAAAATAGAATATGAGAGTAAGTTTGCAGAGAACATAAAAACTGACTGTAAAAGCTTTTATAGATATGTGAAGAGAAAGAGATTGGTGAAGTCAAGCATAGGTCCCTTGCAGTCAGAATCGGGGGAATTTATAATGGGGAACAAAGAAAAGGCAGACTAACTAAATACATATTTTGGTTCTGTCTTCATAAAGGAGGACAGAAATAGCCTCCCATAGATGCCAGGGAACATAGGGTCTGATGAGAGGGTGGAACTGAAAGAAATCAGTATTTGTAGGGAAATGGTGTTAGGAAAATTGATGGGACTGAAGGCCGATAAATCCCCAGGGCCTGATAATCTACATCCCAGGGTACTTAAGGAAGTGGCCCCAGAAATATTAGATGCATTTCTGGTCATCTTCCAGAACTCAATAGACTCTGGAACGGTACCCATGGATTGGCGGGTAGCTAATTTTACCCCACTATTCAAAAAAGGTGTTAGAGAAAAGGCGGGGAATTATAGACTGGTAAGCTTGACATCGGTGGTGGGGAAAATGCTATAGTCCATTATAAAAGATGTAATAGCAGAGCACTTGGAAAGCAGTGATTGGATCGGACAAAGTCAACATGGATTTACAAAAGGTAAATCATGCTTGACTAATCCACTGGAATATTTTGAGGATGTAACTGATAAAATTGATAAGGGAGAACCAGTGGATGTGGTGTATTTGGACTTTCAGAAGGCTTTCGATAAGGTCCCGCATAAGAGATTAGCGTGCAAAATTAAGGCACATGGGATTGGGGGCAAGGTATTGACTTGGATAGTGAACTGGTTGGCGGACAGAAAGCAAAGAGTTGGAATAAACGGGACGTTTTCCGAGTGGCAGGCAGTGACTAGTGGGGTACCGCAAGGATCGGTCCTAGGACCCCAGCTGTTCACAATATATATTAATGATCTGGACGAACGGAATTGGATGTAATATCTCCAAATTTGCAGATGACACAAAGCTGGGGGGGGAGGGTATGCTGTGAGGAGGATGTCGTGAATCTCCAGCACGATTTGGACAGGTTGGTTGATTGGGCAGAAACATGGCAAATGCACTATAATGTTGATAAATGTGAGGTTATCCACTTTGGTGGCAAAAACAGGAAGGCAGATTATTATTTGAATGGTAATTGATTGGGAGAAGGGGAAGTGCAAAGAGACCTGAGTGTTCTTGTACACCAGTCACTGAAGGTAAGCATGCAGGTGCAGCAGGCGGTTAAGAAGGCAAATGGTATGTTGGCCTTCGTAGCAAGAGAGTTCGGGTACAAGAACAGGGATGCCTTGCTGCAGTTGCACAGGGCCTTGGTGAGGCGACACCTTGAGTATTGTGTGAAGCTTTGGTCGCCTTACCTGAGGAAGGACGTACTTGCCATGGAAGGAGTGCAGCGAAGATTCACCAGGCTGATACCTGGGATGGCAGGAATGATGTATGAGGAGAGACTGTGTCGATTGGGCTTATACTCACTGGAGTTTAGAAGATTGAGAGGGGATCTCATCGTAACCTATATAATTCTGTCAGGCCTGGGCAGACTAGATGCAGGAAGGATGTTTCTGATGGCCGGGGAATCCAGAACCAGGGGTCATAGTCTAAGGATAAGGGGTAAGCCATTTAGGACTGAAATGAGGAGGAACTTCTTCACCCAGAGAGTGGTGAACCTGTGTAATTCTCTGCCACAGAGGGCGGTGGGGGCCAGTTCATTAAGTATATTCAGAAAGAGTTGGATATATTTCTTAAGGCTAAAGGGAACAAGGGATATGGGGAGAAGGCAGGGACCGGGTACTGAATTTGGATGATCAGCCATGATCTCATTGAATGGCGGAGCAGGCTCGAAGGGCCGAATGGCCTACTCCTGCTCCTATCTTCTATGTATCTATGTATTGTATTGTTCCTTTAAAAGCCTTCATTTTTTCAGGTGCTTTAAATTAAAGGAGCAACTATCAATAATGTTTGGAGTGAATGCTGACAGCACAGTTTGCAGACAGAGCCTGAAGTCTCCCAGCTCTGTGTGGGCCTCAGTACCACACTGGTTGCGATCAGCTTACTGAACTCAGGCCAGGGATGGAGCCTGGGCTCTTCCAACTCTGTCTGGGGTTCAGTACCACACGGGATTAGCAGTGACCGGGAATGAAACCAGGGCCCTACCTGCTGTTCATGTTTGACCCAGTCCAGTACCATATTCATATAATCATATAAATTTATGGTGGCGAAGGAGACAATTTTGCCCATCGTGTCTGTGCCAGCCGAAAAAGTGGTATTCAGCCTAATCCCACATTCCAGCGCTTGGTCCGTAGCTTTGCTACGTGTCTGCATCGTCCCGCTCTTTTGTGAAAACAGACACAAAGAATTAACACACAGGTTAATGTTTGCTCTCTCATAGGCCATACTATTGCCTCGGTTATCATCTTGATGTTTATGTAGTTATAGAACATCTTTGGGTTTTCCTAGAGCTTGCTTGCCAATATTTTCAGGCCCTCTCTTTACTTTCCTGATTTCATCTTTAACTTCAACCATGCGCCAGAGATCTTTAATAAAGTCTGGGCCCTTCCTACTATTTTTGAGTCTCAGTAACACAGAGGGTGAGATCAGTTAATTGTTCAGGTCGTAGATAGTATTTGGGCACTTTCTGCTTGGTGTCGGGCTCAGTACCAAATTTAGCACTGGCCTGGAATGAAGCTTCGGCCCTTTGTTGGCTGTGCGGGCCAGCACCGTTTGTCTGTGCTCAGTTAGTTCAGTGTAGGCTGGACCTGGCTCCTTCCTGCTCTATGCGTTTGGCCCAGTACCTAATTCAGCACAGGCCTTGGTACATCGTGCCTTCGTGCCACATCGAGTGAAATCAGCTAACAGCACAGTCTGATGGTTGGATTCTGGGGGATTCCTAGCACTGTGAGCGGCTCAGCACCACATGGTTGACTTCAGCTAACTGATCAAACATCGGGGATGGAGTCTGCTCTTTCTGGCTCAGTATCACACCGGATTAGATCAGAACATTCAGCACAGACCTGTAATAAAGCATGTGTCCACCCTACTCCGCATGCAGCGCAGTACCAATCTGGAAGAGCTCAGTTAAATCCGCAGTGGCTCTTCCAGATCTGGGAAGGAGCTCATTACTACACAGGTTAATATTAGATAACAGCAAAGGCTGCGAAAGTAACATAGTACATTCTTAGTATTTTATCGACTCAGCAACACAGCGCGTGAGATGAGCGAACAGCACAGTTACTGAGACGATCGCAGGGCAGGGAGGGCCTTAGATTTATCCCCAGCCTGCACTGTAGGCTGATCTCAGATTTTGTGGTACTGAGAATTTCACAGAGCACAACGTGTTTAGGTTGCAAAACCCGACCTGTGTTGTTATCTCATGGCAGCCCGATTGGTGCTGAGTCTCACAAAGAGCAGGAAGGACCCAGGCTTCGTTAAAGATCTGTGGTGAATTTGGTACTGGGGCACACACCAGCGGGAGAGCCCCACGTGATATTCCCGATCTGTGCAAATTAAGCAGACCTCACCCGGTGTGGTGCTGACTCTCATTCAGAGCAGTGAGTCTCCAGTGTCCAACCGCAGCCTGGGCTGTTAACTCATGTCAGCCGGTGTGGTGTTGGCGAGGTCAGCTACCTGTCCAAGCCGGGGATCTAACTAAAAACCCTCCCTGCTCTGTGTGTGGCTCAGTAACACAGAGGGTGAGATCAGTTCACTGTACAAGCCAGGGATATAACTAAGGACCTTCTTGCTAAATGTGTCACTCAGTAACACAGAGGGCGAGGTCAGCTATTTGTCCGAGTCGGGGATCGAACTGAAGACCCTCCCTGCTTTGTGTGTGGCTCGGTAACATAGAGAGTGAGATCAGCTCACTTTACAAGCCAGGGATGGAACTGAGGTCCTCCCCCCCTGCTCTGTGATATTCTCAGTAACACAGAGGGTGAGATCAGCTACTTCTACAGGCCAGGGATGGAACATGGGCCCTCCCTGCTCTGTGAAACTCTCAGTAGCACAGAGGGTGAGATGAGCTGCCTGTACAAGCCGGGGATGGAACTCGGGCCCTCACTGCTCTTTGCGTCTCAGAAGCACAGAGGGTGAGATCAGCTCATTTAAGACAGGCCGTATATGGAGCTTGAGTCCTTCCAGCTCTGTATCTGACTGAGTGCCACGCTGGTTGAGATGAGCCAGCAACACAGGCTGCGAGCAGCTCTCGGGCCCTTTCTGCTATGTGTGGGACTCATTATCAAAGTGGGTGAAATCAGGTAGTTCGGCACATGATGGGGATGATGCAAGGGACCCTGCTGCTCCATGTTGGCCTAGGTAACGAGCATTTTGATCAGCTAACAGCACAATGCAATGATGGAAACTTTGTCCTTCTGCTCTGTTTAGAGCTCAGTACCAAACTGGGTGATATCAGCTAAATCAGCACTGCCCGTGGATAGAACCCGGGCCCTTTCTCCTCTACTTCTGACTCAGTACAACACCGGGTGAGATCAGTTAATTCAGTATAGGACGGGATTGCAACCTGGGCCCATTTTTCTCCATATTGGGCTCTGTTCCACATTAGGTGAAATCAGTTAATTCAGTATAGGGCGTTATTGTATGTTGGGCTTATCCTTTTCTTGTTGGGCTCAGTACCACATCGGGTGAGATCAGTTAATTTAGTATAAGATGGGATTGTATCCTGGACCTAAACTTCTCCATGCTGGCCTCAGTTCCACACTGGATGAGTTCAGCTAATTCAGTTTATGGCAGGCTAGAAATTCGGGCCCCCACGGGTGAGTACGCGCTGGGTACTCACGAGTAGGTCCAACGAAAGTTCCACTTTCATGCATGCACTGAGCATGCGTGGAAAACCGGAACTTCCGTTCCCATGAAGGAAGGGGTTCACAGGTCGAACGCATGTGCAGGAGAGGCAGCGCATGTGCCTGGAATTTCTGTTTTTTTTACAGGTTTCTCTGGGAGGGTAAGTCTCCACTAGCTACGCTTTTAAAAAGCAGTCACAAGGCCTGCTTTTAACAAGGTAAGTGGTGAAATAAGTAAAATTGAAACATTTTTTCCACAGGTTTAATCATTTTAAACAATTTAAAGAAAGGTAAGTTTATTTTTAGCCCTGTTAAAAAGTGTAATTATTTTTTTGAAAAATTTAAATTATTGTATAAAATAGTTATTTTATGTAATTTACAGTTATTTTTAAAATATCCTTTTTTACAATTTACTTGAAGTTTATTTAGGTTTTTGAGCCGATCTCTACTCAAAATTTGACAGGTCCTCCTGCGCCGGCAGTTGGAGGAGGCCCAGGATCGGAATCCTACGCGGGCTCACAGCTCAACGGCCAGCCTGCTAGGTAAGTGCAGGTCGGGGGCTTACACCCGCGGGAAGCCTCCGACCCGTATTTCTGGCTCATTGTATCTTGGCCCTAAACTTCTCCTAATTCAGTACAGGTCGAGAATGGTACCTGGGTCCTTCCTGCTCTGTGTGGTCAGTAATTCAGCATGTATGGTAGAGCCAATCTGCACCTTATAATTCACTTTTTTTATGCCTAAAACCTGTTGTTCATTTGGGGTACACCTCCTAAATTTGGCCTCCTGATCTTTACAGTACTGAAAATAAATGATGTATTCACCGTGAGTATGTTCATTTCTGGTTTCTGGGAGGTAATCGAGTTGTTTTCTAACAGAGAGCAGTACCGCATACGCTAAAACGATCGCCAACAGTGAGCAGTGGTGTGTAGATTTAATTGAGTTCTTCTTTTGGAACCTGGATAATCAATTCAAGCAGAGGTTGTGTCAATGGGCTCGAATTTCCAAACCCCATGGAGGCGGGTTTGGAGGCAGGAGTGGAGGGACAATTGCAGAATCGGGGGGCACGGACCCTACCCGCCTCCATGCCCGTTTCCCAGGAGCCGGGTACCCGACCTGTGCTGGGAGCCACCTCCCCGAGGCGGAAAGGGGATTCGTGCCAATTAACTGCCTGTTAACAGGTAGTTAACAGGCAGTTAATGCCCTCATCCCTATTTTTAGCCCTGAATTGTGGGCTGCCCGACGGCGCCGAACCACGCCAAGTTAGCGAGGTGGACCGTCGGGCTGAAGGGCTTGGAGGGTTCGAGATGTCCGGTATTCAGGTGAGTGATGGGTGCATGAGTGCAAAGGTAAGGGTGTTTGGTGTGTGTATGTTGTATAAATAAGTTTTAGTTACCTTTACTTACGTGCCAGCTTTCTTCCTTCAGATCTTGGGAGTCCCTCATCTCACCGGCACAGAAAGCAGAATGGCCACGAGCTTTCGAAAGTTGCAGCCTTCTGCTTTCTGTTCTGGAGAGATTTCGAACTGAGTCTGTGGAGAAGGACTCATAATCATAATAATAATAATCATAATCAACTTTATTGTCATTGTTAGTGCACAAGTGCAGTACAACGAAATTTAGGCTTGCGGCTCCCGAGAATGTACATTTAGATTAAGACATTTAAACATTCAACATACATTTGGCTTGTAATACATTAACATAAACATAACCATAATAACGTGCATTGGCCGCTGTGCAGGCTTTAGAGTTTATTTGTGGAGTTCAGTAGGATGACAGCCCTGGGAAGGACACTGTTCCTAAACCTGGTCATACGGGTGCGCATGCATCTGTAGCGTCTCCCAGATGGCAGGAGGGCAAACAGACTGTGGCTGGGGTGGGTAGGGTCTTTGATGATGGACCGTGACCTCCGTAAAAAGCGTTTCTGGTATATGTGCTCTATGGTCGGTAGCCGGGTGCCGGTAATGCGTTGGGCAGCTTTGACTACCTGCTGCAGGGCGTTCCGGTCATAGTAGCTACAGCTGCCATACCATACTGTGATACAGTTCGTCAGGATGCTCTCTATTGTGCAGCGGTAAAAGTTAGAGAGGATCAGGGGTGACAGGTTACATCCCTTCAGCCTCCTTAGGAAATATAGACGCTGCTGGGCCTTCTTCACCAGAGAGGAGGTATTGAGGGACCAGGAGAGGTCTTCCATGATGTGGACTCCGAGGAACTTGAAGCTGTCCACCCTTTCCACCACAGCCCCATTGATGTGGATGGGGGTGTGACTTCTGCCTTTAGACTTCCTGAAGTCCACAATGATTTCGTTGGTTTCCTTGATGTTAAGGGCCAGGTTGGTATCGGTGCACCACTTCACAAGATGCTGGACCTCCTCCCTGTAGGCTGACTCATTGTTGTTGGTGATCTGGCCTACTACCGTGGTATCATCCGCAAACTTGATGATGGTGTTGGAACCATGAACAGCCACACAGTCGTGGGTGAAGAGGGAGTAGAGGAGGGGGCTCAGCACACATCCTTGTGGGGCTCCCGTGTTCAGGGTCAGACTGTGGTCTGTTTGTTAGGAAGTCGATGGTCCAGTTGCAGAGGGAAGTGTTCAGGCCAAGAGTGTGGAGTTTGGTGGCCAGCTTGTTGGGGCCGATAGTGTTGAATGCTGAGCTGTAGCCTATGAACAGCATTTGTTTGAAGTTTGAAGTCAGGTTGTCAATGTTTGACAGCTTCACAGAGCTGTCCAGCGCTGATATTTCATCTGTCAAAACGTCTTGACAGATGAAATGTCAATCTCTGACTTCACCTGTAAGCGGGTGTCCCTTAATTGGCATGCTGAGCCCGCTGGGCAATCAAGGGGAAATCACGTGGGTTGGCCTCAAATCAATGGAGGCGGGACTACAACCAAAATTGTAGGAGTCCCGCCTCCATTACGTCCCCATTGACAAAATCCAGCCCAATGTGTCCCCAGGCTGCTTAGAGTTGAGTAAAATAATCAAGTTAGTTAATGTTTTTATCACAGAATGTTAGTGCAGAAATACCCGCCCATTGGCCCATTGTGTCTCTGCCAGGAAAGAGTAGTGTGTTCCCAGCTAGACAAAGAGCAGCGAGTTTACATGCGGACGATCTGGGTTGCTGCCATTTGCGCACATGCAACATCCCCTCACAGCTGCGAGGGAACCTTTGCCTTGAATGTTAACCAGATAAGTAACACGGGCCTTATGGTGTGAGGGACAATGAGAAACCAGGACAGGCAACTGTAACCTGTGTGAGTCCACATGGGTCAGTAAATGTGTTTGGAAACGGTTAAACATGGTGATCTGTTTACACAGATGTAGAGATCCATCAAAACAAAGCCCATCTTGTTAAACAAGGTGGAAGTTGGGTTACTGCTTTTGCAAAAGTATACTTACTTCCTATGCCCTTGATCTTCTCGTTGACACTCATAATATCCTAAATAATGTAGCCGTATCATAATAATATCTAGTTCAGGGAACTTTATCATGTTCAGCATTGCAAATGAATAATAAGACAATAGATAAGTATGTTTGTTTATTTCCTGAAATCGACCTCTACCTCTGCCTTTATACTTGAGAGTCGATTTACAGGGGATTGCAAAGACTCCACTTGAAGAACCGCACATAAAACAACGGAAACAGGCTAACATGATATGAAAGATTAATCTTCGAAACGCAGCAAGGAAGAGATCAAGGTAAAACTGGAGGGACACGGATGCGAGGTTTTGGGCAGGGCCTCGCCCACAGTGGGTGAAATACCTGAAATCTGTCGACACGGCCAGAAGCTGGGATAGTTCTCCATAGAGCAAAGAATGTCCAGGGGAGATTTAATAGAGGAGTTCAAAATTATGAGGGGTTTGGATTAAATATGGAGAGATTGTTTCCACTGGCAGGAATGTCAGTAATCAGAGGACACAGTTTGCGTTTAATTGGCAAATGATCCAGCGAGGAGGTGAGGAGATGCTTTTTTACATAGCGGGCTGTAACGACCTTGCATGTATACAGCATCTATACAGCACCTTTCACGACCCCAGGATGCCCTAAAGCGCTTCACAGCCAATAAAATACTTTTGAAATGTAAAGACTGCTGTCATGTAGGGGGCGGGACTTCCATTGTACAGAGAAAGGTATCACAAATAACCATGAGATGATGAGCAGATAATTTGTTTCAGTGATGCTGTTTGAGGGATGAATATTGCCCAGGACACTGTGGATACCTCCTCTGTGCTTTTCAAAATAATGCTGCGGAATCTTTTCTGTCCTCCTGTGAAGGCCAACAGGCCTATGGTTTATCGTCCCATTCCAAAGACCCCACCGCCGACAGGGCGGCACACACTCAGTACTGCATTGAGATGTCAGCATAGATTTTGCGTTCAAGTCTCTGCAGCAGGGTTTTATCCCAGTACCATCAGATTCAGAGACGAGAGAGCTACCACAGAACTACTGCTGAAACTTTTTTATATATAGCAACTTTCAAAAGGGAACTGGATGGATACGTAAAAAGGCAAGGGTTGCTGGGCTGTGAGGAAAAATACGGGAGTTGAACTAATTGGTTACCTAGTTCACGGAGCCGGGAGGGGCATATTAGGCCACATGTTCTCCTTATGTGCTTTCTGATGCTATGAGAGAGGCCCAGTGTCGGTAGCAGCCGGTGAGTATTCATACTCAATTTCGCAGGTTTATTTAGAGGCCCCATGTCGGGAGTAACTGGTGAGTGTTTATACTCAGTTTGTCGGGTTTTTTCAGAGGCACAGTGTCGGGAGCAGCCGGTGAGTATTTATATTCAGTTTTATGGGTTTGTTCAGAGGCTTACCGATCTCACAGACTGGCGGCGGCATTCCAGAGCCATGTCACGATTCAAAAAGTGATGCGGGCAAGAGGAAGCAGCTGATTGGGTGAGTACAGCCAGGTGTGTAATTATACCACTCTATAGTTTGAATGTTAAGTTTAATAGTGTATAAGGTTTAGAACGTCTATATTTTGTGGTTTATAGTTTCTAAGTTCACTGTTGTGTAGTGGGGAGTGATAGTAAGGAAGAGCCCTTGAGTAATTATGGGGGCTGAAATTCAATTCCCAATAGATGTGTACGCGCTGTGTACTCACGCATAGGGCCAAAGGAAGTATTAGTTTCACGCAAGCACTGCGCATGCGCTGGAAACCGGAATTTCTGTTCTCCTGAAGAAAGGGGTTCCAAGCTCAACTGCGTGCACTGGAGAGGCAGTGCGTATGCATCGAACTTCCACTTTTTTCTCAGTTTTTAAAGTGCAGGTAAGTCCCTAGAAGCTGCGCATTGAAAAGCAGGTGCAAGGCCTGCTTTTAACAAGGTAAGAGATGAAGTGGGAGGATAGAAGATTGGGAAGCATTTAAAAGCCAGCAAAGAATAACTAACAGATTAATTAAGAAAGAGAAGTTAGATTATGAAAGTAAACTAGCAAAAAATGTTAAAACAGACAGCAAAAGTTTCTACAGATATATAACAAGAAAAAGGGTGGCTAAAGTGAATGTTTGTCCCTTAGAGTGTTAAGCTAGATTAATCCCATACTGCTGTACCAATGCCTCGCAAGGCATGATGGACTACTTGACATGGGTGAATGTTTTAAATGTAAAAAAACTGATGCAGGACTGTGGGAATGCAGTACAAATAGATAAGAAAGAACAGAAACAGAATGTTTATAGAACAGAGTAGAGACAGTCTCAGGGCTGAATTTTGTTGAAAGCTAAAGTGAATTTTAAACAGAACTATGTAAAAAGAAACAAATGACTTGTGTAGCGTGTGATCGCCTAGTTTTCTGTATTCTCATGATGACTTGCAATTTATGAAAATGTATAAATATTGTAGCCCCGTGAGTCTAAGGGCGCACTCTTTTGGAGGCATACTTGTGTGCAAATGCAATTGGGTTTCTCAGAGTGAAGTCCACTACCAGTTACCGGAATAAAACTTTACTTATTTTATAGTTTCTGACTTTGTATATTACTGAGAAAGTGATGGACTGACCGGCGTGTTTAGTCTCCTAAATCAGCGAACCCTGACCCCCAAGTTAGGGGTAGATCCTCCTCACAGAAGCGAGGGGTTAACAATTCTGGTGATGAGGATGGGATTGCAAAGCACTTCGGTCCAAACCACAGCGGTCCAGACTGACGAGTCGCTTTCGGACGACTGAGCAACTAAGTGGCCACAGGTAAGATTTTTACCTTTTTGCTCTGTCTGTTATGAAGTGACTTGGTGCATTCGCTGATGATCCTGGCCTAGTGCTGAGAGAATCCTTTAGGTAGGAATTCGGAAGATAACACTTTCTCAAAGTCAGATTACCCTAAACTGCAAAGTCAGAAAAAGCATATGGTAGGTTAAAGGCCTTCGGGTGTGAGTCCCATAAAAATGTGAAAGTCCTTTGGGTTCGTAGTCGCATAAACAGGTTAAAGGCCTTTAGGATCGGAGTCCCATAAACAGGTTAAAGGCGCGTTGAACCGGTTGGATCAAGTACGTACAAAATTGGAATAAATCAAGTACGTATAAGGAAAAAATTGGAAAATGGGGGCAGGAAATATAATAATTGAACAAAATAAGAAAAAGGGGAAAAGATGGGGGCAGCAAATAGTAAATTGACGGAGATCGGGTGTTCAAAAACTCCGTTGGAGATAATAACTGAAAAAAAAAGGAAAAAAAATAATAAACTTAAAGCTTTACCGGCATGGAAGTTATTAACATCTGTGCCGGGACAAATAAAACACAAGATTTGCTGAGTGAAAGGATCCTTAAAAAATAAGCTGGAATTTCAGTTTGTGTGAAAGTGTAACTGTTTTCCTGACTATGAATGTTTAAGATGTTATAGCATTTTTGTCTGAAAAGTCTGTCTTTAAAAGAAAGATTCTGTTATGTGTGTTTTAGCTCTACCCAATTCTCTGCGTTAAAAGCATTTTGATTTGATTTTGGAAGTTTTAAGAATGTGCGAATAAGATTATGCCCCAAGAATTGAAAAAAACCTTTGAACTACAATTGAAAGTAAGCTGGTGTGTAAAAACTGAGAAGAACAACAAAAAGTTTGTTTTTCAAAAGATTAAGTTTCAGTCTAAAATTTGACCTCGGAGTCGCGGTTGATATGATGAAATCTTCTAAAGCAGTTTGATTTGTTTAAATGTGAAAAACTAAACTTTCTCCGGTTATACTCCATGTTTTTACAGTATTTTGGAAAGACATCTGAAGAAAGGACAGTAAGGAAATATGAAGTAATTTATTGTTTCCTGCAAGTGTGTGCTATTTTGTTTTATTTGTCTCTTCATAGATTTACAAAAGATGGGCTTCTGCCTTAAAGTTACAGTTGCCGATGTGCTTGGAAGAAAATTAATTTGAATGTTTACAAGATCTGGATTAAATTGGAGTTATGAGGTTAATTAACCTATTAAAACCAAACTTTCATTGTGGCCACGGTGAAATTCTGGTTGGTGTGAATTTGTGTAGGCCGCATTGAATAATACTTAGCTTGAGAATTTTGCTCAATCCCGTCTTTGTCCATATTACCTCCGTATTCATGTTTGGTTAAAGTGTAAAAACACAACTGTCTTTTTCGATTGGGAAGATGTTTTTAAGTTTACGTGAAGTAACATAATGACGTGCATTTGATAATGTTTTTCTCCACCTTCTTAGAATCCTGCAAAGGAGTTAACCCTTCCCACTGACAGCTGTTTAAGTTCACCAAGCAACAACTTTAGTATGAAGTTGAAAGATATTGGTCATTAAATAATTTAAGTTTCTTAATTTTAAGTTAATGTTTCCCCAGTGACAGAAGGAATTTATGATTTGATAACTTAACCTTGGGCTCTAAGGAGAGTCACAATGGAGTCTCTTCTTTCTTTTGTTATATGAAGTTAGCTTGTAATCTAATTGCAGCATTTCTGTCACTAATGTTAAAACACTGTGTAAGCCACCTAGCCTGAAATTTATTTGTTTCTGAAATTGACAAAACCTGCTGGTACAATAATACTGCTGCTTGGATTTTGGGATAATTTTGTAATATCAAAATGGACTCAGACACTATATATTTGGTTACTTTTGGGAAAATAAAAGATCCTCTAAAATAATGATAAATAAAAAGTGTTAATAACTTGGATCAAGTGAGAACGTTTGATCTATGTTTTCAATGGTAAATGTTGTATTGCACAGTGGCGTTTCTCCAGGACTCATGAATGAGATGGTAATTAAAGGAGAGTGTAAGATTGAAACAGGAGAATTAAACCAATGAATGGGAATTTTCATAATTTTCTAGTGAAAGTCAGAAAAATGTAGTTAAGAATAATAAAAAAACTGCCGAGTGTGTGCTCATTCATTTTCAGTGTACTGTCCCTTTAAAAGCCTGTGCTTCCCTCTTTAAGGTCACAGGCTGCGCACTCCCTCTCTCTCTCTCTCTCTCTCTCTCGCGATCGTGACTGCGGCTACAAGTTGTGATTGCAATGTGCGATGAATTACGGAATGAGAATGTACCCAATGGCTGAGAAATCGGCTAAAGACGCGAAGGCAGCTGCGGATAAAGTAGAGCAGGTTATGTTAATTACGAAACAAGCTTTTGAACAATTGCCATACGATGGAGCATCAGAGTATGATGAAATTATCACTCAAACGTTGGTGAGATTGGGGGAATTATTGGCTTCAGCTCAGTCTCGGCAACAGCGCTGAATTGTCAAATGGATACAAAATTAATTTTGAACCATTTGTCAAGGGAAGGGTATGTAGTATCAAAAGCAAAGATTCAATTTTGCAAAAAGCGTGTCACGTATTCAGGGCACGTTCTGACACCAGATGAAAAAGTCCTGCACTCAGAAAGGACCCAAACAATATCCCAATATCCGGAACCTACCACTAAAAGAGGAATACGAGCATTTTTAGGATTAATACATTTCTGCAGGCAATGGATACCAGAAATCACTAAACATACGAGGCCCCTAACTATACCAACAGGATCATAGGTTAGAGAACCTTTCGTTTCATCAGAAGCACAAAGAGATGCGTTTAATTCTTTAAAACAAACCTTAAGAGTGGCCCCACCCTTAGGAAGACCATTGTATGATAGACCATAGCACATGACGTCGGCAAGCATAAGTAGATATGAGATTAAGTTAATACAGAATCCCTTGTTGACCTTCAACTTTGCAAAATCATAAACCTAGCCGAATTTTTACAATTACCCACAGAACATGTAGGTGAACCAATACATGACTGTGTAAAAAAAATTGAGACCCAAACAATAATCAAACCTGATTTAAAGGACGTGCCTTTGAATACGCCAGGCCATGAGTACTTTGTGGACGGATCGGCCTCTAGATCAGATACAGATGACGGACAGATAGGATATGCAATTATAGAATCACCAAATATGGTAGAATCAGGTAGACTTCCAAATCATTGGTTAGCACAGAAAGCAGAATTACACGCACTAGCAAGAGCATACGAATTATCAGAAGGGATGAGAGTAAATATTTATACGGACTCGAGATATGCGTTCGGATTAGCGCTTGATTTCGGAATAATATGGAAAAGGAAGGGTTTTCTGACCACATCTGGAACACCCATATTGAACCAAGTACAGGTGGAAAGATTGACGCAGGCAGTGTTACTACCCAGAGAATTAGCCATAGTAAAATGGCAGGCACACACACGGTTACATACACAGGTTGCCGAGGGGCATAGATTGGCAGATGAAGCTGCAAAATAAGCCGGTATGTATATGGACCAAAAACAAATGCCCCAGTTGGAACAAAAGGAGGGAGGGATGTAAGTATCCATCTTGTGCCCCATCGTTGGAAGATGTACAAAAGCACCAGGAGGACGCTCCTGAAAATGAAAAACTAAAGTGGATAAAAGAAAATTGTAAAAAGGATCCTTTGACACAACTATATGCCGACCCAAAGGGAAGGATAGTTGCTCCAAATTGGAAAATTCTTGGTACAACCCAAATTGGGAAAAAGTGGCACAGCAGACAATTGATCACTGTCTGATATGTCAGCAACACAACCCAGGAAAAGCCATACCAACAGTAACAGCAACGACTCCTATCCCAGACGGTCCATTTCAAATACTACAGTTAGATTTTGTACAATTAGAATCAGCTAACGGATATAAATATGTACTAGTTATCATTGATGTATTTAGTAAATGGATAGAAGCCTTTCCAACAAGGAACAATACCGCAAAGACTGTGTGCAAAATAATACTGAAAAATATTGTGCCAAGGTTCGGAGTGCCAATACAATTGAGTTCTGACAACGGACCACATTTTGTTGCAGAAATTAATGATGAACTTTGCGATGTTCTCACTATTAGACAACATTTACATTGCCTGCTCCATCCACAATCAGCAGGACTGGTGGAAAGGGCTAATGGAGCCTTAAAACTAAAATTGGCCAAACTTTGTGTAGAAACCAAATTAAAATGGCCAGAAGTATTACCAATGAAAGACAGGATTATCACCAGCAGCAATTATCTTCGGAAAACCTTTAAGAACACCGTTCTCGGCTCCCATCCAAGACGAGAGACAAATAGATATTCATGTAATGGACAATCAGATGATGTCTTATCGTATGCCACTAACCTCTGCTTTAAAGTTGTCTCATCAACAGGTAACAGCCGTGACTGAACCAACACCAGAGGATGCCTGTCATCGACTCAAACCGGGTGATTATGTCTTCGTAACGAACTTCTATCAGAAAGGATTAGAACCCAGGTGGAAGGGACCCGATCAAGTACTATTAACCACGCATACCGCAGGGAAGGTCGAAGGAAAGACAAAATGGATTCACGCTTCACACTGCAAGTTGTCATCACCGCTTTTGTCATAATGGACATAACTTTAACAGCGACAGAGGGACAATGCATCAATCGCTGCTCCAAACAGCATGGGTGCACTGAATTTTCTTGCAGATGGGGATGTCGTGACTATTTTAATATTAACCGAGGGAACTGCATGAATGACTCTGCCAAAGATGATAAAATTAAGACATCCGCAATGTATTGTAAACAGGGACAGAGTACATTGTGCACCTGTACCCAGAGACTTCTCACGGGACGTGAATGGTGCACCATAATTGACGAATGGTCAACCAGCAGCACAACAGCCAGTCCGAGAGATAACACTCAGGAAAGGGGATACAACCAAGCAAAATATGAGTGCAGAGAAGGGTATAGAGCTAACGTAACAGGAATGGATAAAAACTGTGCTGATGTGAATGAATGTAAAAACATCACTAGATGCCCACTGGACCCCTTTCAGGTGGTGATATCACATCACTCAAATTTTACAGGCCAGATGTGTGTAAATGTACCGGGAACACACTGGTGTCTATGTCATTTTTCCGAACACTCTTTAAATAAAATTGGAAACCACGAAGGCCAGTATGATAGCTGATGTAACATCACTGCACATAAACCAAGATGGAAAAATTCTTATAAATTCCCAGGATGGCAGAATATGTATGAGCCCGGAAGACATTGGTCCCATAAGGATGTATTCGTTTATGATCAAACCCACGTAAATGAGTGTTGTCATGGTCAGAATCGAGTACAGTTATCGGCACTAATAAATATAAATGGTTCCCTCATAAAAAGAGGCGGAAGGAAACTCCTGGCATCTCAAGGAGTAAATCTATACCAGAAGTGGCTCGAGAGGATACCAATTTTTTTCCAATTAAAATGCTTTATTGGCATGAAAGTTTACAGAGAACCATATTGCCAAAGCTTACATAGCAAAAAGGTACAGTTTTCCAACATTCTGTAGGTGTCAATCGATTTGACATTTGTTGGGTACATACAATATTACTTTTAAACAATATTAATTTTAAACAGTCTTTGTACTTCATTTGGTACGTTCAATATTAATTTTAAACAGTCTTAATTTTAAACAGTCCTCAGGTTGTGACATGTTGTTACATATTTGGCCCCAAGGTATGATCTGTCTCCTTCTCCTAGGACTAATCTCAATTTTGACAGATCATCCAATTCCTTGAAATCTGGGGTTGTTTGGCTTAGCTTGTTGAATAATATGTTTCTTGATGTGTTGAATTTTTCGCATTTTAGGAGGAAATGCATTTCTGTTTCAACCTCGCCAGCCAGACATTGATCGCATATTCTATTCTCTCTAGGCTGCCAGGATTTCTTGTATCTGCCTTTTTCAATTTCCAGTTGGTGGTCGCTTAGTCTGTACCTGGTGAGGGTCTGTCTCTGTTTTGTGTCTCTGATGGTCGTGAGGTAGTCTGCCAGTTTATATTCTCTTTTTAGGGCCCGGTAACATTCTAATCTGCTTTGGCTTTCGGTTATTTTGTTCCAATGTTCCAGGTAGGTTTCTTTGCATTTTTTAATGATTTGGTTCACTCGGATTGGTGTTTGGGCGGCTGTGTTGGTCTGGGGCTGGTCAGGGTCCGGCTGAGTACTTAGTTTCCGTAGCAGCTGACTCAGGGGACTCTTTTCTGGGTTTAGCTCTTGGGTCTGAAAGGCTTTGAAATGAAGGGTGTCTGGGGAGCTAGATTTGAGGTGATTTAGGAAGTTTAGTGCTCGTTTTTGGATGTTTATTATCAGTGGGTATCTGCCTAGTTCGGCTCTGCATGCATTTGTTGGCGTTTTCCTTTGGGTGCGAAGGATGCTTCGGCAGAATTCTGCATGTAGGGCTTCTATTGTATGTTTTTCCCATTTAGTGTAGCTTTGGTGATTTAGCGGGCCCCATACTTCACTACCGTACAGTGCAATGGGCAGGATTATGCTGTCAAATATTTTGAGCCAGATTTTGATTGGGATTTGGATGTTGTAGAATTTTCTTTTTATTGCATATAGGGCTCTTCGGGCTTTTTCTTTTAGTGCATTCACTGCTATGCTGAAGCTCCCTGATGCTGTAATAGTTAGACCAAGGTAGGTGTAGCTCATAGTGTGTCCTATAGTGGTATCACTGAGGGTAAACTGGTATTTGTTTTCCTGACATCTGGGCCTTTTTTGAAAAATCATGATGTTGGTTTTCTTTAGATTTACTGTTAGAGCCCAATTTTGGCAGTATTTGTCGAGTAGGTCTAGTTGTTGCTGTAATCCCTGTTCTGTGGGAGACAGCAGAACCAGGTCGTCCGCATAGAACAGGGATTTCACTTCTCCATCTAGGAGACGGAGACCTGGTGACTCGCTTTGCTCCAGCATGTCTGCTAATTCATTTATGTATATGTTGAACAGGGTCGGGCTCAAATTGCAGCCCTGCCGGACGCCTCTTCTCTGGGTGATGAAATCGGTGCGTTTGTCTCCAATTTTGACCCCGCATTTGTTTTTCAGATACATTGATTTAATAAGGTCATAGACTTTGCCCCCTATTCCACATTGAAGAAGTTTATAATAGAGCCCTTCGTGCCATATAGAGTCAAAGGCTTTCTTGAAGTCGATGAAACAGGCGAATATTTTCCCATTTTTTGTTTGGTGTATATGTTTTTCTACAAAAGGCACAAAATACCGAAAACCACCCATGGAAGAATAAATCAAAATTATGTACTCCAAGGCCAGTAGGAACGGCGGGAGGTTTTCCATTGATGGCAGTCACATCTGACGAATGCCTGATATGCGACTTAATGGATAAACAAGCCAAACTTACATATGCTTCCGATAAAGAGTGCAACTTGACAAGCCATGAAATACGACCCTGGTCCAAAGAATATTGCACCGGAACCGATAACTGTAAAAAATGTACCAATGTAGAAGGTCTATCTATAACAATTGTACCGCATTCCGAATGGTGCATGGAATCAACAATTGGTGAAGTGGAGGTTGGGGCGCTTTTCCCCACATTTTGTGACATCATGATCTCCATAAATGGTAAAAGGGAGGGACAACACAACGAAATTATGTGGCCTACCAAACCCCATGATAATTCAAAAGGACATACCAAATGTCTGCAAACTTCAGAATGGAATCTAGAGAACCTAGCCAGACGATCATACCAGTGTTCTCTGAGTACTCTTGAAGGGACTATGTAGGTGTGCAATCATACTGGATACCCATATTTACCAAATAATTTTAAAGGAAGATGTGCTATCGCATTTATTGTTCCAGCCTTCAGACTTGAAGATGAAATTCTGAGCGAAGATCCAACCTACAGTCAATGGAAAAAAATAAATTTTGGGACTAATTTCGCCATGCGCAAACTCTTGGGCTCAGATCCTTTCAAAACACACCACCAAAACTGGTGGAACCGACTCCTAGGAAGTTTAATATCATCTTACGGAGTAATGATGGCATTAGATGAAATAAGAAATTTGGCACAGAATGTGGAGGATATTGCCAAAGACATAGCCATGGCGTTGAAACTGATCAATAAGGAAATGGGCCAAATAAGAATGTTTGCCCTACAAAACAGGATGGCACTAGATTATGTTTTACATACACAAGGAAGAGCATGCACAGTTATCGGAGCAGAATGTTGTACGAACATTAGTGATATCTCAAAGCAGATCCAAAACGAAACTGATGAAATTGAAAGAAAGGGAAAGGAGGCCGGAGACATTGATCACACAACGGAAAATTGTGGATGGCGACCGTTGTGTTTATTAGATGGACTATTTGGAGGACTGTTTAGAACCATCTTGGAATGGGTCATTTGTTTGGTTGTCTCATACGGACTTCTCAGACGTACTAGTCTCGGTGATAATTAACAGACTGATTAAGTGTGGATCAGGAGGTGAAAAGCAGGTGATTATAATCAATAAACCTCAAGGAAGTGTCAATGTCACACAGGAATGGACTAGGATTAACATGGAAGAGCTGCAAGATTTGGAGGAAGGTGATAGCATTTACGAAGATTTGGCATAGTACAACATTTAAATGGGTCCCCTCCAACCCCTGGACATTGATGACGTGTTACCTTTGCTTGATTGTGTGCTTCATTTAAATCCCAACTGAAATATGGCGACTGACTCGGATAACCATATATGTGGTATAGGTTCAAAGGAAACTATGAATGATGAAAATATAATCTTTAAAGGTACATATGGGATAGTTGACACCCTGTCCAGCATGTAGAGAAAAAGGCCGAAGTTATCATGGAATGATAAAAGGAGGGAATGTTAAGCTAGATTAATCCCATACTGCTGTACCAATGCCTCGCAAGGCATGATGGACTACTTGGCATGGGTGAATGGTATAAATGTAAAAAAACTGAAGCAGGACTGTGGGAATGCAGTACAAATAGATAAGAAAGAATAGAAACAGAATGTTTATAGAACAGAGTAGAGACAGTCTCAGGGCTGAATTTTGTTGAAAGCTAAAGTGAATTTTAAGCAGAAGTCTGTAAAAAGAAACAAATGACTTGTGTAGCGTGTGATCGCCTAGTTTCCTGTATTCTCATGATGACTTGCAATTTATGAAAATGTATAAATATTGTAGCCCCGTGAGTCTAAGGGTGCACTCTTTGGGAGGCATACTTGTGTGCAAACGCAATTGGGTTTCTCAGAGTGAAGTCCAGTACCGGTTACCGGTATAAAACTTTACATATTTTACAGTTTCTGACTTTGTGTATTACTGAGAAAGTGATAGACTGACCGGCATGTTTAGTCTCCTAAAGCAGCGAACCCTGACCCCCAAGTTAGGGGTGGATCCTCCTCACAGAAGCGCGGGGTTAACAAGAGGACGAGACCGGGAAATTAGTGGTGGGGAACATGGAGATGGCAGAAATGCTGAACAAATATTTTGTATCAGTCTTTACAGTAGAGGACACTAAAAATATCCCAACACTGGACAAAAAGGGGGCTATGGGGGGAGGAGCTAAACACGATTAGAATCACTAAGGAGATGGTACTCGTTAAGATAATGGGACTTAAGGTGGATAAATCCCCTGGACCTGATGGCTTACATCCTAGGCTCTTGAGAGTAGTAGCGGTAGGGATTGCGGATGCTTTGGTGGTAATTTTCCAAAAATCCCTGGAGTCAGGAAAGGTCCCAGCAGATTTGAAAACTGCTAATGCAACGCCCTTATTTTAAAAGGGAGGTGGACCAAAGGCTGGAAACTATAGACCAGTTAGCCTAACATCTGTGGTTGGTAAAATGTTGGAGTCAATTATTAAGGAAGCAGCAACAGGACATTTGGATAAGCATCATTTAATCAGACAGAGTCAGCATGGTTTTATGAAGGGGAAGTCATGTTTGACAAATTTGCTCGAATTCTTTGAGGATGTAACAAATAGGGTGGATAAAGGGGAACCAGTGGATGTGGTGTATTTGGACTTCCAAAAGGCATTTGAAAAGGCGCAACACAAAAGATTACTGCACAAGATAATAAATCACGGGATTGGGGATAATATACTGGCATGGGTGGAAGATTAGCTATCTAACAGAAAACAGAGAGTTGGGATAAATGGTTGATTCTCGGGTTGGCAATCAGTTACTAGTGGTGTTCCGCAGGGATCAGTGCTGGGACCCCAACTCTTTATAATCTATATGAACGATTTGGAGGAGGCGACCAGGTGCAAAATATCCAAGTTTGCCGACGATACAAAGATGGGCGGGAAAGCAGTGAGTGAGGAAGACATAAAAAACCTGCAAAAGGACATAGGCAGGCTAAGTGAGTGGGCAGAAATTTGGCAGATGGAATATAATGTTGGAAAGTGTGAGGTTATGCACTTTGGCAGAAAAAATCAAAGAGCAAGTTATTATCTAAATGGAGAGAAACTGCAAAGTGCTACAGTACAAAGGGACCTGGGGGTCCTGGTACATGAAACACAGAAGGTTAGTATGCAGGTACAGCAGGTGATCAGGAAGGCCAATGGAATCTTGGCTTTCATTGCAAGGGAGATGGAGTATAAAAGCAGGGAAGTCTTGCTTCAGTTATACAGGTTACTGGTGAGGCCACACCTGGAATATTGCGTACAGTTTTGGTGTCCATATTTAAGAAAAGATATACTTGCTCTCGAGGCAGTTCAGAGAAGGTTCACTCAGTTGATTCCAGAGATGAGGGGGTTGACTTATGAGGAAAGGTTGAGTAGGTTGGGCCTCTACTCAGAAGAATGAGAGGCGATCTTAATGAAATATATAAGATTGTGAGGGGGCTTAATCGGGTGCATGCGGGGAGGGTGTTTCCACTGATGGGTGAGATTAGAACTTGTGGGCACAATCTTAGAATAAGGGGCTGCCGTTTCAAAACTGAGATGATGAGAAACATCTTCACTCAGAGGGTAGTAAATCTATGGAATTTGCTACCTCAGAGAGCTGTGGAAGCTGCGACATTAAATTAATTTAAAAAGGAGATAGACAGATTCCTAGCTGATAAGGGAATTAGGGATTATGGGGAGCGGGTAGGGAAGTGGATGTGAGTCTAGGTTCGGATCAGCCTGTCAAATCCATGAATGGAGATTCCCTGCTCACATTGATTCCCCATGTCCCACGTGATCCCAGGGAAGCTGCGAACTAACTGAGCCCTTGGGATACGCATGCACGGCACACCAGCAGCTGCAGCAGGCACAGCAATGGAATTCAGCACGGGCCCAGAGCATAACATTAGGCGTGCTTCTTAAGTGCATGTCGAGGGCTTGCGCCCGTGGGAAGCCTCCAACTGGAAATTCTGGCCCAATATCATTTAATTGTAGTGTAATTAGTGTTCTTCGATTTGATGTCATTTAATTTCAGTTAATTAAAGGGTCATTCATGGCAGCACACTCGACCCCGTGGCATGCTCCTCCTGCGCTATGTGGGAATTCAGGGACATTTCCTGAGTCCCTGACGACCATGGGTGCAGGAAGTTTATCCTGATGCAGCTACTGGTAGACCGCATTGCGGCGCTGGAGCTGCGAATGGATATACACTGGAGCATCTGCAAAGCTGAGGACGTCGTGGATAGCATATTTAGTGAGCTGGTCACACCGGAGGTAAAGGCTGCACAGGCAGGAAGGGAATGGGTGACCGTCAGGCAGAGTATTCGGTGCAGGCACGTAGTGCAGAAGTCCCTGTGGACATCACCATCTCAAACAGGTATACTGCTTTGAATATTGTTGGGTGGGGTGCCTTGTTGGGGAAGGCTGCAGAAGCCAAGTTGATGGCAATCTGCTGCACAGGACAGGAGGGAAAAGAGCTGGAGAGCTATAGTGATAGGAGTTTCTATTGTAAGGGAAATAGACCAGCGTTTCTGCGGCTGCAAACGCGACTCCAGGATGGTATATTGCCTCCCTGGTGCTAGGGTCAAGGATGTCTCGGAGCGGCTGCAGGGCACTCTGGAGGGGGAGGGTGGACAGCCTTTTGGTGTGGTGCATATAGTTACCAATGTTACCGGTATAAAACGGAATGAGGTCCTAAAATTTGAATATAGGGAGTTTGGATGAAAATTAAAAAATAGGACGTCAAAGTTAGTAATCTCAGGATTGCTATCAGTGCCACGTGCTTATCAGAGTCGATGTAGCAGGATTATTCAGATGAATATGTGGCTAAAGAAATGGTGCATGGGGGAGGGGTTCACATTTCTGGGGCATTGGAACCGGTTCTGGGGTAGGTGGGACCAGTACAAACTGGATGGATTTCACCTGGGCAGGACCGGGCCTGATGTACTAGGGGGAGTGTTTGCTAGTGCTGTTGGGGAGGGTTTAAACTAAAATGGCAGTAGGTTGGGAAACTGTGCAGGGTGACAGAGAAAATGGAAACAAGAATAAAAGCAAAAGATAGGAAGGAGAAAAGCAAATGTGAAAGGCAAAAAATTTAAGGGTGTAAATTAAACAGGACCACAATTATAAGTAGTTCTAAAAGGACTAAGATTGGTAAAAAAAACAAGCCTGAAGGCTTTGTGGCTTAAGGCGATGAGCACTCACAATAAAGTGCATGAATTAGATGTGCAAATTGGTGTAAACAGATACGATATAATTGGGATAACGGAGACATGGCTCTAGAATGAACAAGGCTGGGAATGCAACATCCAAGGGCATTGAATATTCGGGAAGGACAGGCAAAAAGGAAAAGGAGTTCTAGTAGCGTTGCTAGATAAAGAGGAGATGAACACAATAGTAAGCAAGGATATTATCTCAGATGCAGTAGAATCTGTATGGGTAGAGGTGCGATACACCAAAGGGCAGAAAACGTTAGTGGGAGTCGTATACAGACCCCAAACAGTACTGGTGTGGTTGGGGATGGCATTAAGCAGGAAATTAGAGATGCGTGCAATAAGGTCACAGAAGTTGTCATGGTTGACTTTAATCGGCATATAGATTGGGCTAACAAAATTTGTAACAATACTGTGGAGGAGGAATTCCTAGATTTAATATGGGATGGTTTCCTGGACCAATATGTCGAGGAACCAACTAGAGAACAGGCCATCTTAGACTGGGTATAATCTAATGAGAAAGGATTAATTAGCAATCTTGTTGTGGGAGGACCCTTGGGGAAGAGCGATCATAATATAATAGAATTCTTCATTAAGATGGAGAGAGAGGTAGATAACTCAGAGACTAGGGACCTGAATTTAAATAAAGGAAACTATGATGGCATGAGGCACGATTTGTCTAGGATGGATTGGGGAATATTAGTTAAATGTTTGACGGTGGATAGAGAATGGCAAATTTTTAAAGATCACATAAATAAACTACAGAATGTGTTCATCAATGCTTGGCATATAAAAAAAACCGAAAAGTTGGCTCAACCGTGGCTAGCAAGGGAAATTGGGATAGCATAAGATCCAAGGAGCAGACATATAAATTGGCCAGAAAAAGCAACAAACCTGAGGATTGGGAGCAGTTTAGGATTCAGCAAAGGAGGAAAAAGGGATTATTTAAGAGGGGGGAAATAGAGTATGAGAGTGAGCTTGCAGGGAAAATAAAAACTGACTTTAAAATCGTCTATAGATATGTGAAAAGAAAAACATTAGTGAAGTCAATCGTAGGTCCCTTGCAGTCAGAATCCGGGGAATTTATAATGGGAAGAAAGAAATGGCAGCCAATTAAATACATACTTTAGTTCTGTCTTCACAAAGTAGGACACAGATAACCTCCCAGAGAGGGCGTGGAACATAGGGTCTAATGAGAGGGATGTACTCAATGAAATCAGTATTTTTAGGGAAATGTTGTTAGGGAAATTGACGGGATTGAAGGCCGATAATCCCCAGGACCTAATAATCTACATCCCAGGGTACTTAAGGAAGTGGCCATAGAAATAGTAAATGCATTGCTGGTCATCTTCCAAAATTTTTTAGACTCTGGAACAATTCCCATGGATTGGAGGGCAGAAAATGTAACGCCACTACTTAAAAAACTTGTTAGAAGAAAAAGCGGGGTATTATAGACTGGTAAACCTGACATCAGTAGCGGAGGAAATGCTAGATTCCATTATAAAATATGTAATAGCAGATCAATTGGAGAACAGTGAAAGGATCGGACAAAGTCAACATGGATTTACAAAAGGTAAATCAGGCTTGACAAATCTACTGGAACTTTTTGAGGATGTTGCTCGTGGAATTGATAAGGGAGAATCAGTGGATGTGGTGTATTTGGGCTTTCAGAAGGCCTTCGACAAGGTCCCGCATAAGAGATTAGCATGAAAAGTTAAAGCACATGGGATTGGAGGTAAGGTACTGACTTGGATAGATAACTGGTTGGCAGACAGGAAGTAAGAGTTGGAATAAACGGGTCTTTTTCCGAGTAGCAGGCAGTGACTGGTGGGATACCGCAGGGATCGGTGCTAGTACCCCAGCTTTTCACAATATATATTAATGATCTAGACGAGGGAACTAGATGTAATATCTCCATGTTTGCAGATGACACAAAGCTGGGTGGGCGAGTGTGCTGTGAGGAGGATGAAGAGAAAATCCAGTATGATTTGTACAGGTTGAGTGATTGGGCAGCTGCATGGCAGATGTAGTAAAATGTGGATAAATGTGGTTATCCACTTTGGTGTCAAAAATAGGAAGGCAGATTATTTTCTGAACGGCAATAGATTGGGAAAAGGGGAAGTGCAGCGAGACATGGGTGTCCTTGTGCACCAGTCCCTGAAGCTAAGCATGCAGGTGCAGCAGGCAGTTAAGAAGGCAAATTGTATGTTGGCCTTCATTGTGGTTAGATTCAAGTACAGGAACAAGGATGTCTTGCTGCAGTTGTACAGGGCCTTGATGAGACCACATCTTGAGTATTGTGTGCAGTTTTGGTCGCCTTATCTGAGGAAGGATGTTCTTGCCATGGAGGGAGTGCAGCGAAGATTCACCAGACTGATACCTGGGATGGCAGGGATGAAGTATGAACAGATATTGGTTCGATTAGGATTATATTCGCTAGAGTTTAGAAGAATGAGAGGAGATCTCATTGAAACTTATAATATTCTAACAGGACTAGACAGACTAGATGCATAAAGGATGTTCCCGATGGCTGGTGAGTCCAGGAGCAGAGGTCACACTCTAAGGATAAGAGTTAAGCCAATTAGGAATGAGATGAGGAGGAATTTATTCACCCAGAAAGTGGTGAACCTGTGGAATTCTTTACCACAGAAGGCAGTTGAGGACAAATCATTAAATATATGCAAGAAAGAGTTAAATATAGTTCTTAAGGCTAAAGGGAGGGATATGGGGAGAAAGCAGGGACAGGGTACTGAATTAGAATGATCAGCCATGATCTCATTGAATGGCAGAGCAGGCTTCAAGTGCCGAATGGCCTACTCCTGCTCCTATCTTCCTTGCTTCTATGATTCTATGCCACTTGCGTTGCCCGCAATTTTCCGCCCAATAATGTAAATGGAATTAAAGCTGACGAAATGCATCCATAATTTTACAATAATTCGCCAGTTGTGTGTGTGAGACTCCGGTCGTGGTTCAGGTCTGGGAGATGGTAATGCAGGTCTGGTAGATCCTAGCGCTGGAGTAGAAAAGCGGAATGTGGTTAAGAAAGAGCTTGTGGGTGTGGAATTAATAGAGAATAGGAAACACCGTAGATCCAAGATTTTATGCAGGGAGCGATATTCATGATTAAGGAAAAGCGTTTTAATTATTCAAGGAATCTAACACGTAGATAGTAAGGCCCAGCAAAGGCCGTTAGAAAATATTCGGAGTAGAACACGAGTGAATCCTTGCAGGCTTGTACGAGAGGCAGTAAGCAAGTGTTTTTTTAATCTGCTACAGTATTCAACCGCATAACATGGGAATCAAGAATCCAGGGACCCAGATACCGCGAAATAAAGCAATGGGGACTGACAGGAGAGAAGGTTTACTGCCACTGCTGCAAGTTTCCTCAATTAGAGAAGATTCCTGAGGATCCGACAACGGCTGATATAATCCCAGTGTTTAAATTAAGCCCAGGAGATGAACACCTGGGAGAGGAGCAATGTAAAAGGGAATTATATTGCTCTGAGGGACGATGTGTCATCTTTAACTAACCTGCTGGAGTTTCTGAAACACATCACTGGCCTGTAGGGCAGGGGAAATGCAGTTGGAATGACCCAGTCGGATTTTAAGGAAGCAACGGACAAGGTTCCATATCTGCCAACAGTGAGGAATTATAGGATGGGGTGGGAGATCTGGCACTGCACAGACAGCTCATTGCAACATGAAAGAAGGTTATCGACAAATGGGAACATTTACGACTGTAAGGGATGGATGACGATTAAACCTCTGGAATCGTCCTCGGCAACAGTTTAATTTTTATATTCTGTTAGAATCAAAACGGGGATGAGGTTACGTAAGAAACAAGAACATGAAACTGATACCAACAAACCATAGAGGTTTATTGGGTGGGAGTGGACCATTCTATTGGTACTGGCTCTCTGATACAACAATCAAAAACTAGCCAAACTGCCCCCCTCTCTCCGCAGGCATTTTCTTCCTCTGCTACAAATATTCATCCAACTTTCCCTCAACTATTCCCTGAGGCAAAACATTCCATTTTTCAGCAACCCTTTGCATAAAGAAGTTGCTACTAACCTCTCTGCTCATTCCCTTTTTGATCATTTTAAGTCTATCACCCTTAAACACTCACTCACCAACTAGAAGGAATTATCCCTCCTTCTACACTGTGCCAAAGTTGTTGATAATGTCTAAAACCTCTGTTGAATCTCCTCTTAGCTTTCGCTGCTCCAATGCAAACAGTCCCAATATCTTGCCCCTCATCACCAGTATAGTCCTGAGCCACGACACCGTCCTGGTGTATCTACAATGCCCGCTCTCAGTGGATTTAATGGCCTTTCCACAATGAGGGACTGAATCTGTACCTGGTGTTGTAACGGCATTTTGTCAAGGTTTATCATCACTTATTTTTTCTGTTGATCTACGACCATATGTATAATACTCAAATGTCCGTTGGTTTATTCCTGCATTTTTCTACCCAAAAATGTGCTTTTTTAGTATTAAGTATTTGGTCCCCTTTCGCTCGCTGTTATCCACACCCTTCAGCTCCTTCCCATTGAGATTTTGCTCCCATTCCTTGGCGTTTCTCTCACAATCAGGGGATATCATCGATGTAGAATTTGTAACTGATTCAAAGTTGTTGGTATTTTTAATTATTATTTGGAACAATGTGCAAACTCATAATAAGATGGTAATGACCAAAGTTTCTTTCTGACCGTCTGCAAATGTTCAAACAAATATAGAAGACTTAATATCAGTTTTATTTTTGCTGAATTTCTGGCAGTGTTTTTAACAGATCACTTGCAACAATTGTAATAGTTAATAATTTTATGAAGAATCATTCATTTTACATTCCTTTACTTTTTGGGGGGAGACCGATTGAGACAGAATATCAATAATATTACTCATGACTCTTTTATCGACAGCACAAAACAAGAGCAGACTCCATCTTTGTGCTGAGTGAGAGACACCAGTCAGCGCGCAATCGAGATTTTAAGTACATATCTGGGATGAAAGAGTTGAAAGGTCACATCGATCAGCCGCGTTCCGACTGTTTCAGCCATTCGATCACTACTCACGTGACGAGAGCCGGCTCTATTTGTCAAAGAGGAATGGAGTCCGGTAGAGCTACCCGCGCCTGCAATAATTACTCCAAAATTCCAGGAAATTACCAATATCGGCGATCGCAACACCTTTGATTTTTTCGGCACCCAATGAAATATTGTAAATGATTTTAACCTGGAGCGCCCGATCCCAGTATCTGCAGTGTAAGGTGGATTCCTCTTTTGCCCAAATGTCCGACTCCACGGCGGAACCTCATTATTGTTAACTTTGATTCCTGAACCTGAAATTTGCTAAATCTGCTGGAATAGGCTATGTATACTCAGGGAAAGAAGCAGGATAAACTAAAGCAATGCAGATATCAAATGCATGCTACAAAATGGAAGGCATGTTTACACAAGAACTTTCCCATTTTTCACATTACCGGAAAGAATGACTTTCCACGGTGGGAAAGTAATTGAAATAGAACTTTTCTTATGAAGACGCTTTCCGATGTCGCGATTCCTTTTATTCTAATTTTCTAACTAATCTCTGAATCCGTTCCAGGGAGATTTCAACGCATTTTTCAGCTCTTCTCCGTATTTCCTCTGGGTTGCTGCATAAATACACGGGTGTGAAAGTCACTCAAAAATTTAACATGACTCCGGTTTATTTGGCGATATATCCAGGGTCTGTGCGGTCACCTCAGTAATAAGTGGGGTTTGTCAGTCTGGTAGTTACCAAAGTCACGGCAGCTCTCAACCACTACAGAACAAAACTGCCCGATGTAGTGAGGAGTAAATTGATGGATTTCCTTCGGTTCTCTGTCTCTGTATCTCTCTGATTCTCACCCCTGTTTCCCCGGAGTCCCCTGCGGGCTCTGCCAGCCACTGAAATATATCTGATTGTCAAATAATTTAACAAGACAATTAAAGTTAATGCAAGGCAAATGCCCCAGGCGCTGTGAAGCCAGAGGTAGGCTACACCTAGAGGTAAGGAAAAAAACACACTATTACGGCAAAAGCAAAAAAAATGCGAATGACCTTTAAAAAGATTAGGACCGTGAACGCTGTTATAACCGCGGCCGCAATTCTCTTGGTACAATACTTTACTTTAAACGTCTGGCAGCGGATAACTGCAAATCGAAGAAATGTGAAGGAGACAGTGAACCAAACATACAAATCGAGGGCGACAGCAGTCATGTATAGAATTAACTTACACACGGGAGCCTGGGACAGGAATGAAAATGGAAAGTGATAACATAAAACATGATACACTATTACATTGATGATCATAACCATTAGATCTGCTGTTGCCATGGCCACCATGTAGCCAGAGATACACTTGCAAAGGCCGCAGTTTCCTCGGGAGAGAATCACAATTGTCATCAAGTTCGCTGTAAGAAAGAGAGAGGAGAGAAATAATGTTCCAGTATCTGATTGAAATAGATATGGAGATACCTGTTGAGAGCATTTTACTCCATTCAGTGTGATTATCAACACGGAGCAGTGTGAGAACAGGATTAATATTGGAGCCATTACCTGGGAAACCCACCCACACAGTTTAATGAGCTGCTGCAGCACTCACTCTGCACGGGGTGAAAAGACTGTCTAGAAATCCGCTAAATCCTTGTGTTGGAACTTCAAAGAACAGAGTAACACTAGTGAGGTTATCGGATTACACAGAGCACGTGATTCACAAGTTGGTTCCGGTATCTGCCTACTGTGTAATGCTGACACCTGGAAGAAAAAGTTACCTTATCAAACATGTTGCGTGTACGTGGTTACAGTTAACGCCGATTAACAACAAACAAGTTAACATGGCTCACCGGGTATAAAGAAAGCTGCGAGAATGGGGTAGTAAATCTATTTTTTCAGCAGCATCTATAGTTGCCCCATTTTTTGTGAGAATGGATGAATTCTGTCGGAGTTAAAGGACTTTGACGGGCGCACGGCTGAGGCAATGGGAGGGAACCGATATTTATCCACAAATCAATCCTCCAGGGAGTCAATCAGGTTAAATCTTAATTAGCATTAATTACAGTCTTTTAACAAATGGACTCAAGCAAGTTTTTATTGTCTGACACGTCAGATTAAAATAAATCGTACAAATTGTTATTAGATAGTTTAATAAAGTCATGCATCTGTTAGCATTCTTTACAATTAGCGAGGTCAATCTCCCAGAACTGCTGCGGCCCCTATCACTACAGGAGCAGTGAAGGCAGCACTACACGTCCTGGCCCTAACCTTGATTACTCTTAATGGCTCCAACCCCTCCAGAACAGGCGGTTACCCAAATCTTGTGGTATTGGTTATGACTGCAGTCATATGGCATTAAAGTTAACCATGTTCCTCTGGTAGTTGTCGTAAACGAACACTTACACTAGAGGTGAGAGTGCTCCTCCTGTATTTGTGGATACCCTACACCTAAACTCGAGGTGACCAAGCTTCTCCGGTAATATTGGTAGCCTAAACATAAACTAGATGAGATCGTGCTCCCCTTGTACTAGTGGTTCACCTGCATTTACACTAGAGGAGACAGTGCTCCTTCAGTACTAGTGGTACACTACACAAATACTCGAGGTGATGTTGCTCCTCCTGTACTAGCGAGACCCCTGCACGTAGACTAGTGCTGGACGTGAACGTTCTGTTAAAGTGGTTCCCCACACTTACACCAGCAGTGCGCCTGCTTCTACTGTACGAGTGGTGCCCTTACACATACACTGGACTTGACCGTGTTTCTCCAGTAGTAGTGGTAACCCCACACTTACAATGGTAGTGACAGTGATCTTCTGCTATTAGTGGTAACCTACAATTACACAGGATCTGGCCGTGCTCCTCTGGTACGCGAGCTACCCCTACACATACACTAGAGGTGGCCATGTTCCTCTTGTAATAGTGGTAATCCTATACTTATATAAGAGGTGACAATGCTCGTCTGGGTCTAATGGTAAATGTAAACTATAGGAGACCAGTACGTCTTCGATACTAGTAATACCCTACACGTATACTAGGTGTGACAGTCCTCCTCCTGTAATAGTGGTGTACATACACTTCCGCTGGTAGTGGCAGTGCTCTTCTGGTATTAGTGGCAACGTACATTTACACTAGAGCTGACCGTCCTCCTCTGGTACCAGCAGTACCCCTACACTTGCACTAGTGGTGAACGTAGTCGTGCTTTACCAGTGGTTCCGTTCAATTACACCAGCGGTGATCCTGCTTCTATGGTACTTGTGGTACCCCTACACATACACTGGATGGGACCGTGCTCCTCTGGTAATACGGTGCCTACAGTAACAGGAGACGTGACAATGCTCTTCCACTGCTATAGCTGATTCTATTCCTGTTCGAGGCCCCACTCTTGCTGCAGTGACGGAGACCCATCTTCAGCACTACTGGTGAGGACTCTGCTTTTTTAGCACTGTTGTAATACCTACTGCTGGGAAACAATTAGTGAGCAGGTTTGCAGCACCAGTGGTAGATGTACTAGAGGACATAAGAAATTACGAGGGTCCTAGATAGATTGGATAGGAAGGGCCTATATCATTTAGCAGAGCGGTCAATAACCAGAGGGCATAAATTTAATGTAATTGGTAGAAGGATTGGAGGGGTGATGACGATAACCTTTTTCAGCCAGAGGGGGTCTGTTACTCACTGCCTGAACGAGTGGTAGAGGCAAACACACTGATCACATTTTAAAAGTACTTGGATATGTACTTGAAGTGCCATAACCTACTAGGCTACGGACCAGGAGCTGGAAAGTGGGGTGTGGCAGTCTGGCACTTTCTCGGCCGGCACACACACGATGGGTCGAATGACCTCCTTCTGTGCCATAAAGTTCTATATTCTATTACTCTATTCGGACTTTCGAGCCTGCTCCGCCAATCAATATGGTCATGGTGGATTTTCTACCTCAACTCCAACACAATTCCCAAATCCCTTGGTTCCCTGAGTATCCAAAAATCTCTCTCAGCCTTGAATACAGTCAACAGAAGAGCTTCCACAGTCCTCTGGGGTAGCGCATTCCAAAGATTCACAACAGTTTGAGTGAAGAAATGTTTACTCATCTCACTCCTAAATGGCTAATCCTATATTCTAATATTGTGACCCCTAGTTCTAGACGCTCCAGCCAGGGGAAACAACATGCAACATATCCCAAGAATCAGTCATGGGAACCTTTGTTGCACCCCATCGAAGGCAAGTGTATCCTTCCTTAGGTAACGAAAGAAAGACTTGCATTTATATAGGGCCGATTCATGACCACCAGACGCCTCAAAGTGCTTTACAGTCAGTGAAGAACTTTTGAAATTGAGTCACTGTTGTAATGTGGAATACTCAGCATGACCCCATAACAGCAATGATATGTGCTTGTAATGGGGATACACCGGGAATAACTCCCTTACTCTTATTCGAAATAGTCCATCTGACAGGGCAGATGGGAACTCGGGTTAACGTCTCATCTGAAAGACGGCACTTCTGACAGTGCAGCACTCCACAGGAGTGTCAGCCTAGCTTTATGTGCTCAAGTTCCTTGGATTGGGACTTGAAACCACAACCTTCATGACTCAGAGGCGAGTGTGCTACCAACTGTGCCACAGCTGGCACTGATCAAAATTGTACACAGTACTCAAGGTGTGGTCTCGCCAAGGCCCTATGCAATTGCAGTAAGTCTTCTCTAATCTTTTACTCCACTCCTTTTGTAATGAAGGTAAAAAAAAATGGCTTTCCTATTTTCTTGCTGCACCTTCATGTTAACTTTCCGTGATTTGTTTACAAGAGCACCCAGGTCCCTCTGAATATCAACATTTTCCAATTTCCCACCATTTAAAAATATTCTGCTTTTCTATTGATCCCACCAAAGTGGAAAACTTCAGATTTTTCCACAGTGAATGCCATCTGCCAAGCTATTGCCCACTCACTTAATCTATCGATATCAATTTGCAGCCTCTTTGCATCTTCCTCACAACTTACGTTCCCACTTAGCTTTGTTTCATCAGCAAACTTGGTTACATTACACTCGTACCCTCATTTAAGCCATTGATATAGATTGTAAACAGCTGTGGGCCAAGCACGGATCCTTGCGGTACCCCACATGTTACAGCCTGCCAATCTGAAAATTACCTGGTTAATTCCTACTCTCCGTTTTCTGTCGGTTAACCAATCCTCTATCCATGCTAATAGATTACCCCAAACCCATGAGCCCTTATATTGCATAGAAAAGTTTATTTGGCAACATATCGAATGCCTTTTTGAAATCCATATATTACATCCACTGTTATCCCATTATCTACCTTGTTAGTTACAACCTCCAGAAACTCTACTAGTTTTGTCAAATACAGCTTGACTTTCATAAATCCGTGTTGACTATGCCCAATCATATTATGCTTTTCTAAGTGCCCTGTTTCCAAGTCCCAAATAATAAATTATTTGTTTAGCATTTTCACTACTACTGTTGTCAGGATAACTGGCCTGTCGTGACCAATTGTCTCTCTTGCTCTTTTCTTGAATAGCTGGGTTACTTTTGACACTTTCCAATTGGTGAGGACCGTTATTGAATCTAAGAAATTCAGGAAGATAAAAACCAATGCATCCACTATCTCTCTGGCCACCTGTATTAAAACCCTAGGTAGTAGCCACAAAGTCCAAGGGATTGTCGGCATTTCATCCCATTATTTTATCCCATCTATTTATTTACTAAAACTAATTTCTTTAAGTTCCTCATTCCCGCTAGACCCGTGGTTCCCCACTATTTCCGGAATGTTATTTATGTCTTCTTCCGTGCGGACAGATAGAAAATATTTTTTCAATGTCTCTGCCATTTCCATATTACCCATTATAATTTGTCCTCTCTATGTCGGTAATGATCTTCAATGGGACCGTGGGAGGCCACCAAGCGAAGGTAAGTTAAACAGTTTTTCATTTGCCTTTATGTGGAGGCAGATGATGCAGGATTGGGAACTGGGCTCATCCTCTTACCTTTTGCCTCCCTCCATTCCCCAAGGGCTGACTCGCTCTCGGTGCAGCCGAATTTTCCTTTGTCTCGACCTCCGTGCTACATCGGACAATTGGTGTCTGAAGCTCGGAGAATTTAATTGGAGAAAACAGGAATCCCAATTTTCAGTGAGCTTCGGACTCACGTCTTTGAGAGTATGGTCAGCTTGGCGATCGTTTCTGGCACTAGATCAATGTCTCCCGCAGAGTAGACAAGGTGTAACGAAAATCTGACGGTGCTAATGAAGGACGGCTGATCCACATTATCCTCAACAACATCCTACATATACATCGCGCCTTTAACATAGCAAAATGGTCCAAAGCGCTTTACAGGAGCGATTATCATCAAAAATTGATACCGAGGCACATAAGCAGCTATTAGGACAGGTTGCCAAAAGGCTGGTCAAAGAGTTAAATTATAAGCAGCGCTTTAGTGGAGGAGAGAGAGAGCCCTACAGGTTTAGGGAAATTATATCAGGGTATATGACTATTGCAGCTGAAGGAACGGCCGCCAATGGTGGAGTCATAAAAAATGGAGCTACATATCTCGGAGGGTTGTGGGGTTGGAGCAGATTACAGAGATGGAGAGGGCGTGGCTAAGGAGGGATTTGAATACATGGATGAGCATTCTCAATTCGAGGCATTGCCAGACCGTGAGTCAATGTATTTAAGCTTGTTCAGAGGATGATTTGCGAACGGCAATTGGCGCGAGTTAGAATGCAGGCAGCGGAAGTTTGAATGAGCAGAAGTTTACCGAGGGTGCAAGGGGGAAGGCCGGCCAGGTGAGCATCGAAATAGTCCAGGCATGATGTGCAAAAGCATGGCTGAGTGTCTAAACGCCTGTTTTAGGCCCCTATATTTAGCTGATAATCTGTCACACAGAAACAGAAATAGGTTTGTGCAACTGAATAATGCGTTGTGAGTCTAGAAATTACTGTTTACGATATTAGCACATTAATTCGTAATATTTACAATAGACTCCCTCTGTACAGTTTTTATGGTGGTTTGACCTTGCTATCCTGAATGAAAGGTGAAGTTGCTTGAAATGATTGAGTTAACGATACAAATACAAATACTACAGCTAAGCATAGGAGAGAAATACTGCACTAATCATAACCTGATTTCAATGGAGAGGAAATTCGGGCGGCTTATAAAACGAACGGGAATCCAGAACCCGCCAGTTTACCGCCCAACTAGTTTGGTAAAATTACCCCACCTGGTGTGTTGTCAGATACTTTGATAAAGAACGCCAGTGCCATGTTGCTCCTTCTGAATAACTTTGTTGACTCGCTGGTAGTTTCCTCCTAAATTACCCAGCACTGTTTCATATCCACAACCTGCCTGAAGAGCCCAGTCATTTCCCTGTAGATTCCTGTGTCTCTGTGAGCTGGAGGTCACCGCATGTGATCATAGAGGAAGAATGCAAACGCTAACATTCCTCTTCTTTAGTTGAGGTGTTCACCAACTTAAAATGGAAATAACATTTTCCAATTAGGCATCTGCTTAGTGTAAGGCCTCTCCCCAGGCTTTCAGTGTAGAACCGGAAATCCGCTACAGTACCTTATAACCCGTGACAGAGCCGTGAAATTGGATACAGGGATATGGGCACAATACGTGCACCAGCTAACGTTTGCATTTCCTGTTCCATAGATCAGTCCCTTTAGGTAGCTGATTGCTAAGGCACACAGAGTAGGAATGCCCCAGGTTCTAGACTGGCGTAGACTTCATTGGGATGGGGAACGACAAAATGATTGGAGTCAATTTTAACCTAACCTGGCAGTCTGGAAACTGAGGGAATCGGGTGAACGCGGGTTTTGCACCCCGCCTGAGATACTCTAATTGAAGACAACGGAGAGTAATATAGAGGGGGCGGGGTGGGGAGGATGTCAATCTGGGTTTCTACCCGATCCTTTCAGTTTCCCGCCCGGCCTGTTACGTTAAAATTACCCCAGTGCGAGGGCTGTGTGGGAGAAAGTCCAGGACCAGGTATGAGTGAACACTCTCCGAAAATCTGAGGAATGTCGAGTTGACACCCGCCTGATTGCCTGACTGATCGCCGCCACCATTAAGTAATGAAGCTCATCAGAAGTGAAAGGTGAGGCGGGGGGGAGGGATTGACAGGATGTGCAGGAAGAAAACAAGATCGTCTAAAGTCAAGAAAGTAATCGCGTCGTTGGTAGTTTATTTCAATCGTTTACGCAGCACATTCATGACTGCATCAAAGCGCAACAAGGTGGTTCACTGCAGAATCAGAGCTGGAATCTATTGTATTCCAGGGTAATTTTTGTGAAATGTCACAAATTTCTCTTTACTCTGTTAATTTATGAGCTGGTTTTTCAGTTAATGCCTCTGGATTCACACGTGTTGATCGATAGAATAAACTGTCGTCACTCATTCATGAATTGGATTTGGACGCTACTGCACCAAATAGTTTTCTTGCTGAATCATAGAATCACAGAATGATACAACACAGAAAGAGGCCATTCGGTAAATGTACCTGTACCGAATTTCTGAAACAGCAATTCAATTATACCCACTCTCCTGCTCTTTCCCCATAGCCCTGCATTTATTTCCAGTTGAAGTTTATATCCACTTCCCTTTTGAAAGTTACGATTAGATCTGCTTCGACCGTCCTTTCAGGCAGTGTGTTCCAGATCATAACAACTCGCTGTGTAAAAAAATTTCTCCTCATCTCCACTCTTGCTCTTTTGCTAATTACATTGAAACTGTTTCCATTGATTACCGACTCTTGTGTCACTGGACAAAAAGAAAAGACTGCGGATGCTGGAAATCTGAAATATAAACAGAAAATGCTGGAGATACTCAGCAGGTCAGGCAGCATCTGTGAAGAGAGAAACATAGTTAACGTTTCCGGTCAATGACCTTTCATCAGAACTGGAAAAAAGCAGGAAATGGAACAGATTTTTAAGCAAGTGTAGGGGCTGGGAAATGGGGCAGGGGATAAAAGAACAAAAGGGAAGGTCTGTGATAGGATAGAAGGCAGGAGAGGTTAAGAGTCATTGAGAGATATTCAAGGCAAAAGGAGATGGAAATGGGACAGGTTAAGAAACAAAGGATGGTTCTGGATGAAATGTCAATTGCGCTGGCAAAATGAAAGACAGCTGCCATGTGGGAGAGAAGAACAGAAGGCACTAACAAAAAGTGTAGATAACAAATATATATATGATAGGGTCAGGTTTTCATCTGAAATTGTTGAACTCTATGTTGAGTCCAGAAGGCTGTAAAGTGCCTATTCGAAAGATGAGGTGCTGTTCCTCGAGCTTCCGCTGAGCTTCTGTGGAATAATGCAAGAGGCCGAGGACGCTGAGGTCTGAGTGGGAATGGAGCGATGATTTAAAGTAACAGGCGACCGGAAGCTCGGGGTCCCCCTTACTGACTGAACGGAGGTGTTCTGCAAATCAGTCACCCAATCTGCATTTCGTCTCCCCACTGTAGATGAGACCACATCGTAAGCAGCGAATACAGTATACTAAATTGGGAAGGGGGGGAGGTATAAGGGCTTGTGTTGCATCTCCTGTGCTTGCACGGGATGGTGCCAGGCGAGGAGGAAGGGGTGTTGGGGGTGACAGAGGACTGGCCGAGGGTGTTGCAGAGGGAGCGTTCCCAATGGAATGCTGAAAGGGGAGGTGATGGGAAGATGCATTTGGTGGTGGGATATCATTGGAGATGCTGAAAATGGCGGAGGATGACCCGTTGAATGTGGAGGCTTGTGGGTGAAAGGTGAGGACAAGTGCAACTCTATCGTGGTTCCGGGAGGGAGAGGCAGGGGTGAGGGCAGAAGTGCGGGAGATAGAACGGACATGGTCAAGGGCCGTGTCAACCACTGTAGAGGGGAATCCTCGGTTGAGGAAAAAGGAAGACATGTCGGAAGCACTGGTATGGAAGGTGGAATCGTCAGAGCAGATGCGGCGGAGAAGGAGAAACTGGGAGAATGCAATAGAGTCCTTAAAGGAGGCAGGTGGGAGGCAGTGTAGTCCAGGTAGCTGTGGGAGTCAGTGGGCTTGTAGTGAATGTTTGTCAATAAATCCAAAGATGTGCGGGTTAGGTTGATTGGCCATGATAAAAAAATTTACCCTTAATGTTAGGGGGGATTTAATACGTGGGGTTACGGGGTTACGGGGAAAAGGCTTGTGTGGTATGGCTGTCGGTGTAGGGACCGGGTGCTAGGGTTTGGATGATCAGCCATGATCTCGTTGAATGGCGGAGCAGGCTCGAGGGGCCGAATGTCCTACTCCTGCTCCTATCTTCTATGTTTCTATGTTTCTATATCTCTCTCCCCAGAGATGGAGACGGAGAAGTCGAGGAAGGGAAAGGAAGAGTTGGAGATGCGCCATGTGAAGGTGGGTGAAGGGTGGAAATTGAAAGCAAAGTGAATTAAATTATATAGTTCAGGGCGAGAGCAGGAAGCAGCACTGATACAGTCATCAATGTACGGAAAAAGAGGCGAGGGAGGGGACCCGAGTAGGACTGGAACAAAGAGTATTCCACATATCCCACGAAAAGGCAGACATAGCTAGGACCCATGCGGGTTCTTACAGGAACACCATTGATTTGGAGGAAGTGAGTGGAGTCAAAGAAGAAGTTGTTCAATGTGAGAAAAAGTTTAGCCACGCGGAGGATGGTTGTGGTGGATGGGGATTGGTTGGGCCTCTGTTCAAAGAAGAAGTGGAGCGCCCTCAGATCATCCTGGTGGGGGATGGAGGTGTAGAGGGATTGTACATCCATAGTGAAAAGGAGGCGGTTGGGGCCAGGATATTGGAAACTGTTAAAGTGGCAGAAGGCATCGGATGAGTCGCAGATGTAAGTGCGAAGAGACTGGACAAGGGCAGAAAAAATAGAGTCGAGATAGCAAGTGATATGTTACATGGGGGAAGAACAAGCTGAAACGATGGGTCTATGAGGGCAGTCCCCGCCCCCATTTCCCAGCCCCTACACTTGCTTAAAAATCTGTTCTATTTCCTGCTTTTTTTAAGATCTGATGAAAGGTCGTCGACCTGAAACTTTAACTCTGTTTCTCTTTCCCCAGATGCTGCCTGACCTGCTGAGTATCTCCAGTATTTTCTGTTTTTACTTCTGTTAGTGGAAAGAGTTTCTCCTAATTTATTCTATCAAAACAGCTCATAATTTTCAACATCTCTATTAAAGCTCCCCTTATCCTTCACTGCTCCAAGGAAAATAATCCCACATAACTGAAACCCCTCATCCCTGCTAACATTCTAATAAATCTCCTCTGCAAAATGAATGAAATTTTCTCGTTCAGGGCGAGAGCAGGAAACGGCACTGATACAGTCATCAATGTACTGCAAGCAGAGGTGAGGGTGGTGTTCAGAATTGGAGACAATGCTCCAGTGGAGGCCTAATCATCAATTTACTTCGATTTAGCATAGCTACCATGCTTTTGTACGCTGTACCTCTATTTACAAAGCAAATGATCCCGTATGCTGTTAACAGCTCTTCTGCCACCTTCAAAGTTCTGTGTCTCTGAACCCCAGGGCTTTCAGTTCCTGCACTCCCTCGAAGATTGGACAATTTAGTTTATATAAAACTCTCCTCATTCTTCCTTTAAAATGCATTAATTCACACTTCACTGCATTAACTTTCATCTGTAGGTGTCCCATTGTAAGATCTCCATTTGTACCATTGAAAACCATTCTATAACAGTGGTGGCATCAGGCTGTTGTAGGTTGGACCTTGGGGATTCGTGTTTGAGAGTGGTTGTCCTGATCAGTAGGCTCATGGGAAGGCTGGGAGTTAAAACAGAATTGTTGGAAAACAGTAAATAAATAAACATATAAATAAAAAATAAGAAAATAAGCACTCACCAAGCAGAGGTAAATGATGCTGATTTCTTACTGGTAATGTTTGAAATTCCTCGATAAATGAGAATCGCGGCACACGTTATAATGAGCTAGAATTTACTTTAACAACAATGGTGAGGCTGTTATTTATTCACAAATCAGACAGCTACTTCCAGCCAGCACAAATGTGCAGTTCAACGCGAAAACCTGCAGTTACTGTCCGCGATCCACCGCTCTTCACTAAGCTGCTCGAAAATGGCATCTGCTGGCTGGCTCTCCCTTCAAATGTGCGGAGCTGCGTGAATTTCCTGTACTTGCACGGTAGAGAGGGACATATATCCCCACAGGAAGCTAGTGATTGCCCATATCAGTCTAAGAATCATTTTTAAAAGCGTGATAATTTGTAATTCCTGCCAAATTAACTTGTACTAATGTGAAGTCTCATTCCTTATGATTTACATTTTTGATGGAGAGTATATTAAAAATGTTAAATTTATAATAATTAGTTTATCTTTCTTTTTGTCTCTTTTCTCTGTCTCTGAAAGCTATCTGTCATTCCCTTTCTTTATTCCGCTTTCAGTACCTGGTTTGACAGTGGATACACTATTCTAACTTACACTTCTTGCTTCAGAATCTGCACTGTTCAATCTTCAGTCATTCAATATGATTGGTGAAGGAGATACACAGTTGCTTGCTCGGTTCATGCAGGGCATATATGCCCTGTAGAGGGCGCCACAGCGTTGAATCTCTTACTGCAGCCTGCGGTACAAAAGGTCATAGAAATTTAAATAGACACAGGCAAGTCTAACGAATGGTGGTGGCCGTTCGTCCGCTGGACAGTAAATCCTGGCACAATATTTCACATTGCCATATCTTTGGGAGGGGAATACCAATTTCAGAATTTTTACAGTCAATATTCAGCAGAGCCGATAAAATTGCTTGGTTATTTCGCCTTGTAATTACACACCTTATTGACTTGCATTTTGGAATGTTTCCTGAACTCCTTGCCTACGAAAATGGAAACGACAATTGAGAGCAACAGCTCCAAAATTGCCAGCTGGTAGAGAACGAGTACGAGACTGGAACCATATATCTGTGGATCAGTGGCAAGAACATGTTCAGGGCAATCAGAAATAACACTACTTCAGGCAACGAGAACTGCCGTATATACAGCAGCAGCACAATTCAAGGAGCATCTTAAATCGAAGAGTAAAAATGAGCCAATTTTGGGGCAATGAAGAATATTGCGAGTAGTGCTAAACGGGCATCTGGAGCCCATTTTTGCTCCTCCCGATTTTCCTCTCCAGTTGACTTCATTGGAAAAGAAAATCGGGAAGAGTGTTACGCAGACTCATATCAGTCCCATTGACTCAATATCAGGCGACTACCCACAGGGCATCAAAAATATGTCTTCAGCTGAAAGCATATTTCAATGTGGCGGAGGGAATTAATGAACCAGGGCGTGGAAATATTAGGCAGTTACCGTTTGCAAGTCTAAACATTGCCTTTCAATATCAAAACTGACCGCAGTGTTGGAAGTCTAGAAGAACAATTCATTGAAACTTCTCTTCACTCCAGGCTGAGGAGGGAGCAGTCGCAAAACACAGGCGCTACAGCGCCGCCACAGGCCGGCTGGTGCAATTACAGCAAGACGTCTGCTCGTTACAAACGTGAACAGATGGAAACATAACTGGAAATGTTATAGCAGTGTGTGCACAAAGAATCTACGAACAGGCTGAAGATTTCTTTAATCTCCACAGTACCAGTTAATAGAATCATAGAATGATACAGCACAGAAATAGGCCATTCGGCCCATTGTGACTGCTTGCTCCTTGAAAGAGATAACCAATTAGACACACACCCCTGCCCTTTCCCCATAGTCCCGCATTTTTTCATTCAATTATTTATCCAATTCCCTTTTGAAAGTTATTTTTGAATCTGCTTCCACCACCTTTTCAGGCAGTGCATTCCAGATCATAACAATTCGATGTGTAAAAAACGAATTATCCACATCTCTCCGCTGGTTCTTTTCCCAATTATCTTCAATCTGTGTCCTCTGGTTACCGACCCTCTGCCACTGGGATCAGATTCTCCTTACCTGCTCTATTAAAAAAATAATTCACATGATCCATGCAATAAATGTTTCTGTTACGTATTTGGAGATTTTAAGCATGTTTGTTTTGTATCTCTAAACATTTATTAACTTCAAGCTTGTTTTCTTTAAATATGACTTCACAGGATATCCCCTCATCCCATTGAAACGCTGAATTGACGCTGTATTCTGGTTAGACTACGTAAGATGGAAACCCAAACCCGCCTTAGAAAGCCTCTTAACAGGATTTCTCACTGCTTCTCTCTCATGCTGGTCCGCCGATTGGTTTTATTACGTCTGTGCGTGCCTGGAAAATGGAAAGTGATGCAAAGTTGTACTGTGAAGGGCAATCCCAATTGTTTAACGTGTGAAATTATTTAATTGTGCCATCAACCATAACAGGGCCAGAGGGAGAGCAGATTAGAAACTGTTATTGATATATTAAGGGTGTTATGGTAGCCCTGTATAAAGCATTGATTAGGCTTCAGCTGGAGTACTCTGGCCAATACTGGTCACCAAACTTTCGGAATGATGTCAACGCCTTAGAGAGGGTGGAAATGAGATTATATAGAAAGATACCTCGGATGAAAAACTTCAGTTATGTGGATAGATTAGACAAACTGGGGTTGTTCTCCATAGAGCAAAGAATTTTAAGGGGAATTTTGAAAGAGATCTTCAAAATGATGAAGGCATTTGATAGCTAAAATAAGGAGAAACTGTTTGCAGTGGCAGAGCGGTCGGTGTCCAGAGACACAGGTTTAAGTTAATTGGAAAATTAACCAGAGGCGACGTGAGGACAAAAAATATGCAACGAGTTGTTATAATCTGGAAGGCACTGTCTGAAACGGCGGTGGGTGCAGATTATATAATACCTTTCCAAACGGAATTGGATAAATATAATGCTGTACTTGTGCGAAAATAATGGGCCACGAATCGCAGATACAACCAGAAGGCAGAGAATCAGCGGGGTCCTAACCTCGATGTAAATGTAAAACAGGATCAGATTGGCTACGCCAAGAAGGACATTGAATGCACTCAGCGCCAGACAGGTCGCCACCTTCGAAGATTAAGCATAAGATTAATAAAACATCTGAATTTGGTAGATCTTCACAATGCCATTATTTTTCTGGCTGCAGAAACTAATTCAAAGCATCCATCTAAAGACATTAATGAGTTCCAAATACCATATGAACCGGATGTATTGCAATATAACAGTATCATAGAATCTTACAGCACACAAAGTGGCCTTTCCTTCATGTCTGTGCTGGTTCTTGAAAGAGCTGTCAGATAAGAGTATTTACTTTTCTTTCTAAAAATAAAATTTGTCCTATTATGGCAGCATACGTAGTTGGCATCAAAGACAAATTTATTTCAATCCAATTTGTAGAGGAAATCGTTTTTCTGTTTTGGGTTTCGCAGTGAGCAGTGTGAGCAGTTGGAAACTCCACGGTTCAGAGTAGAGTCAAATGAACAAACAATGAAATAAAGGCATAAACAATCTCTTCTAACAATCATTAGGAAGACAGAAACATAGGAACAGGAGAAGGCCACTCAGCCTCTGGAAACCGTTCCGCCAATCAATTAGATTATTTCTGATCTTTAGCTTAACTCCATCTGCCCGTTTTGTGTCCCAAGGCCTTAATACTCTTGCCTAGTTAAAGTGCAATGAGAGCAAGTGTCTGGAATTACAACTGGAACTAATGGATAAAAGAAATTGTGGCAAATCTTAAAGCTGGGTGCCGAATCATTTTAATACCTACAACGTCCAAATTTACCCCCAGTGAGGGTAAGACTGGCATTATCGGTTATGAAATCAATCGAATTGGATAAATATAATGCTCTCCTTGCAGTGAAAATAATGGGCCACGAATCGCAGATACAACCAGAAGGCAGAGAATGACGTCGGACGTCTATTGGGTGACTGATGCACGACCGCTTGTTTTACCACCCTGCAATTCTCCAATTTCATCCTCGAGACCCACCCAATTATACAGGTTACCACATATCTGAACAATCCCAGTTAAAGGTAACTTTTCCAATATATCCATAATCAGCTCAGCATCCAGAATCTCAAATTAGAGCAGGATTCCGGTGTTTACATTCCAGTGTAAACTGTGGTGTTTACATAGTGAGTCATTGTGGAGACACTTAAAAGGCCTGTAGATGATTTCTTTTCCACAAAGTATAATCTGGGAAAGAAATGTGTCATATTAATTCCACATGATAAAGCCTGTGTATAGTTATTGGAACACAGAATCACGCCTAGCTCATTCAGCCCCTCGAGCCTGCTTCACCAGTTAATTCGATTATGGCTGACCTGTAACTTAACTTCATCTGCCTGCCTTGGTTCTGTAACCCTTAATAAACTCATGCATCATAAACCGAGCAGCCTCAGTGTTGAAATCCTCAATTGACCCCTACCCTCCACAGCGTTTGGAGGGAGACAGTACCGGATTGTCAATAACCTTTACGTGAAGAAGTGCTTTCTGACATCAGCCCTGAATGGCCCAGTACTAATTGTAAAGTTATGTTCTGGACACCCCCACCAGAGGGAGTAGTTTCTCTCTATCAACCAGATTTGATCATTTAATCAACTTAAACACCTCAGTTGGATGAACGCTTAATCTTCTATACGCGAGGGAATACAAGTTTAGTCTATGCAACCCGTCCTCATATTGAAATAAGTTTAACCCCAGTATCATTCTGGTGAACTATAACAACAGTCTCAAATTCTGAAGCATAATTTTCTGGCTGATTATTCACAGACCATAAAACGTTGAATACGTTATCAAAAAATAAATAACGATCTCGGCACATGACAATTTTAAATGAATCTGGGTGCAGATATTAGTGTTTCTTCCTTTACCTTCGGATTTCTTTTTCATCTGACATCCCATTTGTTCGCTATTTTAATGGGAATGTTATTCCCTTTAGAATAGTTGATTCCTCCGATAATATAGTGAGAATCAGAAGAATATTAAAGCAAGGCGCTACAATTCAATGCATACAATTGCAACAAACAGTCTAACATCTCATCCAATATATTCTAACAAGATTTAAATTCCTCCAAACATTTTCTACTGCAGACATTGGACAGAAACTCACCGACAGCCCGCGACACCACTGTGTTCTGTCTGCTCCTGCCACCAATCTCGGACTCAGAAATAAAGCCATCCACATTGTTATGAGTACAATTCCCAACAGAAACTGCATAACCTAAAAGAGAACAAGTATCGCACTGTGGAAACAAACTAACATGTATAAAACAACACAAAATATAACAGTGTGTGAGAGTGAGAGAGGGGGGAGGTAGCGAAAGAGAGGGGTGAGTGATAGCGAGGGAGAGGTGGAGAGAGAGTGTGATCAAGGTAAGAGACAAGTAAATCTTTGTTGAAAGCTGACTGAGATGATTCGATTAACACATTGTTAGAATGATTTAAGATCATTTAAATGGTCAAGGTGTCCCAGCATTCTTTCTGTTAGAAGATTTACTGTTAGAGCAGATGTGGGAGTAAGGGAAACGTGAATCTTGTCTCTATCTATGAGCCATAAAGAATTAGAAAACTCAAGGACATAAATTGAAAAAAACCCAGGTCGGGAAAAAGGCTGATAAGAGATTAGTTGCCAAGACGCTGTATACCACGGTAAAAGATAAAAATTGACCTACATACTGCCTTATGAACAAAGATTGTACAACAGAGGCAAAGTCCGAAAAATGAACTGGACATTCCTCTCTGGGGGTTGATACAATACGGGCGCTATCGGAGCGGCAGCCCACTTATACGCAGCGCCTGATATTCAGCCATATTGACTGCGATAGAACTGAATCAGATACCACCCGTTTTGCGCAACCTCCCGAGATGAATTTCTAGGAAAAGCTGGGTAAACTCCTAAAAACGCAGCCTCAGCAAAACATGCAACTAAGTAATACGTAGGCACAGACCAAGCTTTAACAAGGCACAAGTAAGGAGTGCGATGGAATATTCTCCACTCGCCTGGATGACTGCAGCTCCAATAACAATTAAGAAGCTCAACACCATCTAGGACAAAGCAGCCAGCTTGGTTGACATGCCAACCACCACCTTAAACTTTCACTCACTCCACCACTGGTGTACCATGGCTGCAGTGAGTACAATCTACAGGATGCAATAGGGCAACTCGACAAGGTTTCTTCGGTAGCACCTCCCAAACTTGCAAACTCTACCACATAGACTGACAAGGACAGCATGCACATGGGAACACCACCACCTCCAAGTTCAACTCCAAGTCACACACTGTCCTGACGTAGAGGTATATCGCCGATCCTTCATCGTCGCTGGATCAAAATCCTGGAACTCCCTCCCAAACAGCACTGTGGGAGTACCTGCACCACAGGAATGGCAGCGGTTGAAGAAGGTAGCTCATGACCACCTTCTCAAGGGCAATTAGGGATGGGCATTAAATGCTGGCCTTGCCAGCAACGCACACATCCCACAAAGAATATTTAAAAAATAGAACCCGGTTGCCCCCAAGGGTTCTTGATTTGGTCAGGAGCCACGCACGCACGCAGTAGGCCTGGAGGGAAGGAGCTAGTAGCCTGGGAAACACGAGCTGGGTGGTACTCTTGGGGTGGGAGCACTCACTGGGCCAGTTGGAAGCCCGCAGACATGCAGGCAGCCTAGAGCGGATAGTGATCACTCCGACCCAGGGAATCATGTTGCATTAATTACAATAACAACGGAAATGCTGGAAACACTCAGCAGGTCAGGCAGCATCCGTGTTGAGAGAAATAGAGTTAACGAATGTGGATGTCATCTTGTCATTTACTATAACACTGTAGAACAGTTATAAAGAGCTTAATACTGTTATTGTTCAATGTAATAGAGCTTGATTTTATAAAAAAACACACTCGTGCAAGAATCATGAGCTGAGGTATTATCACTGGACTAACAACCCTTTTTTACGACAATAACCATGGAGGAAATTCTGCAGCACACATACGCCTGTGGTCCACCACATTAAACATTCACTCTATCCACCACCGTGGCTGCAGTGTGTACCATGCTGTATTGCAGCAACTCGCCAAGGCTTCTTCAACAACTCCGCCCAAACCCATGAACTCCAGAACCCAAAAGGACAACGGCAGCAGGCACATGGTTACACCATCAACTCCCTTCCAAGTCACACACCACCTTGACATGGGCAGATATCTGCCGTTCCTTCATTGTCGCTGGGTCAAAACTCTTGAGATCCTTGGCTGACAGCACTTTGGGAGCACCTTCACCACATGGATTGCATCTGTTCAACAAGAAGGTGAACCATGATTTTCTCAAGGGGAAATGGTCTGGGAAATAAATGCTGACCTTGTTAGCGAGGCCTATTTCCCCAGCACTAATTTTAAAAAGAATAGTTCATAAACATACTCAGGCACATATCTCCAGGTTGGTAGTTGCAGCGAAGTTCTACATGTGATCACACAGAAGTTGTTTAAAATTTCGCTACGAGTAGTGATGGGAACTAACCTCCTTCAGCTAATTAATGATTTTCCTACATTTGCGGATTGAACCCATTTTACTCAAGGTATGTTGAAAGTAAAACATTGCATCTTGAAATTGTGATCTATTTGAGAAGGAATAAATCAATAAAATAAATGCTTTCATCTTACACCCAGAGTTTTTACTTTTCCCGTCTGAATTCCTGAACTGTTTACTCTTCTGGTTGGTGAATGAGTCTGGGAGCCTCCCCGTCTCACCAGGGCTTCCCTAGTATCGGATTGCGGATTAATATTGGGACTGATGACGCTTTCTTCTATGCCCAGTGAAGTTGCCATGTTCCAAATAAGGACTGGGCAATCGAACCTTAGTGAATAAGAAGGTACTTCCTCAGACATTAGAATGCCAACATTTCACTTAATAGTGACTAAACAACACTCTTTATAACATTATAATCTGGCAATGGAAATTTGTGACATGTTAGCCATCCTGGCACCGAATCTATAACTATATTCCACTGCTTCAATTTATTTCGATTGAACAGATCAATTTGACACTTTCACGTCATGTTCATAAGGTTCTTTTCTTTGAAACTTCAGGACTGCTTTGTTTTCACGAATCACATGTTGTGGATTTTAATAATTCAGTAAAAAAAACGAAAAGATACTAAACGTCTGAAGGAAACTTTCTACCCAGTCGTCAAATTTATTTGGGGCAATGGATTTGGGCAAAATCAATGACGGTATTTTTCCTGTGGCGATGAAGAGCTTTGTTCTACCTTAAATTCAACCTGAAATCGCAAGCATCTTTTTATCGTTAATTTCGTTATAATTACAATGCATAATAAATTTCCAAGCACAACTAGGCAATTCTTGCAATCCAGCAGAGCACAAATCTTCCCACTTAATTTTCATCCCGTTCTCTATATTTATAGCAATAAAGCACTGACCAAATATATATTATAAATATATGAGTTTACACGGATCCTTCAACTAAAACGAAACTTAAGTACATCAATGACCTGAAGCAGGGATTGTAATTTACTTATGTCGTTACAATGCACATTGCGGCAATAACCAGATAGAGAAATACAATGCATAGAAGTTGCAAAAAACAGGTGAGCCAGCCTAACGGTCTCTGTCTGTGTTTAACGTCGAAACGAGCAAATTACAGCAAAACAAAATTTAAGCGAAAATAACAGGTTTGAAACCTGCTAACTACGTTCAGTGTATCTACATCTGATCCATACATCCAGTCTCTGGAGCAGATTCGATGGTTCGAATGGCCTCCTTCTGTGCTGTACAATTCTATGATTCTATAAGCAGTTGTGAAGTTTACAGCCACAGCTCGGAATTCCAATCCATAATTATTAGTGCAGGAAATTCTCATCAATTCACATGGGACTTTTCCATCTGATCTCCTGGACTGCTACTGATCGACGGAGGGGGACGCAGAGCGGTTTTCCAGCTTATGTTTTCCTTATTGGCCTTTTCTTTTTTACGCTGGTGTTGTGCCTCTACCAGGAGATTACATGGCTGTCAGGGTGGGAGGTGGGGACAGGCGATGATGCTCCAGCCAGCGTGGTGTGGGGAAAGCTTGACGGAGCATCTGGTCTTTTCCTGCACACACATTTCATGTGATTGTGTGATATTGTATATAATGGTTGGATTGTGTTTGAATACAGGACCTCAACTGACAAGTTCGGACTGAAGATATCCATCCATCCGATAACATACCATAATATTTACGCAGGTAAATTTGTCTCAATTCTATTAACGTTGGGGCATTTTTACCTTAGACCGATGGTTTAAAACGGGCGGTATCGAATGGGCCATTTTCAGCCCTCGCCAGATTTTCCCTTCAATGGATCTCATTGGAAAGGAACATCTGCCGGGCATGTAACGGGGGCTCGCCCCATCGCCCATTTCACACCATCGCCCAGGGTTTAAATTGCCCCATTGATTGCAACAAAAGCCATGTTTGGTAAAATGAATCACATGGACAATATGAAGTCGGCGTAAATTACCCGTGAATATCGGTCATCGATCGGGACTCTGTGTCCTCCTTCAGAGCTCGCCGGCCTTTCTGACGGGACCATTGTGTAACACTGCAGGGTAAGTCTGATATAACCAGTTAGCCGGGGCTGGAGTTTGGCCCTGTTCTCTCACTAGCTTCTCAAAGCAACAGTCCAAACGTTCTATCTTCTCTGTAGCTATTTTCGTCAGTTCAGTTCCGTGATGAACAGCTGATATTTGGAGGATAGAATGCGGGAATGCTGACCTGTTATGTGTGTCTAAATATTACTTGGTCCTTTAATGATGTTCTTGCCATGGAGGGAGTGCAGCGAAGATTCACCAGACTGATACCTGGGATGGCAGGACTGACGTATGAGGAGAGATTGGGTCGATTGGGCTTATACTCGCTGGAGTTTAGAAGAATGAGAGGGGATCTCATTGATACTTATAAAATGCTAACAGGATGAGACAGACTAGATGCAGGAAGGATGTGCCCGATGGCGGGGGAGCCCAGAACCAGGTGTCACTGTCTAAAGATAAGGGGTATGCCATTTAGGACAGGCATGAAGAGGAATTTCTTCACCCAGAGAGTGGTGAACCTGTGGAATTCTCTACCACAGAAAGCAGTTGAGGCCAATTCATTAAGTATACTCAAGACGGAGTTAGATATATTTCTTAAGGCTAAACGGATCAAGGGATATGGGGAGAAGGCAGGGACAGGGTACTGAGTTTGATGGTCAGCCATGATCTCATTGAATGGTGGAACAGGCTCGAGGGTCCGTATGGCCTACTTCTGCTCCTATCTTCTTTGTATCTATGTTTCTATGGCATTTAATGCCAATCCCTAGTTGTCCTGGATACAGCTAACAGGCTCGCCAGTCCTCTTCAGAGGGGCCGTTAAGACTCAGCCACTGGGGTCACACAGAGGCCCAGACCGGGATAGGAATGTAGATTTCCTTCTCTAAAGGACATCAGTGAACCAGTTGTGTTTTTACAACAACCCACAGCTTCATGATTAGTTTTACTGAGGCCAGTCTTTTATTTCCAGAACTTTTCGGAAACCAAATTCAAATTCTCAAGCTCGCTGGTGGGATTTCAGCTCACTGTCTCTGGATTAATTCTCGAAGACTCCAAGTCAGTCGTCCAGTAGAATAAACATGACATTAACATACCCGAGCAAATTGGCTGAATTGTGATATTAGTCATCGAACAACAGAACTCGTGGTCCGTGTTGACTGAACTTATGGTATAGCGAAATTATGAGTTATTAAATATGTGTATATAAACGCAAACACATTCTCAATACACGGGTTAACGATTCGGCAAGACATAGGGAGCAGGGGAACTTATGGAGATTGCATATAACTGGTTTTGTCTCCTTCCCACTAATGACCTAGAACAGAACTGTGATGTCTGGCGTCTGTTCCTACTCAGACTGACGGTGCAATTATCTTTGTCAGTGTCAATGCAGAATGGAAATTTGCACAGATTTATACAAACACTTTACAGAAATGTAGTTCGAGACGATTAATTTATTTACCTTTCGGGCCTGGATGGAAGAAGGAGATCAGGGCGTTGAATTCCCTTCTTTCCCACTTTAGTGTCAGCTGCCGCTCAGCTGGTTTCTCCCTCGCCTTTGAATCAGAAGGTTATCAGTTCAAGTCCCACTTCAGAGACTTGAGCACACAAATCTTGACTGACACGCCAGTGGAGTGCTGTATTGTCGGTGGTGCCGTCCTTCAGGGCAGAACACGTTAGTGGGTGTGGTATATAGACCACCAAACAGTAATGCAGAGGTTGGGGATGGCATTAAATGGGAAATTAGAGACGTGTGCAATAAGGGCACAGCAGTCATCATGGGTGGCTTTAATCTACATATAGATTGGGCTAACCAAATTAGTAATAATACTGTGGAGGAGGAATTCCTGGAGTGTATACGGGATCGTTTGCTGGACCAGTATGTCGAGGAACCAACTGGAGATCAGGCCATCTTAGACTGGGTATTATGTAATGAGAAAGGATTAATTAGCAATCTTGTTGTGCGAGGACCCTTGGTTCGGAGTGATCATAATATTATAGAATTCTTCATTAAGATGGAGAGCGAAGTAATTGACTCAGAGACTAGGGTCCTGAATTTAAACAAAGGAAACTATGATGGTATGAGGCAGGAGTTGGGTAGGATTGATTGGGGAATGTTACTCAAATTGTTGACGGTGGATAGGCAATGGCAAGCATTCAAAGATCGCATGGATGAACTTCAGAATTTGTTCATCGCACTTTGGCATAAAAAAAGGTTATTCAACCGTGGTTAACAAGGGAAATTAGGGATAGCAAAAGATCCAAGGAGAGGACATATAAAATGGCTAGAAAAAGCAGTAAGCCTGAGGATTGGGAGCAGTTTAGAATTCAGTAAATGAAGAGAAAGGGATTAATTAAGAGGGGGGAAATAGGATATGAGTGTAAGCTGGCAGGGAACATAAAAACTGACTGTAAAAACATTTATAGGTATGTGAAGAGAAAAACTTTGGTGAATAAAGCGTAGGACCCTTGCTGTCATAATCAGGGGAATTTATAATGTGGAACAAAGAAATAGCATACCAATTAAATACATACTTTGTTTCTGTCTTCACAAAGGAGGACACAAATAACCTCCCAGAGATGTCAGAGAATATAGCGTCTAATTAGAGGGAGGACCTGAAAGAAATCAGTAGTTGTAGGGAAAAGGTGTTAGGGAAATTGATGCGATTGAAGGCTGATAAATCCCCAGGGCCTGATAATCTACATCCTAGGCTTCTTAAGGAAGTGGCCCCAGAAATAGTAGAGGCATTGCTGGTCATCTTCCAAAATTCGATAGACTCTGGAACAGTTCCCATGGATTGGAGGGTAGCTAATTTTACCTTACTGTTCAAAAAGGTGTTAGAGAGAAAACGGGGAATTTTAGACTGGTAAGCCTGACTTCGGTCGTGGGGAAAATGCTATAGTCCATTATAAAAGATGTAATAGCAGAGCACTTGGAAAACAGTGACAGGATTGGACAAAGGCAAAATGGATTTACAAAAGGTGCAGCAGGCGGTTAAGAAGGCAAAGGTGCTTGACTAATCTACTGGAATTTTTTGAGGCTGTAACTGGTAGAATAGATAAGGGAGAACAAGTGGATGTGGTGTATTTGGACTTTCAGAAGGCTTTCGATAAGTTTCTGCACAAGGGTTTAGCGTCTAAAGTTAAGGCACAAGTGATTGGGGGCAAGGTATTGACTTGGATAAAGAGTTGGTGGGCAGACAGGAAGCAAAGAGTTGGAATAAATGGCTCTTCTTCCAAGTGGCAGGCAGTGACTAGTGGTTGTACTGCAAGGATTGGTCCTGGGCCCCCAGCTAATCCCAATATATATAAATGATCTATACGAGGGAACTAGATGTAATATCTCCAAGTTTGCAGATGACACAAAGCTGGGTGGGCGTGTGTGCTGTGAGGAGGATGCTGAGAAAGTCCAGTACGATTTGGGCACGTTGGGTGATTGGGCAGAAGCATGGCAGATGCTGTATAATGTGGATAAATGCGAGTTTATCCACTTTGGTGGCAAAATCAGGAAGGCAGATTATTATCTGAACGGCAATAGATTGGGAGAAGGGGAAGTGCAACGAGACCTGGGTGTCCTTGTGCACCAGTCGCTGAAGTTAAGCATGCAGGTGCAGCAGGCGGTTAAGAAGGCAAATGGAATGTTGGCCTTCGTAGCGACAGAGTTTGAGTACAGGAACAAGGATGTCTTGCTGCAGTTGTACAGGGCCTTGGTGAAACCACACCTTGAGTATTGTGTGCAGGTTTGGTCGACTTATCTGAGGAAGGATGCTCTTGCCATGGAGGGAGTGCAGCAAAGATTCACCAGACTTGTAGTGTCAGTGTGTAGATAAAGACACTGAAGACAGGAGTTGGTTCATAGGTATTTACTAAGCAAGTCTGGGGGGGGTTTCTAAAGGATATACACAATACACAGGCTTATATAGCCCAAGTGGCAATTACCGGCATTACGCACACCTGGGGCTCTTAAAGGCACATACACCATAATTGCTCTTAAAGGCACATACACCACAATTCCTCCCGTTCTAGCTAACTAGTACATCATATTTTAAGTAATTATTAATTACATGTTATATGCAAAATAATATACATTGCTGTATTAATTATAAGTTAGTCTCTCAGGAGGCTTCCTGACTCGGTCCGGATAACGCCTCGGGGGTGTAGTAGTTTCTGGTGGTGTAGTAGGTTCTTCTGGCAAGGCTGATTTGGCTTGAAGGCCAGTGTCGGGTTCATCGGGCTCCAGTATCACCGGATCGGACGTAGATATGGGTATCTCTACTTCATCGTTAGACGTATAGAGTGGTGGTGTAGGTTGTCCCTTTTCGGATGACTTGATGATTTGGTCAGCATGGCGCCTTATTATGCTGTCTCCGATGTCCACGGTATACATCAGTGGTCCTAATCGTGTGCAGATAGTTCCAGGCTGCCATTTCTCGCTACGGTAGTCCCGGGCCAAAACCGGTTGGCCTATCTGGAAGACCCTAGTTGGCCTTTCATTCATGCCCTGAAACTGCCGGTTCTCCACGTCCCTTCGGATGTTGGGCTTGACCAAATCCAGCCGGCATCTTAGGTTTCTATTGTAGAACATCATGGCGGGAGTTTGGTTAGTAACCATATGCGTTGCATTCCTATATGCAAATAAGAAGTTATCCACCTTGTGCTGAAGTTTTATGTCTTCATTACCCATGGCCTTTATGGCCTTCTTGAAGGTCTGGACAAACCCGTCAGCCAATCCATTGGTGGCGGGATGGTATGGGGCGGACGTGTAGTGCTTTACCCCATTGTTCTTTAAGAACTTTCTGAATTCTTCGGACACAAATTGCGGTCCATTATCAGAACATATCTGCTCCGGCAGCCCATTCCTGGCAAATATGGTCCTTAATACTGTGATGGTTTTTTCCGTGGTGGTGGAGGACATCTTTATTACCTCCGGCCACTTGGAGTGTGCATCAACTGCGATTAAGAACATTGAGTTCATAAGTGGACCAGCAAAGTCGATGTGCACCCTTTGCCGGGGAGGTGAGGGCCACTCCCATGGATGTAGAGGGGCCTGTGGCAGAGCATTTTGGATCTTCTGGCATCCTAGGCAGCTCTTGGTCATGTCTTCGATGTCTCCATCGATACCTGGCCACCATACCAACGCCCTAGCTAGGTTCTTCATTTTCACTCTACCCAGATGCCCCTCGTGAAGCTCCTTTAGCACTTTATCCTGGAGATTGGGCGGAATCACCACTCTGGATCCACACATCAAGGTTCCTCGGCACACTGACAGCTGTTCTCTTCTTTGCGAGAATGCTGGCAACAGTGGTTCGCCATGTGCTGGCCATCCCTTCACTGTTAAATCGTAGACCCGTGAGAGAGTAGGGTCATTTCTTGTCTCCCTTTCAATGGCAGAATTTGTCACCGGTAGACATTCCACTATGGTAGAGTGGAATATCTCTACTGGGTCTACTGTAGGTGCCTCTTCTATCGTTGTCAATGTTAGGCGTGATAAACCGTCAGCATTCCCATGCTGTTTTGACCCTTTGTATTCAATGTTGTATTGGTGTGCTCCTAGATAAAGGGACCACCTCTGTAGTCTTTGTGCCGTCATAATGGGGACAGCTTTTTTAGGGTTGAATATGGAGATGAAGGGTTGATGGTCAGTCAGCAAGGTAAATTTTTGTCCGTGTAGGTAATGGTTGAATTTCTTCACTCCCCATACCAGGCTGAGTGCTTCCCTGTCTACCTGGGCATAGTTACGCTCAGCTGAGTTCAATGAGCATGACGCAAAAGCTATCGGCCGTTCGGAGCCATCAGGGAATCTATGGGACAATACTGCTCCTATGCCGTAAGGGGATGCATCGCACGCCAGTCTGATTGGTAGTGAAGGGTTGTAATGAGCCAAAATTTTCTCGGATGTGATTAAGTCTTTACGTTTACAGTCTTTGTTCCATTTCCAAATCACTCCTGTCTGTAGAAGATCATTAAGAGCGTGTAGAATAGTTGATAAGTTCGGTAAAAATTTATGATAGTAATTTATTAATCCCAGGAATGGCCTTAATTGTGAAACATTTTCAGGTGCTGAGGCTTTTATAACTGCTTCAATTTTTTCAGGTGACTTATGCAACACTTCCTTATTAATTATGTGGCCACAATATGATATCTGATTTTGGAAAAATTCGCACTTGGGGCGATTTGCTCGGAGGCACCGTTCTTTCAGCCTAGTGAGCGCCTGCTCCAAATTGGCAAGGTGCTCGTTGTCGTTTTCTCCTGTTATAAGGATGTCTTCTAGGTAGCATTGAGTCCCCGGAATCCCTTGCAGGATTGCTCCATAGCTCTTTGCCAGATAGCTGGAGCTGATGCTATTCCAAAAACCAGTCGATTGTACTGGTACAGGCCTTTGTGCGTGTTTATTGTGAGATACTTTTTAGAGGTCTCCTCAACCTCCATCTGTAGATATGCCTGTGCCAAGTCAATTTTGGTGAAACGTTTCCCTCTGGATAGTGAGGTGAAAATATCTTCTATCCTCGGAAGAGGATACTGTACCGTGTGAAGGACCGGGTTTACAGTCACCTTAAAGTCCCCACAGATGCGAATTTTTTCCTGTTCCTCAGTGTTATTTTTCAATGTTTTTTTCATGACTGGAACGATGGGTGTTGCCCATTCGCTCCAATCTATTTTGGATAATATGCCTGCCTTTTCTAAATTCTTCAGCTCTGCCTCGACTGCCGGACGTCTTGCCTTAAAAAATTTTGGAATTGCTCTATCTTCCACTTTTATTGAGGCAGTGATGCCTTTCAAGGTTCCCAGTTTCTCTTGAAACACTTCTTTGGCGTTGGCCAAGATGTCTTTTAATCGTTCAGGTATGATGTCATCATTGTTTTTTTCCTTACTGGTCACCGTCAGTGCCTGAATGGAGTGCCAGTCTAAACGTATTTTCCTTATCCATTCACGTCCCAACAATGTGGACCACCATCTTGTAGAATGTATAAATACAACTTTTGTATTTCTTTGCCGTTGTATACCACAGGCACCCTTATTTTTCCTTTGGGGTAGACTTTCTGCCCCATATATGTTTTTAAGATAAAGGATGTGTCTTTTAGAGGTATATGCGAAAAAAGCCTCTCGTAATCTCGTCGATTTATTACGGTTAGAGCTGATCCTGTATCTAGCTCCATTTTAACTGGGGACCCTGCTATTGTGAGGGTAACCGAAATGGTTTGGTAATCCTCTTTGGCAAGCACATTATGTAATTTGAGACAGCTTAGTCTCTTGTTTCTGGAGTCGCTATCGCTATTCTGGTCTTCGGAGCTACTGTCCGCCATCATTTGTACCTTCCTGTACTTTTCTTTATTGATTTTTTGTTTTCTGTCAGTGGATTTATTTTGTCCAGATTGGCATACCCGTGCAATGTGTCCAATCTTACCACATTGCCTGCATGCTTTGCCCTTGAACCAGCAGTCCCTCTGGTTATGGGTGGACCTGCCGCAGCGATAACATCTTCCGAACTCCTGTGTCATTTTATGGGTGCCGAAGTCCTGTGTCTCTTGTTGTATCTCTGCAGCTCCTTTTGCTGCTGCTTCATATGATACAGCCATACTGAAAGCTTTGTCCAATGTTAAATCTTTTTCAGAAAGCAGTCTTTCTTGTGTTCCTTCACTTAAGAGACCGCAAACAAATTTGTCTCGAAGATAATCCGATAGTCCTGCTCTGAATTGGCAGTACTTTGATAGCTTTCTTAATTCGGTTAGGTAATCAGCGTTACTTTCATTCTTGTGTTGATTTCTCTTGAAGAACTTGAATCGTTCCGCTATCAGCAGCGCTGTTCGGTTTAAATGCTCCTGCAGGGTATCAACAATTTCTTTAAAAGTCTTGTCCTTTGGTTTGGCTGGAGTGAATAAATTTCGTAACAGCCCGTATGTCTTCGCGCCCATTAAGTTCAGAAGTACTGAAGCTTTTTTTCATCTGTTATTCCATTTGCAGTGCAATAAACCTCTACTCTTTCCACGTATGTGGTCCAATCTTCTATTTCGCCATCAAAAGCCTCAATATTACCAGATTTAGGCATTTCAGAAAAGATATGGCGCTTCCCACGCTTTTCTTTTCTCTGTAGCAACGATATGGCGCTTCCCGCACTTTCCCGCCGCTGCTACCGATAAAAACGATGTTTTACTGTGGTTTCCATTTATTTACTGTTGGAGACTCGTTCCCGACGGAGGTCTAAACGCTGACCTGCTTGCCGCGCCGGCCGTCTCTCGAGTGCACCCTCCCAGTCCGTTATTGCTTGCCTCCGATTTCGCTGCCTGTCTCAGCTGTAGAGCCCGCCACTGGAGCTCCAGCCTGACGCCCAGGAAGGATTAGCGCAGTTCTTGTCACCAGCTTGGCCAGCTGGTGAAACCACAGTTTCTCTTACTTCCTTAAGTCTTCTGGACGCTGGAGGAATCGATGTCCTTGAGGTGCTGCCAAATTGCAGGTAATTCCGTTTCCACTTCATCGCCACTGTAGTGTCAGTGTGTAGATAAAGACACTGAAGACAGGAGTTGGTTCATAGGTATTTACTAAGCAAGTCTGTGGGGGGTTTCTAAAGGATATACACAATACACAGGCTTATATAGGCCAAGTGGCAATTACCGGCATTACGCACACCTGGGGCTCTTAAAGGCACATACACCATAATTGCTCTTAAAGGCACAGACGCCACAAGACTGATACCTGGGATGGCAGGGATGACCTATGAGGAGAGATTGGCTCGATTGGGCTTATACTCGCTGGAGTTTAGAAGAATGAGAGGGGATCGCATTGAATGTTATAAAATTCTAAAAGGACAGACTAGATGCAGGAAGGATGTTCTCGATGTTTGGGGAGTCCAGAACCAGGGGGCACAATCTAAGCATAAGGGGTTAGCAATTTAGGACAGAGATGAGGAGGAATTTATTCACCCATAGAGTGGTGAGCCTGTGGAATTCTCTAGCACAGAAGGCAGTGGAGCCCAATTCATTAAATATATTCAAGAAGGAGTTAGATACATTTGTTAAGGCTAAAGGGATCAAGGAATATCAGGAGAAGGCAGGGGCAGTGTACTGAATTTGGATTATCAGCCATCATCTCATTGAATGGCAGAGCAGGCTCGAGGGGCCGAATGGCCTATTCCTGCTCCTATCTTCTATGTTTCTATGATACATAGGCTACATAGAATATACGGCACAGAAACAGGCTATTCGGCCCAACCAATCCATGACGGCATTTATACTCTGCTCGAAACTCCTCCCATCGTTCCTCATCGAAGTCTGTCAGCACAATCTCTGTTCCCTTCTCCCTCATGTGCTTGTCTAGCCACCCCTTAAAAACATCTATGCTATTTGCCTCAACTACTCACGGTGGTAGCGAGTTCCACATTCTCACGACACTTTGGGTAAAGTATTTTTTTTCTGAATTCCCTATTTGATTTCTTTGTGACTGTCTTATACTGATGGCCTCCAGTTATGATCTTCCCCGCAAGTGGAAACAATATTAAGTGGATACGTTAGCCCGAGGCCCCGCCATCCCTCCCAAGTGGACATTATATATGCCTACGCATTATTTCGAACAAGAGTAGGAGAGATATCACCGTGTCCTGGTTAATATTTATCCATCAATCAACATCACTGAAAACAGATTATCAGATCATTATGATTATTATTTGTGAGAGTTTGCTGTTTGCACATTGGCTGCAGTCATTCCTAAATTACAATAGTGACTACCCATAAAAAAAGCATTTATTGGATGTAAAGCGCTGTGGCATGTCCGGTGATTGTGAAAGGCGCTATATAAATGCAAGCCTTTCACTTTGTTAGCATTTTCTCTGCCCGGGCAGTTGCTGGAAGTTGGTTTCTCGCAGCCTGACTTCAGATGGTCGATTATCTCAATGTATGTCAGAGATATGGGCTGTCCAGCAAGCTGTCACTGCTTTCCACTTCGGTAGTTCAAGTTGGTCAAGTGGAGAATATCACAGTGCGGGAGCATCTCTGAAATATTCACCATTGTATCATAATGTTTAGATTAGCTATTGAGAAGGACAATGAGCAATACAGAATTTAAAAAAAAATTAACTGAAGGAGGGCTATTTTCAGCGAATTGAGGAGGGATCTGTCCCAGGTAAACTGGAGTCAAAGACTGGCAGGCAGAAATATAATGGATCAATGGGCGGCCTTTAAAGAGGAGATGGTTCGTGTACAGTCTAGGTACATTCGCACAAGGCGGAAACGGCAAGTGTTCACTGGAAGACGAAGGAATTAGAATAGGATGAAGCATAAAACAGAGCGTATGACAGATGCTAGCTTGATAGCTAGCCTGCACATCTGCCAATGCACTTTATTATGGTCATATTTATGTTAATATACTACAAGCCAAATGTATGTTGAATGTTTAAATGTCTTAATCCAAATGTACACCCTCGGGAGCCGCAAGCCTACATTTCGTTGTACTGCACTTGTGCACTAACAAAGACAATAAAAGTTGATTTGATTTGATTTGATATTGATTTGATAATGTTAGCGAGATTCCAGCTGAATATAAAAAGCAAAGAGAAATGAAAAAGGAAATAATAGAGGGAAAGAGACAGTACGAGAATAGATTGGCAGGTAACATAAAAGGGAATCCAAACGCCTCCTATCTGCATAATAACAGAAACAAAGTTATGTCATATGAGCGGTGGAGACAATTGGGCAAAAATGTTGATCTATTGGTGGAGGCAGAAGGCATTGCTGAGTTACTAAATGAGTACTATGCATCAGTGTTTAATAGCAAGAGGACTTTGCCAAAGTTATGGTAAACACGAAATTTGTTGGGATACTGGATGAGCTATTATAGATCAAGAGAATGTAATAGAAAGGCTGGCTGCAGTTAAAATGTATATGTCACCGGGTCTGGATGGGATCCATCCTAGGTTGCTGAGTGAAGTAAGGAAGCAATTGCTGCGTTGCTGGTCACAATCTTCCAATTCTCTTTAGATATGTAGAATCATACAATCATGTAAATTTACGGCATGGTAGGAGGCCATTCGGCTCGTCGCTTCTGTGCGGCCGAAAAAGAGCTATCTAGCCTAATCCCAATTTGCAGCTCTTGGTCCGTAGCCTTGTACGTTACAGCACTTCAAGTGCATATCCAAGTACTTTTAAAATGTGATGAGCGTTTCTGCCTCTACCACCCTTTCAGGCAGTGAGTTCCAGAGTCCAACCACCAACCGATTGTAAAGTAGCCAAGATTGCGGGTGATAAAAGCAGGGTGGGAAAGCAAGCTGTGCTGAGGACTCAAAGAATCTGCAAAGGGATATAGATAGGCTATGTTAGTAGGCAAACATTTGGCAGATGGAGTATAATGAGGGAAAGTGCGATGGTTATCCACTTTGGAAGGACAAATCAAAAAGATAATTATTATTTAAATGGAGGGAGATTGCATAATGCTGCAGTTGAGAGGGTCTTGTGTGTTCCTGTGCATGAAACACAACAAGTTAGCACGCAGGTTCAACAAGTAATCAAAAAGGCAAATGGAAGTGATAGCCTAGATTTTGCACTGGTGTGGGAATCTAGACTTCAATCTTCTAACTCAACGGTATGTATGCAATCACTTGCCAATTGCTGACTCTTAGTTACCGAGAACGCAAAATAAACGACCTCTCCCTTTTTAACAGATACAACGCACGGCCAATGCACCTCTCGATTGGTCCAGTACGCTGTAGGTAGATAATGGCGGAGTTCAAGGCGTCAGCACTCTGGCACTAACGCACTACTTGCACATTAGTTTTGTTAATTAGTTTTCAAAACAGAATGTGACAGATATTTGCTGGGATCCGAATGGACTCCATTTGTGCTGCTCCATTCTCTGATTCCTGGGATGGCGGGGCTGTCGTACGAGAAGAGATTGAGTAAACTAGGCCTGTATTCTCTTGAATTCAGAAGAATGAGAGGGGATCTCATTGAAGCATACAAAATTATTACAGGGCTTGATAGGGTGGATGCTGCGAGAATGCTTCCCTTGGCTGGGGAGTCCAGAACCAGGGGCCACAGCCTCAAGATAATGGGTAGGACATTCAGGACAGAGATGAGAAGAAAATTCTTCATACAGAGGATGGTAAATCTTTTGAATTCTCTACCCCACAGGGCTGTGGAGGCTCAGGCAGTGGATATATTCAAAACAGAAGTCGGTAGATTTCTGACTGGTAAGGGCATCACGGGATATGGCGATAGGGCCGAAGAATGGAGTTGAGGCAGAAGATCAGCCATGATCGCATTGAATGGCGGAGCAGGCTCGAAGGGCCGAATGGCCTACTCCTGCTCCTATTTCTTATGTTCTTAATTCTTATTCCATTTAGTTGGGGAAAGATGCTGTCTGTGCCCGAGTGTTGGATGGTATACAGGGACGTTTTTATCAAATAATTGTCTGCCTGTGAGAACGAGTAAATGTTAATTTTCTTGCTTCCTGTTCTCACCTCCACTCGCTACTTTCGACCAATCAATAACCCATCAGGGTTCAGGTGGTGAGTGACAAAGTGAATCTAAGACAGTGGGACACGCCCATCCGCATGAAATTATCTGGGTCAGGCCTGTGCTTTGCAGCAGTTTCTGCACATTGTCAATAGCAACCCAGCCACAGCCAATGGTTTCAGCAGCTGCACATCTGTTGGAGGTTTGCAGTTTGAGTTAAGGTTGTTCACTCTATCTTTGGGAGAGTTGCCCCGCAGAAGAACAGCAAAGGGAGGGAAGGTTATTATTTTTTGTTCATTTCTGTGGATTTGAGTCAGTTTGGTTTCTTTTGAGACTCTGCAAGGTTTTCTGATAATTGGCAATTTTGATCTGATGACTCAGTTTGAGCCCATTTTCGAAGTTGGGTCGCTGGGGTTTGATCTGAACTTTGCGCCAATCTGTAAACCGAGTGCAGACCAGTTTGTGTAATGTCAGTTGTTGGGCAAATGCTTCAAATCAAGAACCCGAGATAAAATTAGTGAGCATTTAGAAATGGACAGATTAATATAAGGGCTGTCTGCGAGTGTAATTTGTCCAATTATGCGGATGTTACAAAGATGGGTGGGTAAGTAAGTTGTGACGAGGGCACAAATAATCTGCAAAGGGATATAGACAGGCTAAGTGAGTGGGAAAACATTTGGCAGATGGAGTATAATGTAGAAATTGCGAGGTTATCCACTTTGGCAGGAAAAATAAAAAAAGAATCTGTTTTTTAAATGGATAGAGATTAAAAAATGCTACAGTTCAGAGGGACCTGGGGTTCCTTGTGCATTAAACACCAAAAGTTAGCATGCAGGTACAGCAAATTATCAAAAAGGCAAATGGAATTCTGGCCTTTATTTCAAGGGGGTTGGAGTATAAAAGCAGCGAATTCCTGCTACAACTGTACAGGGTATTGGTGAGAAACACATTGAGTACTGCGTGCAGTTTTGGTTTCCTTATTTAAGGAAGAATATATTTGCATTCGAACAAGTTCAGAGACGATTCAAATGGTTGATTCGAGAGATGAGGGGGTTGACTTATGAAGAAAGGTTGAGCAGGATGGGCCTATACTCATTGGAATTTAGAACAATGAGAGGTGATCCTTTTGAATCATATGAGAACTGAGCAGCCTCGACAAGGTAGATGTAGAGAGAATGTTTCCCCTAGAGGGGAAATCTAGAACTCGAGCGCATCGTTTCAGAATAAAGGGTCGCCCTTTTAGAACTGAGATGAGGAGGAATTTCTTCTCTCAGAGGGTCGTAAATCCATGGAATTCTCTGCCCCAGAGAGCCATGGGGGCTGGGCCATTAAATACATTTAAGGTGGAGATAGACAGACTTTTGCAAGATAGGTGAATGAAGGGTTATGGGGAGTGGGCAGGGAGGTGACTTTGGGCACAAGATCCTCCATGATCTTATTGAATGATGGAGCAGGCTCGGAGAAGTCAAATATTCTTATGCAAGGATTTAAGAAAGTCAAGTCAGGTTTGATAACCTGTACAGTGTCTTTCAAAAAGTAACCTATTGCATAGATGAAGGGGATGAAGTAAAGACATAGTATGAATTATTGTCAGGTGTTTGGTAAGGTTTTCCACAAGAGGTGTGTTAGGAATATACGAGAACTGGCGGCCAGGAAGCGACCTATTGGTCCATCCAGCCTGTCCCGTACCATTGTGATGCATACATAATAATATAAGAGCATAAGAAAAACGAGCAGGATTCGGCCATTCGGTCCTCGAGCCTGCTCCTCCATTCAATGAGATCATGGCTGATCTTCTACCTCATCTCCACTTTCCTGAACTGCCACATATCCAATGGTTCCCTTAATATTCAAAAATCTATCGATCCCTGTCGTGCATATACTCAACGACGAGTCACCACAGCCCTCTGGGGTAGAGAATTCCAAAGATTCACCACCCTCTGAGAGAAGAAATTTCTCCTCATCTCAGTTCTAAATGGCCGACCCCTTATTCTGAGACTGTGACCCTTAGTTCTGGACTCCCTAGCCAGGAGAAACATCCTCCCTTCATCGACTAGGCCAATATTCTCTGCAGTTCCCTGCCAAGCCGTGTAAAATTTTGTATTTTTCTATGAGCTCCCCTCTCCTTCTTCTAAAGTCCAGAGTATATAGACCTAGTAGATTCCATCTGTCCTGATAGGGCAACCACCCCTCACCCCCACACCCCTGTCACAAGAACCAGTCTGGTAAACCTTCGTTCCTCTACCTTTTTAGCAAGTATATGCTTCATTAGGTAAGGATGCCAAAACTGTACAAAATACTCCAGGTGTGGTCTCACTAGGGGCCTAAATAATTGCAGTAAGACGTCTTTACTCTTATACACAAATCCCCTTGTAAAAAGGGCAAAATAGCATTTGCTTTCCTAATTGCTTGCTGTACCTGCATGTTAACTTTCAGGGATTCGTGTAAAAGGACACACAGGTCCCTCTGAACGCCAACATCTTCCAATCTCTCACCAATTTAAAAATACTCATCTTTTCTGTTTTTGCTCCAAAGTGGTTAGTTCACATTTCACCATATTATATTCCATTTGCCATTTTCTTTCCCATTCATTTAGCCTGTCTATGTCCCCTTTAAGCCTCTTTGCATCCGCCTCACAACTTACATTCACACCCAGCTTTGTATCATCAGCAAACATGAATATATATCCCCTCATGCCTCGTGCATCCTAATATATAAAAGCGTCTCCCCAACTGAAACCACGTGATCTACGGAAGAGGCGACAAAACAGATTAAAACCCAGGATCATGAGTGTTTTAAAAATCGGGAAAATTCCTCTCGCACCCCTTTATGGGACAAAAATTTGTCCATGAGATTACACTGGCCAGGATTAACGTTACCAGGTTCATTCCGTTGTACGAGGTGACCTCCTCACCAGCCCACAGCACATCTAGCCCTCGCTTAATGGAATTCAGTGACTCAACATCTACCGCAAAGGCCAACAGTCTGTTCCGCAGGTCCACTAGTCTTTGACAAAATAAGTATATCCTGAAATCGTGTCTAGATCTGGCAGAATACAACTAGAGATTGTGACTCCTGGTCCACTCTAACCAAGTTGAATCATTTTGTCCAGAAAAACGAAATTTAATCCCATCATCATCTTATAAATCATAACCAATTCACGACCATGCCTACGCTTCTCCAAAGTTTACAGACCAATCACTTTGAGCCTATTGTGTTAACTAGGATGCGTCAAACAGAGTATCAGTCGTTTGGCCCTGCTCTCCAAATATTCTATCCTCAAGTTCGCCCATCATGTGAGGGATCCAAAATTGCGCACATTTTTCTAACTAATGCCTGACCAAGGCTTTGTACAAGAACAAAATGTTTCGCTTCTTTTTATAGTTAATTGTCCTGTAACGAGGCCCGAGCAAAATCAGAACTTTTGGTTCAGAGAAGATGTAGCAGTGTGGATATAATGGCGGTTGATTAACAAGCACCAAAACTTTAGTTTCAATTAATGTTAGTTAGAGTGAGAAAGGGTGGTGATAGGTTCGAAGTGTACCACAAGAAACCAGTTTTGTGCTTTGTGTATTTAGGTGATGTAAGTTTGGAAATATTAGGAATAATCTCGAAATGTACTTACAACACAAAAGGAAAGAGTTTGTTAAACAGCGAGGAGGGCTGTCAGCACCTTCAGGAAATAGCTTGGAGCACTGGGGATAGAAATGTTAGATGCTGTTAAATGTGGATAAGTGTGACATAATGCCTAGAAATTCAGTTGTTAGCGCCAGCCGCTAGTGCCTTAAGAGGCCGAGAAGCGGGGCGCGAGGTGGCTAGCGCCCGGGCGCAGCATGATCTGCGCCTCTCGTGAACTTCAGTCAAGAATTAGCAGTGGCGCAAAACCGTTAGACCCGCTCAGCTGCGCACGCAGAGCCTGACATTATTTCATGGTGCAACGCCCTTTGTGTGCCCCGAACAGGAACTTCAGTGGCACTGCCCTTCTTTGCGCCTGGCGACCCCAGCGATTGGTTGAGGGGAACCGTTCCCAATCACTGCGGGGCGCACGGGGTGCTATTTAAAGGGGACTCCCCCTGCATTATAAGTGGCAGCCATTTTGTGCCAATCCTTCTGTGTGAGAGAGAGATATTTGGAGAGAGACAAAGGCAGAGAGCTTTCTGCTTTGAATCAGCACTCGCACAGGTACTTCTGGCTTCAGGCCAGAGCTATGCACTTGGATTTCACTTTCAGTGCCATAGCCTTGAGTCATCACATATAATGGGGGCTGTAATGGGTGGAAAATTTGGGTTTCTGCAGTGCATTCAAAGGGATCAGAGACGCCGTGAGAGAGTGCCAGTCATGGCCAGATGGAGAAGGGCCCACAGGCCTTGGCACAGGAGGTCTTACCCACCCAGGGCATACCGCCAGCAGTTTTCATACCTGAACATGTCTGAGGAGCAGTGTGTTCAGAGGCTGCGATTCAGAAGGGAGGTGGTCACTGAGATCTGCCACCTGCTTTGCAGAGCTCTGCAGCCATAGCTGAGGAGCAGGACGTCTCTGTCGGTGGCAGTGAAGGTGATGGTGGCTCCCAACTTCTATGCCAACGGCTCCATCCAATCCGCTACTGGGGATATTGCCAACATCCCCCAGTTCGCGGAACAATGCTGCATCCGTCAGGTGAACAATGCCCTTTTCAGAAGGAGGCGTCAGTACATCTCCTTCCCCATGACCCTGGACAAGCAACAAGAGCGTGCAATGGGATTTGGAAGAATAGCGGGCTTCCCCATGGTCCAAGGCGTAGAACTAATGAACCAGTAATGTTCAGGCCTTGATTCAGGGTTGCAATGTGCAGGGCATGGCAGCCAAACAAGTCGACCCTCCCCCTTTAAGAGCTGACCGGCACCAGCTTGTCTGCCTTCATTCAGAAACTCGCCGCACCTGCGCTGCACCCGCCCTCGGTGTTCGCAACTTGGCACGCCGGCTTAGTGCCTTATGATAGTCATGCATCGCCTGCTTTAGCGCAGCAGCAACCTCTTGGGGTGATGCAATTGAATATCGGCGAAGATGGCGCTAAGTTGCGCCGGGCACAAAATTTAGCGAACACCCAGCTGTAGCACCCCAAACGTGGCTATACTGAATTTCTAGTCCAATAGATTTTGTTAGGAATGATCGCATATAGTTAATGGAGCAGTAATAAATGATGACACCGAACAGAGAGATCAAAAGTTCAAAGACACAATCTCTTCGAAATATCCCTACAAGTAGGTAAAATAATGAAAAAAAAAGACCAACAGCATTTTGGATTTAGGAATATACGAAAAGGATGAGACCATTCAACCCCTGGAACATTTTCCACCATTCCATTAGATATTGGCTGATCTCTATCTTAACTCCATCCAATCGCGTTGGCTCCGTAACCCTTAATGCCATTGCGAACAAAAATCTATTAATCTCGGTAATACATTTTGAATTAATCCCCAGCATCAACAGATTTGGGGGAGGGGAGAGTGTTCCAGGCTTCCACTATCCTTTGTGTGAAGACTTTCTTCCTAAAATCAATCCTGAACCTGTATTGTTTTAATTTTAAGGTTATGCCCCCTATTTCTGTACTCCCCAACAGATTATAACTTTTTTTATTTCTACCTTCCTTATCAAATAGGTTAAGTGTCCTAAGCATCTCAATTGGATCACCCTTCATCATCTTCTATATTCAAGGGTCGTAGAGTTCGTGACTCAGCGCATGTGCAAGCTGACTCCAAGTCTTCAGATTATTATAATGAGGAAGGGGAGAGGGGGGACTTAAGTCATTGGGGAATCTCCAAATGTAACAGTGCGGGGACATGGAGAGCAGCCATTGCTGGAGATAATGTGGCTATATTTGGATAGGTAAATGTGGAATCAAGCGGGAGGATTCCCATTGTGATGGAATCCCAAACCACACCAAAATATGCAGCTGCTGAAACTACTGGTTGGGGTTCGGTTGCTAATGACAATATGCAGAACCTGCTACGAACACAGCCCTGACCCAAATAATGTAATGCGTACATGCGTGTCCCGCTGTCTTCGACTCACATTTAGATTACCACCTAAATCGAGCTGGGTTATTGAATTGTCTGATGCACGGAGTGAATGTGAGAACAGGAGACAAAAAAAATAACATTTAGTCTCTCTTGCAGTATTGCACGTATTGGGTAACAATATCCCACTTAAACTGTCCACCACTCGATGATGGTCAACTTTATTTCCACAACTAAATATTTCACATTTTGTTACGAAAACTAAACAAAACTAATATTGTGGCAGCATCAGAGTGCTGACCCGTTTATCTCTATCGAGAGTGTATTCAGCCCAGAGAGCGGTCGATTATCTGCATATTTTATCCATTGTAAAGGGAGAAGTCGTTTACTCTGTAGAATTGTACAACAGTGGGTCAACGCTGCATATTCGCGTCATTCATATAAAGTCAGCTTTCCATTTATAGTGCGAGAACCAAATGCTTCCCTTGAAATGTTTAACATTCCGACAAAATAACCATCGGAGGAATATTATTAGGGCACAGGGAGGGGTTGAAAATGGCGCTGGGTGGGAATGGAAAACAGGAGGTATCACATGGGTCATTGTTATATGTTGTGCCCGATATTAAGTCCCATTGAATTCAATGGAACTCAAAATCATGCGTCTCCTATAGCAATCCTGAAATGGGATTCCGCCTGTTTTCCTTAACCTCACATGTCGTATTTCACCCCGAAGCGTCTCTCCTCTGATAGGACTCAGTGTAATTTCCAAACTCTCACTACAGGTCAGTATTCCCGCGAGATTTCTTTCAAATACATGTTGTTCTTCTCTGAATTTAACTGCTTAGAACAGTTCTAGAGCAGATAAAGTGATTGGACTCATGCTGTGAGATGCTAGTGACCCAAGGAATGTACGGAAGTTACAACATAAAAGCAGGCCAGTCAGCCCAATGAGTCCGAGTCACATTACTAGTGAACATGAAAACCGTTCCCGAATGTGAGCCAATCGCTAACTTCCCTTACATCCGGCAGTATTACCAAAGTGTCCAATCACAAAGACTCTCAGGCTCTAACACGGGGCCCAGAGCATCGATCGGTGATCGAAAATCACGGGTAAGTTATGCTGACTTCATATTGAACATTCAATTCATTTCTGTCGGAGAGGCATGGCTCTGGTTGGGAACAATGGGAGTAATTTTAACTCTGAGCGATGGTATATAATGACCAATATGGAATTAGGCGACCGTTACATGCCGCGACCGATTTCCCTTTCATTTAAGTCCATTGAGGGGAAAATCTGGTGGGGCCATATAAAAGCCTATTTGATATCGTCCGTTTTGCACCGTCGCTCAAACTTAAATATATACCTTAAAATGTGATAAGCTTAGCTGCATAAATAGTACAGCATCTTCTCGGATTGTTGCATATCTTCCATCTGAAAGTTTCAGTTATGCTCATGTCTTAAATGTAATCCAAAGAGTACATACATTGGCCCAGAAATTTGGGTCGGGGTCTTCCCGCGGTTGCAAGCCCCTGACCTGCACTTACCTACCGTGCCGGCCGTTGAGCTGTGGGCCCACGTGGGATTCCGATCCTGGGCCACTACCAACTGCCGGTGCACAGTGCTTGCATATCCCAGGGGCGCAGTTACATCGATGCGTCCCCTGGGTTCACTTGGGCCATGGAGAGCCAATGGTAGCAGGGAATGCTTCATTCATAATTTTGACGGGAAGACCTGTCAAACCTATAAACACTATAAGTCCCAAAACATCACTAAATCATCAAAGAATTTTTTTTTGAATCATATTTTTAAAATAAACTATAAATTACATGAAATAACAGATTTAAACAATAATTTAATTTTTGAAATAAATAATTACATTTTCTAACGGTGTTAAAATAAACTTACCTTTCTATAAAGTATTAAAAAATACTAAACCTGTGGAAAAAATGCTTTAATTTTAATTAATTCGCCACTTAACTTGTAAAACTCAGGCCTTGCGCCTGCTTTTAAAAAGTGTAACTGCTGGAGACTTACCCTCCTGGGAAAACCTGCAAAAAAAATGTAAGTTTGATGCGCACGCACTGCCTCTCCTGTGCACGCGTTCCTCCTCTGAACCCCTTCTTTCAGGGGAATGGAAGTGCCGGTTTCCCACTCATGCGCAGTGCATGCATGAAACCGATACTTCCATTGGGCATACAGGTGAGTACCCCATGCGTACTCACCCGTGGAGACCCGAATTTCTGGGCCCCTGTGTAGTGATAAGAATTCGCTGTGCTAACATTCATATTTAGAAATCCCGAGCTGTGGTTGAATAGTTCACAAACGGCTGTATACTGAATATAAGTACAGAGTTTTAAACAAGATCCTCTGAAATTGTGCTTTCGCTAATTTCCCCGCTTTGATGTTAAATGCCAGCTGTGAGTTGTTAGGCTGATTGGTCTGTTTTATTGTGCTGTAACTTTTACGTGTTTCTATTTCTATATCTGGTTGTTGGATGATTGTTGTTTGGAACGTCAGAAGTAAATTAAAATGCCTGTTTGAGGTAATGTTGCATTTTGAAATTAGAAGAGATTGAAGCTATTTGCACCGAAATCTCTCTCTCTCCGGCAAACAGAAGGATCTTATCCCACCAGTTTATTTGTAACATCTGTTTATTCAATTTCTACTTCACGCAGTCAGTCCAATTAATCCGAGTCAGAATATGAGTGAATATGAACCAAACCAACTACACATTCAATTTGTACTTAATACAAAGAAGAATTAAAACAATTGTCTTAACTTGTATATGTTTAACTGAATTAAGGCACTAATCTTTACATCGATGCAAATGTGTTACTTTTTATTTGAACGGACAGTGCAACCTCATACATCAATAATATTAAGGTTTCTTAAAACTGTTTTATTATTATAATGATAGGCAACAGGATGTAACTCTCTTGGAAGATTAGCCTAATTATGCCCTGGGAAATAATGGCCCAGAAGTTCGGGTCGAGGTCTTCCCGCTGGTGTAAGCCCCCGACCTGCACTTACCTTGCGTGCCGGCCGTTGAGCTGTGGGCCCCCGTGGAATTCTGATCCTGGACCTCCTCCAACTGCTGGCGCGCACTGCTTGCATATCCCAGGGGTGCAGTTAGTTTGATGCATCCCCTGGGATCACGTGGGCCATGGAGAGCCAATTGGAGCAGGGAATGCTTCATTCATAAGTAAGCTCTACGCCACTAATGTTAGATTCGGGTTGCCATCAGTCTTAGAGCCAATAAACACAAGTAATACTAGATTAGGGTTGCTGCAAATAACGTTTTAATAGTGTCAACAGCAGTAAAATTAGAGTAGATTCACCATCACTAACGTTAGTGCAGGTTCACGACTATTGATGTTAAATTAACAGCAACACCAGTAATGTTAGAGTAGGTTAACCACCATTAACGATAGAGTAGGCTCACCACCAGTAACGATAGAGTAGATTCACCACCAGTAATGATACAGTAGGGTCGCCAGCAGTACCGATAGAGTAGTGTCACTAACAGTAATGATAGAATATGATCACCGCCAATAATGTTAGGGTTGGGTCTTCACTAGAAATGTTAGAGTAGGTTCAACACCAGTAATGATAGAGTAGAGTCACCATCCGTACTGTTAGAGTAGCGTCATCACCAGCAATGTTGGAGTTGTGTCACCACCAGTAATGTCAATGTAGGGTCACCACCACTAATGATAGAGTAGAGTCACTAACAGTAATGTTGGCTAAGGTCACCACGAGTAATGTAGTGTAGGGTCACCACCAGAAATATTGCAGAAGGGTGACCACAAATAAGGTTAGAGTTGTTAAGTCTGTGTGTTATAATGAGAATTACTACACAGACCACAAGAGTAACTTTTAACAGGTCTTTACTAGTCGAAGGTCAGGGCGGAACTGCCCAATAAATCATTACACAGCACTTATATACCGGTGTGGTCACCACCGGTATTACAGTATACAGCAGCCAAGATAAAGTAGTGCAACCCTTAAAATAGTTCTCTTAAAGGTGGAACGGTTACATACACTACATTCCTCCCTTTTTAGCTTAACAGTATATATATTCCCCATTAAACATAACATCATAACATATATACACAACTTCATGTACAACAGTTCTCAGATTCAGTCTCTCTGGAGGCTTCCTGACTCGGTCCGGATAACGCCTCGGTGGTGTAGTAGTTTTCGGTGGTGTAGCAGGTTCTGTTGGCAAGGTCGATTTGGCTTGAATGCCAGTGTCGGGTTCATCTGATTCCAGTATCACCGGATCGGAGGTACATCCTATGGGTATCTCTGCTTCATCATTAGGCGTATAGAGTTGTGGAGTAGGTTGTCCCTTTTCGGATGACTCTATGATCTGGTCAACATGGCGCCTTATTATGCTTTCACCAATGTCCACGGTATACATCAGCGGTCCTAGTCGTGTGCAAATTGTTCCAGGCTGCCATTTCTCGGTACGGTAGTCCCGGGCCAAAACTTGTTGACCTATCTGGAAGGTTCTAGTTGGCCTTTCATTCATGCCTCGAAATTAACGGTTCTCTATGTCCCTTCTGATGTTTGGCTTGATCAAATCCAGCCGGCATCTTAGTCTTCTATTGAAAAACATCATGGCGGGAGTTTGGTTTATAACCGCATGTGTTGCATTCCTGTACGCCAACAAGAAGTTATCTACATTATGTTGTAGATTTATGTCTTCCTTACCCATGGCCTTTATGGCCTTCATGAAGGTCTGGACAAACCTTTCAGCGAATCCATTGGTGGCGGGATGGTATGGGGCGGTCGTGTAGTGCTTAAACCCATTGTTTTTTAAGAACTTCCTGAAATCTTCGGACACAAATTGCGGTCCATTATCAGAACAGATCTGTTCCGGCAGCCCATTCCTGGCAAATATGGTCCTTAATACTGTGATGATTTTTTCCGTGGTGGTGGAGGACATCTTTATTTCCTCCGGCCATTTGGAGTGTGCATCCACCGCGATTAAGAACATTGAGTCCATAAATTGACAGCAAAGTCGATGTGTACCCTTTGCCATGGAGATGAGGGCCACTCCCATGGATGTAGAGGAGCTTGTGGTGAGGCGTTTTGGACCTTCTGGCATGCTAGACAGCTCTTGGTCATTTCTTCGATGTCTCCATCGATACCTGGCCACCACACAAACGCTCTGGCTAGGCTCTTCATTTTCACTCCACCCAGATGCCCCTCGTGAAGCTCCTTTAGCACTTTATGCTGGAGTTTGGGTGGAATCACCACTCTGGATCCACACATCAAAGTTCCTCGGCACACTGACAGCTGTTCTCTTCTTTGCGAGAATGCTGGCAACAGTGGTTCGCCATGTGCTGGCCATCCCTTCACCGTTAAATCGTAGACTCGTGAGAGAGTCGGGTCATTTCTTGTTTCCTTTTCGATCATAGAATTTGTTACTGGTAGACATTCCACTATGGTTGAGTGGAACATCTCCACTGGGTCCACTGTAGGCGCCTCTTCTACCGTTGGCAACGGTAGGCGCGATAACCCATCAGCATTCCCATGCTGTTTTGATCCTTTGTATTCTACGTCATATTGGTGTGCCCCTAGGAAAAGGGACCACCTCTGTAGCCTTTGCGCTGTCATAATGGAAACGCCCTTTTTAGGGTTGAATATGGATACCAACGGCTGGTGGTCTGTCAGCAGTGTAAACTTCTGGCCCTGCAGGTAATGATTAAACTTCTTTACTCCCCACACCAGGCTGAGAGCCTCCCTATCTATCTGAGCGTACTTGCGCTCAGCGGAGGTCAATGATCTGGATGCAAATGCGACTGGCCTTTCCGAGCCATTTGGCCACTTGTGTGAGAGTACTGCTCCAATACCATAAGGAGAAGCATCACAAGCTAAACGAATAGGTAGTGTTGGGTTGAAATGAGCCAACACTTCCTCTGAGGTGATCAATGCGTTGCTTTTGCGAAAGGCCTTCTTACAGTCCTCACTCCACTTCCATGGTACTTCTTTCTGCAAAAGAGCATTCAGCGGGTGCAGCACCATGGATAGATTTGGCAGAAACTTATGGTAATAGTTAATCAACCCTAGGAACGACCTCAACTGGGATACATTTTCCGGAGCGGGAGCCTTCACAACAGCTTCGATCTTGTCAGGTGAATTGTGCAGCCCCTCCTGGTCAATGACATGACCACAGTACGAGATCCGTTTCTGAAAGAACTCACATTTCTGGCGATTAACTCGAAGGCCATATTCCTTTAACCTGGTGAGCACCAGTTTCAAATATGCAAGGTGTTCCTCATCGTCATCTCCTGTAATCAGGATATCATCCAAGTAACACTGAGTGCTTGGAATTCCCTGTAATACCTGCTCCATGGCCCTCTGCCAAATTGCTGGAGCTGAAGCCACTCCAAAAACCAGTCTATTATATCGATACAAGCCTCTGTGCGTGTTGATTGTGAGATACTGGCGCGACTCTTCCTCAACTTACATCTGTAAGTACGCTTGTGCCAGGTCTATCTTGGTGAAGCATTTCCCGCCAGACAATGAAGCAAAGATATCCTCAATCTGCGGAAGCGGATATTGCACCGTGTGAAGCACCGGATTAACTGTGATCTTGAAGTCTCCACAGATGCGGACCTTCCCCGGTTCCCCTGGCTTGTTACTCGATGAACGCTTCATGACGGGAACAATGGGCGTGGCCCACTCACTCCAGTCCACCTTAGACAGTACTCCTGAACGTTCTAGCCCTTCCAGCTCAGCTTCCACAGCAGGTCGTATCGCATAAGGTACCGGTCTGGCTTTGAAAAATTTTGGGTTTGCATGTTCTGCAATCTTGATTTTTGCCTTAATTCCTCTCAGTGTTCCCAGTCCCTGTTGGAACACCTCTTTAGCCTCATACAATATTCTGGACAATCGTTCAGGTTTGACATCTTTTTTCCCGGAATCTACCGTTATTGCGTTTAGGGAGTGCCAGTCCATATTTATTTTCCTGATCCACTCCCGTCCCAGAAGTGGTGGACCTCCCTCAAGTAGTCCATTCCTTGGTGTTCTTTGCCCTTGTGTACCACCTTGACTTTTATCTTTCTGATGGTGTATTCTCTTTGCCCCGTGTATGTCTGCAATACTATCTTCGTATTCCATAGGGGAATATGTTTGAATAACCTTTTGTAATCTTGCTTATTCATGACCGTCAACGCCGATCCGGTGTCCAATTCCATCTTCATTTGGACTCCTGCTATCTGCAGTGTGACCCAGATAGTTTGTCGGTCAGCTTCCTTACTCACATTGTGAATTCTCAGACTACCCAGTTCCTTGCTGTTGGAGTCTGAATCCGAATTCTGTTCATCCGAACTCTTCTCAGCCACCTTATGTACCTTTCTGCACTTTTCCTGCGGTGACTTTTTGTTGCTGGTCTTCTTTCCTGACCGGCATACTTTAGCTATGTGACCAAGCTTGCCACATTTTCTACATTCCTGTTTTTTAAACCAGCATTGGTTCTGATCGTGTGTTGTCTTCCCACAACGATAACATTTCATTGTACCCGAAGCCATTTGATCTACGCTGAGTACCACTGTCTTCAGCTGCATTTCCACAGTGCCTCTCGCTGCAGCTTCGTGCGATGCTGCAACAGAGACAGCCTTATCAAGTGTAAGATCATTCTCTTCAAGCAGCCGCTTTTGTGTTCCTTCTTTCGACAATCCACACAAGAATTTGTCTCTCAGTGCCTCTGTCAGGCTTTCCCCAAACTGGCAGTATTTCGCCAGCTTACGCAGTTCAATTAAATACTCCACGTTGCTTTCCTCTTTCAGTTGCGTTCTCGCATAAAATTTAAATCATTCCGCTAACATCAGCGGTGTGGGGTTCAAATGATTTTTCAGGACAGCCACAATTTTAGCGAAAGCCTGATCCGCCGGTTTAGCTGGTGATAGAAGATGCTTCAATAGCCCGTATGTCCTCGCACCCATTGAGTTTAGTAAAGTTAGTGCTTTATCTTCATCTGATATTTTATTTGCCTTACAATATATCTCTATACGTTCTACATACGTGGCCCAATCTTCAACATCGGGATCGAAATCATTGATGTTACCATGCTTAGGCATCTTCGCAACCTTCTTGAGAAACACAAAGAAATTTTTCTTTTCTTTTTTTTTTAAATGGCGTTTTCCCGCGCTTGTCTTCTTCCCCCGCCTACGAAAATGGCGGCTTCCCACGTTTTGCCTTTCTCCCCCACTGGCTGTAATGGTGATTGCCGAATTGCTGCGTTCGCCCTCCCCAGCGGTTTTCAAATCGTGCCTCCCAGCCCCTCTTGCAGTCCGGTCCTTTCCCCGGGCTGCGGCTGAGTTCTCCGCGTTTTTTTTAATTTTTTTTTATTTTCTCCCGCGCCTTACGCTGACCCGGTCGCTGCGCCTCGCGGCCTCGGTAGCTGCCCGGCCTTTTTCACCGGTCGCGGTCGAGCTCTCTCTCGACGCTGTTGCGTCTCCCAGCCCACTTGCAATCCGGTCTTTCGCACCGGCTGCGTTTGCATTCACCGCGGCTCCCATGCCTTACGCTGTCCCAGTCTCAGCGCCTCTGGCCCCGACTTCTGTCCGGCTCTTTTCCCCGGACGTGGTCGAGTTCTCCGCCCTTATATCCTCCGTTTTTCCCTCCCCTACTTCACAGCCACCGTGGCTGAATTGCTGTTCGTCGCTGATCGGCTTACCCACCACCGTGATAGAAGGGATGATCACTGCCTGTTGCTGATGGAAGGCTTCGTGTAAGAATTCTTCCTTTGCTCTGCAGACCCGAGTCTTCTCTCAGCAGAATGATGAGGGCAGATGCCTCCTCTCGACGCCCGTTAAACTGCCTTGGATGTATCTCTGCCGCAGGGTAAGATTGTACTTGTCGCCGCTGTTAAGTCTGTGTGTTATAATGAGAATTACTACACAGACCACAAGAGTAACTTTTAACAGGTCTTTACTAGTCGAAGGTCAGGGCGGAACTGCCCAATAAATCATTACACAGCACTTATATACCGGTGTGGTCACCACCGGTATTACAGTGTACAGCAGCCAAGATAAGGTAGTGCACCCCTTAAAATAGTTCTCTTAAAGGTGGAACGGTTACATACAGTACAAGAATAGTGTCAACACCAGTAATCATAGCTTAGGGCCACCGTCATTAATGTTAGAATAAGGTCATCACCATTAATGTTAGTGTAGAGTCATCCACAGTAATTTTAGAATAGGATCACCTCCAGTAATGTAGGAGTAGTGTCACCGCCTGTAATGTTGGAGTAGAGTCACCACCAGTAATGTTAGAGTAGGGTCATCACCAATAACATTAGAGTAGGATCACCACCAGTAATATTATTATACGGCCATCACCATTTATGTTAATGAAGTTACCATCAGTAAAGTTAGAGTGTGTCGCCGCCAAACTATTAGATTATGATCACCACCAAGTTAGAATAGGATTAACGCTATTAATTTTAGCATGCCTTCACCAGCAGTAATGTTAGACTAGAGTACTCATCAGTAACGTCAGAATATGGTCACCACAAGTAATGATAGAGGAGATGCACAGCCAGTAATATTGGAGTACGGTCACCACCATTACTGTTAAATTCGGGTCACCATCAGTCTTAGAGTAGGATAGACACAAGTAAAATTACAGTAGGGATGCTGCCATTAACGTTTAAGTAGTATGAATAGCCATAAAATTATAGTAGATTCACCAGCACTAATGTTAGTGTGGGGTCATGACTATTGATGTTAAATTAACATCAACACGAATAATGTTACTGTAGGGTCACTATCACGAACGATAGAGTAGGCTCACCACCAGTAATGATAGAATAGAGTCACCACCAGTAATCTTAGAGTAGGGTTGCCACCAATAATGTTCGTGTAGGGTCGCAAAAGTAATGTTAGAGTCGGGTCAGCACCAATAATGTTAGAGTAGGTTCATCACCAGTAATGTTAGGTTAGGGTCACCACTAGTAATGTAAGTGGAGGATCACCACCAGTAATGTTAGAGTAGAGTCACCACCAGTAATGTTAGGTTAGGGTCACCACCAGTAATGCAAGTGGAGGATCACCACCAGTAATGTTAGAGTGGAGTCACCACCAGTAATGTTAGAGTAGAGTCACCACCAGTAATGTTAGAGTAGAGTCACCACCAGTAATGTTAGAGTAGATTCACCACCAGTAACGTTAGATTAGAGTCACCACCAGTGATGTTAGTGTAGAGTCACCGCCAGTAATGTTAGAGTAGAGTCATCGCCAGTAATGTTGGAGTAGAGTCACCGCCAGTAACGGTAGAGTAGCATCACCACCAGTAATGTTAGAGTAGAGTCACCACCAGTAATGATAGAGTAGAGTCACCACCAGTAATGTTAGAGTCGAGTCACCAACAGTAATGTTAGAGTAGAGTCACCACCAGTAACGGTAGAGTAGCGTCACCACCAGTAATGATAGAGTAGTGTCACCACCAGTAATGTGAGAGCAGAATCACCACGAATAACATTAGAGTAGGCTCAACAGTAGTAATGTTAAAGTAGGTCACCACCAGTAATGTAAGTGTAGTGTCACCACCAGTAATGATAGATTAGCGTCACCACCAGTAATGTAAGAGTGGGGTCAACACCAGAAATGTTAGAGTAGGGTCACCACCAGTTTTGTTCACGTAGAGTCACCACCAGTAATGTTAGAATAGGGTCATCACCAATAATATTAGAATAGAATCAGCGCCAGTAATGTTTGGATAGGGACAACACCATTAATGTTAGCATATAGTTGCCTTCAGTAACATTAGAGTGGGTCCTCGATAAATTGTTAGAGTATGGTCACCACTGTGTTAGAATAGGTTTAACACTATTAATTTTCCCATGCGTTCCCCAGCAGTAATTTTAGAGTACAGTACTCATCAGTAACGTCAGAGTATGGACATCACATGTAATGTTAGAATAGATGCCGCACCAGTTATATTGGAGTAAGGTCACGGCCACTAATGTTAGATTCGGGTCACCATCATTCTTAGAGTAGAATAGATACAAATAGTATTACAGTAGTGTTGCTGCCAATAAGGATTAAGTAGCGGCAACAGCAATAACATTGGAGTAGATTCACCATCACTAATATTAGTGCGGGGTCACGACTATTGATGTTAAATTAACATCAACATCAGTAATGTTAGAGTAGGGTCACCACCAGTAACGATAGAGTAGGCTCACCACCAGTAATGATAGAGTAGAGTCACAATCAGTGATTTTAGTGTAGGGTTGCCACCAGTAAGGTTGGAGTAGGGTCGCAAAAATGATGTTAGAGTAGGATCAGCGCCAATAATGTTAGAGTAGTTTAATCACCAGTAATGTTAGCTTAGTGTCACCATCAGTAAGGTCACAATAATTAATGTTACAGTAGGGCCACCACCAGTAAGGTTAGAGTAGGGTCAACACAAGTAATTTTAGAGTAGGCACAACACCAGTAATGATAGTGCAGAGTCGTCACCAGTAATGATAGAGTAGATTCACCACCTGTACTTTAGAATAGAGTCACCACCAGTAAAGTTAAGGTGGGGTCACCACCAGTAATGTTAGACTAGAGTCACCACCAGTAATGTTAGGCTACGGCCACCACCAGTAATGTTAGATTAGAGTCACCACCAGTAATGATGAGTAGGGTCATCACCAGTAATGTTGCTGTAGAGTTACCACCAGTAATGTTAGAGTAGGGTCATCACCAGTAATGTTACACTAGGGTCACCATCAGTAAGGTTAGAGTACAGTTCAGACCAGTAATGGTAGAGTAGGCACAACACCAGTAATGACAGTGTAGATTCAGCACCAGTAATATTAGAGTAGAATCACCACCAGTAATGTTAGATTACGGCCACCACCAGTACTGTTAGAGTAGAGTCAACACCAGTAGTGCTACACTAGAATCATCTGCAGTAATCTTAGTGTAAGTTCAACACCAATAATATTAGAGTAGGCTCAACACCACTACTGATAGAGCAGAGGCACCACCGTTAATGTTGGAGTAGTGTCACCATTCAGTAATATAAGTGTAGGGTCACCACCAGTAATGTTAGAGTAGGGTCACCACCTTTACTGTTTGGGTAGGGTCAACACCAATAATGATACACTAGGGTCAAAACCAGTAATGTTAGAGGTGTGTCACCACCAGTCCTGTTAGAGTAGGGTCACCACCAGAATTGCTAGACTGGAATCACCACCAGTAGTGATCAAGTAGGGTCATCACCAATAATGTTAGATTAGAGTCATGACCAGTAATGAGAGTGAAAGGTCACCATCAGTGATGCTAGAGTAGGGTCAACACCAGTAATGTTAGAGTAGAGTCACCACCAGTACTGATAAAGTATGGTTACCACCTGTAATGTTAGAGTAGAGTCAACACCAGTAGTGTTAGAGTCGAGTCACCACCACTAAGGTTAGAATAGAATCACCACCAGTAATCTAAGCGTAGAGTCACCACAAGTAATGTTAGGGTAGGGTCACCATCAGTAATGTTAGAAGAGGGTCATCACCCGTGATGTTATAGTAGGGTCAACAGCAGTAATGTTAGAGTGGCATCACCAACAGTAATGTTAGAGTAGGATCACCATCAATTATGTTAGAGTAGGGTCACCACCAGTAATGTTAGAGTACAGTCAGCACCTGTAATGTTAGAGTAGGGTCACCAGCTTTACTGTTAGGTTAGGGTCACCACAAATAATGTTACAGCATGGTCACTACCAGTAATGATTGAGTAGGGTCACCGCCAGCAATGTTAGAGTAGGGTCACAACCAGTAATGATATAGTAGAGTCAGCACTTGTAATGTAAGAGTAGGGTCAACACCAGAAATGTTAGAGTAGGGTCACCACCAGTTTTGTTCGCGTAGAGTCACCACCAGTAATGTTAGAATAGGGTCATCACCAATAATATTAGAACAGAATCAGCGCCAGTAATGTTTGGATAGGGACAACACCATTAATGTTAGCATATAGTTGCCTTCAGTAACATTAGAGTGGGTCCTCAATAAATTGTTAGAGTATGGTCACCACTGTGTTAGAATAGGTTTAACACTATTAATTTTTCCATGCGTTCCCCAGCAGTAATTTTAGAGTACAGTACTCATCAGTAACGTCAGAGTATGGACATCACATGTAATGTTAGAATAGATGCAGCACCAGTAATATTGGAGTAAGGTCACGGCCACTAATGTTAGATTCGGGTCACCATCATTCTTAGAGTAGAATAGATACAAATAGTATTACAGTAGTGTTGCTGCCAATAAGGATTAAGTAGCGCCAACAGCAATAAAATTGGAGTAGATTCACCATCACTAATATTAGTGCGGGGTCACGACTATTGATGTTAAATTAACATCAACATCAGCAATGTTAGAGTAGGGTCACCACCAGTAACGATAGAGTAGGCTCACCACCAGTAATGATAGAGTAGAGTCACAATCAGTGATTTTAGTGTAGGGTTGCCACCAGTAAGGTTGGAGTAGGGTCGCAAAAATGATGTTAGAGTAGGATCAGCGCCAATAATGTTAGAGTAGTTTAATCACCAGTAATGTTAGCTTAGTGTCACCATCAGTAAGGTCACAATAATTAATGTTACAGTCGGGCCACCACCAGTAAGGTTAGATTAGGGTCAACACAAGTAATTTTAGAGTAGGCACAACACCAGTAATGATAGTGCAGAGTCGTCACCAGTAATGATAGAGTACATTCACCACCTGTACTTTAGAATAGAGTCACCACCAGTAAAGTTAAGGTGGGGTCACCACCAGTAATGTTAGACTAGAGTCACCACCAGTGATGTTAGGCTACGGCCACCACCAGTAATGTTAGAGTAGAGTCACCACCAGTAATGATGAGTAGGGTCATCACCAGTAATGTTGCTGTAGAGTTACCACCAGTAATGTTAGAGTAGGGTCATCACCAGTAATGTTACACTAGGGTCACCATCAGTAAGGTTAGAGTACAGTTCAGACCAGTAATGGTAGAGTAGGCACAACACCAGTAATGACAGTGTAGATTCAGCACCAGTAATATTAGAGTAGAATCACCACCAGTAATGTTAGATTACGGCCACCACCAATACTGTTAGAGTAGAGTCAACACCAGTAGTGCTACACTAGAATCATCTCCAGTAATCTTAGTGTAAGTTCAACACCAATAATATTAGAGTAGGCTCAACACCACTACTGATAGAGCAGAGGCACCACCGTTAATGTTGGAGTAGTGTCACCATTCAGTAATATAAGTATAGGGTCACCACCAGTAATGTTAGAGTAGGGTCACCACCTTTACTGTTTGGGTAGGGTCAACACCAGTAATGTTAGAGGTGTGTCACCACCAGTCCTGTTAGAGTAGGGTCACCACCAGAATTGCTAGACTGGAATCACCACCAGTAGTGATCAAGTAGGGTCATCATCAATAATGTTAGATTAGAGTCATGACCAGTAATGAGAGTGAAAGGTCACCATCAGTAATGCTAGAGTAGGGTCAACACCAGTAATGTTAGAGTAGAGTCACCACCAGTACTGATAAAGTATGGTTACCATCTGTAATGTTAGAGTAGAGTCACCACCAGTAGTGTTAGAGTCGAGTCACCACCACTAAGGTTAGAATAGAATCACCACCAGTAATGTAAGCGTAGAGTCACCACAAGTAATGTTAGGGTAGGGTCACCATCAGTAATGTTAGAAGAGGGTCATCACCCGTGATGTTATAGTAGGGTCAACAGCAGTAATGTTAGAGTGTCATCACCAACAGTAATGTTAGAGTAGGATCACCACCAGTAATGTTAGAGTAGGGTCACCACCAGTAATGTTAGAGTACAGTCAGCACCTGTAATGTTAGAGTAGGGTCACCAGCTTTACTGTTAGGTTAGGGTCACCACAAATAATGTTACAGTAGGGTCACTACCAGTAATGTTTGAGTAGGGTCACCGCCAGTAATGTTAGAGTAGGAACACCACCAGTAATGTTAGAGTAGGATAACCACCAGTAAACTTAGAGTACAGTCAGCACCAGTAATGTTAGAATAGTGTCACAACCGTTAATGTTAGAGGTGGGTCACCACCAATAACGTTAGAGTAGGGTCACCACTAAAATTGCTAGACTAGAATCACCACCAGTAGTGATGAAGTAGGGTCATCACCAATGAGGTGCGAGTAGAGTCACCACCAGTGATGTTAGTGTAAGATTACCAGCAGTAATGATAGAGTAGGGTCACCTGAAGTAATGGCAGAGTAGAGTCACCACCAGCATTGTTATAGTAGAATCATCGCCAGTAATGTTAGTGTAGAGTCACCACCAGTAATGTTAGAGTGGATTCACCATCATTAATGTTAGAGTAGAGTCACCATCAGTAACGTCAGAGTAGGGTCACCACCAGTAATGTTAGAGTTGAGTCACCATCATTAACGTCAGAGTAGAGTCACCGCCAGTAATGATAGATTACTGCCACCACCAGTACTGTTACTTTAGAGTCACCACCAGTAGTGCTACAGTAGGATCATCTCCAGTTATTGTGGAGTAGGTTCAACACCAGTAATGTTAGAGTAGGCTCAACACCAGTAATGATAGAGCAGAGGCACCACCGTTAATGTTGGAGTAGTGTCACCATTCAGTAATATAAGTATAGGGTTATCACCAGTAATGTAAGAGTAGGGTCTCCAACTTTTCTGTTTGGGTAGGGCCACCACCAATAATGATACACTAGGCTCAAAACCAGTAATGTTAGAGCTGGGTTACCACCAGTCCTGTTAGAGTAGGGTCACCACCAGAATTGCTAGACTGGAATCACCACCAGTAGTGATCAATTAGGTTCACCACCAATAATGTTAGCGTAGAGACACCACCATTAATGAGAGTTTAATGTTAGCGTAGGGTTACCACCACTAACTATCGAGTAGAGTCACCACCAGTAATGTTATAGTAGTGTCATCACGAGTAAAGTTAGAGTTGGCTCACCACCAGTACTGTTAGAGTTGAATCGGCACCAGTACTGTTATAGCAGAATCACTGCCAGTAACGTTAGCATAGAATCACCACCAGTACTGATAAAGTATGGTTGCCACCTGTAATGTTAGAGTAGAGTCACCACCAGTAATGTTATAGTAAAGTCACCACAAGTAATGTTAGGGTGGGATCACAACCAGTACTGTTAGAAGAGGGCCATCACCAGTAATGTTATAGTCGGGTCAACAGCAGTAATGATAGAGGAGGGTCACCAGCAGTAATGACTGAGTGGAGTAACCAGCAGTAATGTTAGAGTACAGACACCAGCAGTAACGTTAGAGTAGGGGCGCCACCAATAAACATGGATATGGTCACCACCTTTAATGTTAGGGTAGTGTCACCACCAGTAATGCTAGGGTAGTGTCACCACCAGAATTGTTAGAATAGATTCACCGCCAGTAATGATACTTTAGGGCCACCATCAGTTGTTTTAGAGTAAGGTCATCACCATTAATGCTGGAGTAGAATCATCACCAGTAATGATAAGTAGGATCTTCACCAGTAATGATACGGTAGGGTTAACACCAGTAATGTTAGATTAGGGTCATCACCAGTAATGTTACAGCAGGGTGACCACCAGTAATGTTAGAGTAGGACCAACACCAGTAATATTAGATTAGGCACAACACCAGTAATGATAGTATAAAGTCCCCACCAGTAATGGTAGAGTAGAGCAACCTCCAGCAATGTTAGAGCAGTGTCAACATCAGTAATGTTAGGGAAGGATCACCGTCAGTAATGTTAGAGTAGCGTCACCACCAGTAATGTTAGATTAGGGTCACCACCAGTAATTTTAGAGTAGAGACACCACCTGCAATTCTACAGAATGGTCAACTCCAGTAATGTTAGCGTATGTTCAACACCAGTAATGTTAGAGGAGAGGCACCACCAGTAATGATAGAGTAGAGTAATTACCTTTAGTGTTAGAGTAGTGTCACCATCAGTAATATAAGTGTAGTGTCTCCATCATTAATGTTAGCGTAGGGTTGCCATCTTTACTGTTTAGGTATGGTCACCACCAATAATGTGACAGTAGGGTCACAACCAGTAACGTTAGAGGTGCGTCACCACCAGTAATGTTACAGTAGGGTCACCACCAGAATTGCTAGACTAGAATCACCACCAGTAATGATGAAGTAGGGTCATCACCAATAATGTTAGATTAGAGTCAACACCAGTAATGTTAGTGTAAGATCACCACCAGTAATGGTAGAGTAGGGTCACCACCAGTAATGATAGATTCGAGCCACCACCAGTAATGTTCTAGCAGTGTCACCAAGATTACCGTTAGAGTAGATTCACCACAACTAATGTTAGATTAGCGTCAGCACCAGTAATGTTTTGTAGAATTACCGCCAGTAATGATAGTATAGAGTCACCACCATTACTAATAGAGTAGGGTCACCACCAGTAATGTTACTGTAGACTCACCACCAGTAATTTCAGAGTAGAATAACCATCGGTAATGTTAGAATAGAATCTCCACCAGTAATGTAAGAGTAGAGTCAGCACCAGTACTGATAGAGTAGGGTCACCACCAGTAATGTTAGAGTAGACTCACCACCAGTAATTTTAGAGTAGAATAATCACCAGTAATGTTAGAATAGAATCTCCACCAGTAATGTAAGAGTAGAGTCACCACCAGTAATGTTAGAGTAGGCTCACCATCAATAATGTTAGAAGAGAGTCATCACCGGTTATGTAATATTAGCGTCAACACCAGTTATGTTAGAGAGGGGTCACCACCAGTAATGCCAGAGTAGGGTGTACTCCAGTAATGTTAGTGTAGTGTCACCGCCAGTAATGATTGAGTGGAGTAACCAGCAGTAATGTTAGAATATAATCAACACCAGTAACGTTAGAGTAGGGTCACCACCAGTAAAGTTAGATTAGGGTCATCACCATTAATGTTAGGGTAGTGTCAACACCAGTAATGATATAGTAGTGTCACCACCAGAATTGCTAGGATAGATTCACCACCAGTAATGATATTTTATGGCCACCATCAGTGATTTTAGAGTAAGGTCACCGCCATTAATATTAGAGTAGGCTCACCACCATTAATGTTAGAGTAGAACATCACCAGTAATGTTCGAGTGTGGTCAGAATTAGTAATGTTAGTTTAATGTCACCACCGGTACTGTTAGAATAGAGTCCCCACTGCTAATGTTGGAGTAGAGTCAACACCAGCAATGTTAGAATAACATCACCACCATTAATGTTAGAATATCGTCATTATTGTTAATGTTAAAGTAGGATCCTCACCAGTCATGTTCCAGCCGAGTCATCACTAGTAATCACTACAGTACATAACAAATTTAATTTATGCAATGGATGACTGAAGATTTCAGGTAATTAATATGAGATCTCCAGAAGTAACACAGCGTTCAGGGGGCATGCACAGAGAACATTCCCTCTGGGATTATTTCCCGCTCTATAATTTTAATGGAATGAGTTTCATGGACTGAGCTTTATAATTTCCCCAGTGGTGGCCTGGGCGCACTGAATTTGAAAATCGCTCATTGTTTGTTAAGTGACTGTAATTAACTCCACTAATTGTATAACCGATTTTCACACCGGGCCACGGATTGTTGTGTAAATTGGAAGCATTTACGGATCTCAGATAAAATCTAGATGGACCTGTAAAGCGGGACAGGATTCACACATTCTTAAAAAAATGCTACGGCCAACAATTCTACAGATAAGGGACATTTACTATCATATGCTGGCAGCCTTCGGTGTTCCCGGTAAGCCAATGTATCCTGTTGACTATTAGCGGTTGACTATCTCAGTGTTAATGTAACAGATTCCGAGAATGTCCTGATTGCAGAGTCTTTTATCGACAGGGATCAGTCGCTGAATATCAGCTGAAATGTGACCAGTCCGCGCGGCCGCTGAGGCGCTGTTCTGGTCGCTCAATCGCGGGCACCAGAAGCTCATCCTTCCTCCCTATACTGAGGGAGGGCGAGGCTGATTCCCTGGTCCCTCCTATAGTACATAGATCACGAAAGACGGTTTGTTCATTGTCCATAGTAGTCATCTCATTCGTTCCTTTGTCCTCTGTCTATTTTACGTTGATAATTCCTGGCACTTCAGCCACCTCCACCCAACAGGGGACTTTCAAAGGTAATTTGAGAAATAATTGTTGCTCGGGGAGCTGCTCCCATCCTCGCGGCAGCGTTTCGAGTTAAATTGAACTGTTTTCTCTCAGCGGAATGTTTTATTTGAATTATATCTTTCCATGAAAAGCCGTGAAATTATATTTAATACTTGACTGAATTTTGCTGCAAGTACGACGGGTTTTCAGTCCCTCGATGCTGAATTTTCAATGGTTTCATTTCTTTACATAAAATGTCTTCACCCGACGCTTATATTAATGTTAAAAATCCGTGCGCATAACGCTGAATAGGGACAGATTTCCCCACAATAAGCTGTGAGACGTATCCGAGTGTCCCCGTTACTGACCTCTTGTCTCTCTTTCTCACAGCGAACCTACTGACAATCCTGGTTCTCTCCAGAGGAAACTGCGGCAATTCCAATTGTATCTCTGTCTACATGGTGGCCATGGCAACAGCAGATCTACTGGTCATGATCATTAATATATTAGTGAACCGCATTATCAGTCATCACTTTCCGCATTCCTTCCTGTCCTACACTTCCGTCTGTAAGATCATTATGTACATGCAATGTGTCACTCTCTATGTATCGGTGTGGTTTACAGTCTCATTCACATTTGACCGATTTGTAGCTATATGTTGTGAGAAGATTAAAAGAAAATATTGCACAATAAGAACTGCGGCCGCGGTTATAACAACGGTTTCTGTCCTAATCTGTTTACAGAGCCTCCCTTTTTGGTTTGCGTATGAACCTGAGAGAATAATTAACAATGTTCACTGGGGTTGCCGCCCCAGTGTGGAATTTTTTTCATTGCCTGCAGGTGCAGCATACTCCTGGTTGGAAAGTATTTTCATTGCTTGGCTTGCTTTTGCTTTGATATTACTGTTTAATTGTTTGACAGTCAGACGCATTTTAGTGGCCAGTAGAGCCCGCAAGGGACTTCGAGGGCACAACAGTGAGAATCAGTGCGATCCAGAGATGGAGAGCCGAAGGAAATCCATCATTTTACTGTTCAGTGTATCGGGCAGTTTTATACTGTTGTGGTTGACCGCTATCGTTAGCTTATTAACTACAAGACTGACAAACACCGCGCAGTATCGAGGTGATTATGCAGCCCCTGCCTATGTTGCCACTGAAACCGGATATATGCTCATGTATTTGAGTTCCTGTACAAACACATGTATTTATGCAGCTACCCAAAGTAAATTCAGGGAAGAGCTGAAGAATGTGGTGAAATGGCCTTGCACTTTTATTGGTTAAATAATTAAAAAATTATCTAAAGCATCCTGTCCTAACGAGAGTTAAATTAAAGCAGCTGTTCCATTTTAGAATAGCCGTCTGTCCGTTCGGATGGAAATGGTTTGTTGTTGTTATAATAAACAGATATCAGCGAACATTAATTCCACTTTCTGTCGTCTGCCGTTTTCCCCGCACGAACACACTCGAATCCGCTAAAACAGCTCGCTTCCCGCTCAGGATTCTGAGACAGCAGTCATGACTGAGCTTCAGCAGTGGAGTCGAACATGTGGGCGTCAGCGTGAGCTGCCTCACACAGCAGGTACTGGAATGTGACGCTCCAGTTTAATAAATATATACAGTTTCCGTTAAGGAAGAAACAATGTGTTACAATGGTGGTTATTTGTAATTCGGTAATTTTGGTGTGAATGTTGCAGGCGCTGTTCTGTCCATTAGACTCCGCCCCCCATTGTCCACTGGTCCAATAGAACGGGGCCAGTGTCCTGATCAGTGTCTAATGATGGAGACAGTAGGAACTTGAATCGTCAATGTGACAATAAACATCTTTGTTAACAGATATTTACTTAAAATTTCAACGGACAATCGGTAGGTTTTGGATATTAATGGGGAGATAGTTTCTCAGGGGAATGCAGGAAGAGCCAAGTCCGTGGCACTACGAGTGGCTCAGCTGAACAGGAGGGTAGGAAAAAGAGTGGGAGAGCAATAGTGATAGGGGAATATATCGTAAGTGGAACAGATAGACGTTTCGGTGGACACAGACATGACTCCAGGATGTTATGTTGCCTCCCTGGTGCCAGGGTCAAAGATGTCACTCAACGGCTGCAGGGCATTCGGAAGGGGGTGGGCAAACAGTCAAAGGTTGTGGTTCACATTGCTGCCAACGATATGGGTAGAAAGAGGGATGAGGTCCTGCAACAAGAATATAGGGAATATAGGTAGCAGATTAAAAAGCAGGACCTCAAAGTTTGTAATTTCTGGATTACTCCCACTGCCACGTGCTAGTGAGTATAGGAATAGGGGGTTAAAGCAGATGAATGCGTGGCTAAACAGTTGGTGCAGGAGGCAGGGCTTTAGTTTCCTGGATCACTGCGGCTGCTTCTGGGGAATGTGGGACCTGTACAATTCGGAATGCTTGCACCTGAACAGGAACGGGTTGAACATCCTTGCAGGGAGGTTTGCTAGTACTGTTGCGGGGGGGGTTACACTAACTTGGCAGGGGTTGGGATACGGAGTGGATCTATAGTAAAGGGAGATGCACAGCCAAAAATAGGGGGGGAAACAAGTCAGCCTGTAAGGCAGATCAAATATGTAACGGCACAATGGAGTATGGGATGGCTGGATGGCATTTATTTTATTGCAAGGAGTCTTGCGAATAAGGCAGATGAATTGAAGGTGTTGATGATCAGATGGGAGTATGAAATTGTTGCTATCACAGCGACATGTTTGAGGGAGGGGCAGGACTGGCAGCTCAACATTCCAGGGTATAGAATCTTCAGGCGAGACAGACGGGGGAGTAAAATAGCAGGGGTGTCACAATATTAGTCAATGAGTCAATTACTGCTGTAAGGAGGGATGATATTTTAGCAGGTTCCACTAATGAGGCCATTTGGGTAGAACTTAACAGAAAAAGGGGGAAAGCGCTTTTCTGGGAGTGTGCTTTTGGCTCCCAAACAGTCAGGGGCAGATAGAGGAACAGATATGTAGGCAAATCTCAGAGAAGTGTAGAAATAATAGGGTAATAAAGTATGTGAATTCAATTTCCCCAATATTAACTGGGATAATCAGAGTGTGAAAGGCTTAGAATATGCTGAATTTTTAAAGTGCATCCACGAGAGCTGACTGAGCCAGCATGTAGAAAGTCCTTCAAGAGAGGGGGAGCTACTGGACCTAATTCTACGGAATGTAGCCAGGCAAGTGGTAGAAGTGTCAGTAGGAGAGCATTTTGGTGACAGTGACAATAATTCGGTGAGATTTAAGGTAGTCATGGAAAAGGACAAAGATGGACCGGAAATAAAGCTTCTAAATTGGGGGAAGGCCGATTTTAATATGATGAGGCAGGATCCGGCCAAAATACTTGCAGGAAAATCCACATCAGTGCACTGGAAGTCGTTCAGAAAGGAAATAAAGCGAGTACAATGCCCACATGTTCCCGTAAAGGTCAAGGGTGGGACCAACAAACCCAGGGAAACCTGGATATCATCAAGGGATATACACGAATGGATTAGGAAAAAAAAGGAGTCATTTGGCAGGCACAATGGACTAATAATAGTGGAAGCCCTGGAGGAGCATAGAAAGTGTAGAGGGGTACTTAAAAAATAAATTAGGAGAGCGAAGAGGGGGCATGAAAAACACTGGTGGGCAAAATAAAGTAAAATCCCAAGGTGTTTTATAAGCATATTAAGGGGGCGAGGATAACCAAGGAAAGAGTAGGGCCCATGAGGGACCAAATTTGCAATGGGTGGGTAGAGCTGGAAAATGTAGGTGAAGTATTAAATGAATATTTTGTATCTTTATTCACTATGGAGAAGGGTGATGTAAGCATAGAATGGAGGAGATGGCAAGGGATCTGACACAAATTTTCATAACCTCTCTGGACACAGGAGAGGTGCCAGTGGACTGGAGAACAGCTGAAGCAGTACCATTGTTCAAGAAGGTTAGTAGGGATAAACCAGGGAATTACAGGCTAGTGAGCCTAACATCAGTGGTAGGGAAATTATTGTAAAAAATTCTGAGAGACAAAATTAGTCTCCACTTGGAGAGGGAGGGATTAATCAGGGATTGTCTGCAGGGCTTTGTCAGGGGGAGATCATGTCTGACCAAGTTGATTGAATTATTCGAGTGGGGACTAGGTGTGTGGATGAGGGTAGTGCAGTTGATGAAGCCTACACGGACTTCAGTAGGCTTTTGACAAAGTCTCACATGGGAGACTGGTCTAGAAGGTAACAGCCCATGGGTTCCACGGCAATTTGGTACATTGGATCCAAAATTGGCTTAGTGGCAGGAGGCAGAAGGTAATGGTCGAAGGTTGATTTTGTGACTGGAAACCTGTGTCCAGTGGTGTACTGCAGGGATCGGTGCTGGGTCCTTTGCTGATTGTCGTGTACATTAATGATTTAGATATGAATGTAGGAGGTATGATCAGTAAGTTCGCAGATTACACGAAAATTAATGGAGTGGTAAATAGCAAGGAGGGAAGCTTCAGGCTGCTGGACGATATAGCCGGGATGGTTAGATCGGCAAACAGTGGCAAATGGAATTTAAGCCTGCAAATTCTGAGGTGATGCATTTTGGGAGGACTAACAAGGCAAGGGAATACACGATGAATGATAGGATCCTAGGAAGGACAGAGGATCAGAGGGACCTTGGTGTGCATGTACATAGATCCCTGAAGGCAGCAGGACTGTTAGATAAGTTGGTTAAATAGGCGTATGGGATACTTGCCTTCATTAGCCGGGGCATAGAATATAAGAGCAGGGAGGTTATGATGGAGCTGTACAAAAAGCTAGTGAGGCCACAGCTGGAATACTTTTTGCAGTTCTGGTCGCCACACTATAGGAAGGATATGATTGCATTGGAGAGGGTGCAGAGGAGATTCACCAGGATGTTAACTGGGCTGGAGCGTTTCAGCTATAAGGAGAGGTTGGGGTTGTTTTCCTAAGAGCAGGGCAGGCTGAGGTGGGACCTGAGTGAGGAGTACAAAATTATGAGGGGCATAGGTAGGGTAGATAGAAGGGATTATTTCCCCTTAGTAGAGGGGTCAATAACCAGGGTGCATAGTTTCAAGTTAAGGGGTCAGGGCGTTTAGAGGGGATTTGAGGAAAAACTTTTTCATTCAGAGGCTGGTTGGAATCTGGAACTCACTGCCTGAAAGGGTGGTAGAGGCAGAAACCCTCACAAGATTTAAGATGCATTTAGATGTGTACTTGAAACTTCATAGCATAAAAGGCTACAGACCAAGTGCAGGAAAATGGGATTAGAATAGACAGGGTCTGATGGCCGGCGCGGACATGATGGGCCGAAGGGCCTGTTTCTGTGCTGTATAGCTCTATGGGGGAAAAATTCGGTTTCACCCCGTTTAGGGCGCTAGATTTGGCAGTGCGCAAAGATTAGCGCCAGGCACAAGTTCTCACCACCTCGAGCGATATTGGGTTGCATCGCACCTGGAAGTGATTGCGGCGCAAAATCAGGCGCTGCAAGGTGTTCTTAACGCGCTAACCCAGTGGCGCAAAGCGATTTCTCTGCAGGCGGGCGCAGCACAGGTGCCGGCAATTATTGAATTCACCCAGACACGCTGGCGCTGGCCAGCTCTTAAAGGGCCGGGTCGGTTCACTTCTGCAGCCACACTCTGCGCCTTGTAGGCCACAAAAGCGGCGATAATCTATTTGTGGCGGCCAAAACTTCACCCACATGGGGAGGGCCAGGCAGAGAGCACAGTGCTTCACCAAGGGGGTATTGGATGCTCTGGTTGATGCAGTGGAGCGCTGACGAACTGTGCTGTACCCGCAGAAAGGCAGGAGGCCTCATCAAACCGAGTACCGCAGAGCTTGGAGGGAGGTGTCCCAAAGAGTCACCTCCAGCAGCATGCTTCCAAGGACTCCTGTGCAATGCAGGAAGAAGTTCAATGACCTCACTCGGGTCATCAGGGTGAGTGCCTTTTCCAGAATCATCTTCATCCCTCCATCTGCACCTCACTTTATGGCGAGAGGGTCTGCAAAGCCACAATGGCCAGCTGTCATCCAGAACCCATGGCCCTTTCTGGAAACACACACGCACATTCAGCTCAGTGCATCATGTAAGGGCTATTCGACGATGGGAGGCATGTGCTGCCAGATCAGAGCTGCATGTTTCATCACACTCCATCCTTTCTCTTGCAGGGTAAGCTGGCGAGTAACCGCAGACAGCAGCTTCGGACCGGACGAGGCCGGCCTCACCTGCAGACCCTTACAGACCTGGCGGAGCGAGTCCACCAGATCGTCGCAAGCCGGCTGACTGGCCCTGTCGTCTCTGGTGATGCCAATCCCATTGTGGACAGTGATGGTAAGGCCATGACCTTTTGACCTCTCTCCTTCCAGTTGGTCCCCACACCAGCATGCTTATTCACTTTCTACCCAATTCAGAGCATTGCAGCACTCATGCATCCCTTGCTGCCACCCTGTCCTTTCGCTAAAGCCACTCTTGAACCTCCCTGCTTTCAGATGCTGCATCACCAGCTCGGGAGGCGGGCCCACAAGCTGCCATGGTGACTGACACCGGAGGCGATGAGGAGGAGGAAGCCGGAACATCCGCTCAACCGGCAGGCGAGCCAGCCCATCTCCAGACTGGGGAGACACCTTCCCTGGAGGGGAGCGGGGGGGAATGCTCTGAGGAGGACCCAGCTCCAGGAACCAGCGACCTGCAGCAATGCCAGGCGGGTAGGGAAGCTTGGGGGCCATCTCTCCAGAGGGCGAGTCGGGCCACGAGACCTGCTGCACAAAACGCAGAGGAGGTGCATGCCCTCGCTGAAATGAACGCCCAGGCTTGCCTCAGGTACACTGAGCTCACGGCTGCAGTGGGAAGGATGCCGGAATCCATTGAGACACTGTCAAGGAGTATCCAAGATTTCAGCACAGCACAGACAGCGAGTGTGCAGGACTTCAGCGCAGCACTTGCAAGGACTGTGCAGGAATTCAGTGAAGCACTGGCAAGGGTTGTCCAGGGCTTCCACAAAGCAATGGCACCTGCCAAGCAAGTGCTGAGTGCTGCCACGCTGTCACTCGCTGGCCTCATGCAGAAGCAGATTGAGGAAATGTGAGCACTGACTGCTGCCAACCTCGCTGGATCGGGCAGGATTCCCCGGGGCCCTTGCAGCACCACCTCAAGCTAACAATCTGTGCAGCAGCCGATTGCTGCGCATGCTGTGGTGTTGGCCCATCAGAGTGCCAGTGTGTCGGCCGACAAGGGAGCTGCTGTCCGCTCTCAGGATGACAGCATTCCTGATGCCACCACTGGCACTTCTCCACTGCAGTTGCCACCACCTGCAGGACAGAATGGTTCCACCCATCCAGAGTTGGAGCAGTCAGGAACCGGACCCTCCATGCCCAGAGCTCGTCCAGGCCGACCCTCAGGGGCATCTGCCGTATCAGACTGTCAGCAGGCCTCCACCAGCCTTATTGCAGCCACTGGGGTCCCATTATGGAGAAGCTGCAGGGCGGGAAGGAGCCAATACCGAAAGGGAAGCAGATCACCATCGAGGGGGAAAAAGTAGAAGGTGCTGCTGAATCGTGTTATTTGTTTCATTCAAGGCAGCGGATGCTGGTCTGAATATTAGTAATGTTGTGGACAGTCTCCCGGGTGTGAGAGTTAATTATGTGGCAGTTTGTATGTTTAGCTTTCTGTTGCCATTGCTTTGTCAGGCGGAAAGGAAGCACATTTTGTACAATAAACAATTTTCTTTATTCACAATGGCCATATTTGTTCTTTGGCCAAATTTTGACCTTGACTGGCTTAGGGGTTGCAGAATGGTTCCATTCATGTTCTTGGAATGGCAGCAAGCTTTCCCTGAGAGGGGCCTAGAAGCAAATTGCTAGAAGCCTCTGACGGATGGCACTCGCAGTTTGTTCCCCCCTCCCGTCTTGGTGCTGCTGCTCCTCCTACTCCTCCTCCTCCTCCTCCTCCTCTGCTGGTGCTTCAATGTCTGGTGGCATTAGCTGGATCCTGAGGATTGCCAGGTTATGCAGCATGCAACACACAACGACAAAGTGGGAGACTCGCTCAGGTGAGTACTGAAGGGCTCCTCCAGAATGGTCCAGACAGCGGAACCTTTGATTCAGCACGTCGATTGTGTGCCACACGACGTTCCTGGTCGCTTGATGGCTCTTATTTTATCGTTCTTCAGCAGGGGTGCTGGGCGAAAGGACCGGGGTCATTAGCCTGGAGCACAGAGGATAGTCGTTGTCCCCGAGATGTCAGCCTCCTGGGTGAGCCGGGACCTCGAAAAGGTCTGCCACAGAAGTCTGGCGCAGGATGAAGGCGTCATGGCTGCTGCCTAGAAACTGGTCATTCACAGCGAGTATCAGCTGTCGGTGGTCATAGACCAGCTGCACATTCAAAGAATGGAACCCCTTTCAGTTGCGGTAATGCGTGCAGTCAATGGCGCCCTGCACCACAGGGAAGCCCACAATCGTTGCAAAGCTCTCTGTGCACTCTCGCTGCTTGTCCGGGGTCATTGGAAAGGAGATGTACTGCTGTCTCCTTCTAAAGAGGGCATTAGTCACTTAATGGATGCAGCAATGCACCGCGAACTGTGAGATTTTGGCAATGTCTCCAATAGTGGCCTGAAAGGAGCCGCTTGCATAGAAGTTTAGAGCAACAGTGATCTTCACAGCCACCGACAGAGATGTCCTGCACCTTATTTGAGGCTGCAGATCTGGCTGAAGCAGGTGGCAGAGCTCAGTGACCACCTCCTTACTGAAGTGCAGCCTTCAGAATCATTGCTTCTCTGACAGGTTGATAAATGAAAACTGCTGGCGGAAAACCCTGGCAGCGTAAGGTCTCGTGGGGCGACGTCTGTAGGCCCTCCTCCGTCTGGCCATGCCTGCCACTCTATCCCTGCGTCTCTGTGCCCTGTCTAAATGATTGAGAAGCACAACGTTCGCAACCAATGCAGCCCCCATAGTAAAAGCGCACTGAAAGTTATTCCGGCTGAGAAGCTCACCAACTGTAAAGTGATGTTCAGAAGGCTAAAGTTCCTCTGCCAGCGCTGGCTCACTGCAGAAATGGCTCTCCGTTTGTCTCTGAGCAACTCTCTCTCTTTCCAAGAAGTTGTGATCCAACAATGGCTACCAAGATTAATCCACAACTGTCCCCTTTAAATAGCACCAACCGAGCCCGACAGCTACTGGGAAACGTTCCAGGTAACTTGTCCTTATTAGCGCTAGGCTGAATGCAGGGGGGCACCACTGAATTTCTGGTCCGGGGTGCCCCAAATGCGTTGCACAGTGAAATTACTTCATGATCTGCGTGCGCTGGTGAGCGGCCACTAAATTTAGCGCTGGCGCAAAATTTCCGCACAACATGGGAAGAGGCGCAGGGCTCACTGCGCCCGGGCACAAGTTGGTTAGTGCCCCACTTCTCGGCCTCATTAGGCGCTAATGGGTGGTGCAGCCAACCGAATTTTTCCCCCTATGACTCTATAAAATGGAGTGCTGCGACAGGGGAGCTGACTATTCGTCACAACCTGTCCTCGTCGGCGATTACCCTCCACCATAACAATTACTTCCAATCACTCTACCCACTCTTTCTCAACATCCTTTCACATCCACGGCCCTCATTTGAACCTGAGCTGAGCTTCTGACCCCAGATCGTCTCCATCTCAAAGACTGTGTAACTTCACCCAGTTCACACACCCCCCTTCTGCCGCTAAAACCCTCCAGGCTTTGCCACCTCCAGACCTGGTTTGTCGAATGCTATCCTGTCCCGACTCCTATCTTCCACCCTCCATAAACTGTGCAGCTCACCCAAAACAATGCTGCCCATAACCGAACTCGCACCAGGGCCTATTCACACATCAGCCTCTGTTCATTGAACTACTTTGGATCCTGTTCCAGCAACGTCCAAATTTTAAATTTCTCATTCTCCTGCTCATATCCCTCCATGACCTCGCCGCTCCCAATCTGTGTAACTCCTCCAGCCCTACGACCCTCCTAGAATTGATTCTCTGGCCTTGTTTGTGTCCTCCACTTCCTTCCCCCACCCCAATCATTGGAGGTCGTGCCTTTAGCAGTCTAGGCCCAAAACTCTGGAAACACCTCCCTAAGCCGCTCCATCTCTCTCCTTTAAGATTCTCCATAGAACCTACCTCTGATCATGCTTTAGTTCACCTGTCCTCATGGCTCCTTCTTTCGTTCGCTATCCTATTTTGTCTGATCAAGCTCATGTGACGTACCTTGGGGTATTTGAATATGTTAAATGCGCTACATAAATGAGCATTGTTGTTGTTGTAATGAGCAGTCCATCCTGGCCAGTTCCCTCACCCACACATATCTAGATTGTTCAGTGCATTTACAATGATGAGTGGGGCTGATTCTTTTGTCTAAACCAATCCATCCTGACCAATCCGGTCACTCACATGTATTTAGGTGGTTCGGTCCATTTACTATGATCCATGGGGTTGGGTTGTACTGATTCCTTTAGTGGTACTTGAACCGCTGATCATCGCAATGTCCTGGTTCAGCACAGGAAAGGAAACTCACCACGATTCACAAAGCGTTCATCATCAATCAGCACTGGGGCAGAGAGTGTCACAGCTCAGTGACTTTTCTTAACTAATGGGCGCTCAACTGCGCCCTACAGACTTCACCATGTCAAGTTGTACTCAATCTGCACTGTACAGATGATGGAATGTATTGGCTCTGAGCGGAGTTGCTCGAATGGTAAAAACGAGAGGAAGGAATGTGACGCCTCAGTTTAATGTCCCACTGTCCAGATTATCTAATAGCTGATGGAGAATAAACGCCTGATTGACCAACGGAGCAACGATAGTCCTGACCATAAATGGGAGCGTGATGGGAAGGTTCAAGATGTAGAGAACACTCCACCCTTTGGATGAGGCCAGCTCCAGCTTGCGCTGTTATGCTGAATATCCGAATGTTCCTTATAAAGAGTGCAAGCCCTTCACCTGCCAGGCGGAAAGAATGCGTTTACACTGAAACCACGCCCGGTGGTTAGAAAACAGAGAGCCCCCGTTTATTGGTCAATCACATGTAGTGAGGAAACGGACCCAATTTATTCAGTAGAACCCAGTCCACTGCCAGTGGAACATAACACTCAGAGCAAAGCACCGTGAGGCTTCCGGCAATCCAAACAATAAAATGAAATAGACATTGAGTGGGCAGGTTTCGGGCTGGGAGGATGTAGTGAGTGGACCAAAGAAAGTCGCTCAACTACTAATCTTACTATACAATGGCTACTGAAAGGCAGGCGATGATCAGTGAACTTTCCAGAGCAGCCAAGGTAACATGAGTCAGTGCCCCATATAAAAGTGCGCTATTATAACCATGTTCAGCTTTGCCAGCTCCCGGGCCTCATTGCATTGATCACCAGACAGCTGGATAGCAAAGTGCAGGAGGCACATCAATACCCTTCACACCACCCCATCCTTTCCCGACAGGCCTTCCTTCAATAAGATTGACATGTTGGAAACCAGTGGAAGACTCACATGACGTGTGTTGTCTGCTTCTGCCCCTGTTATCCCCCACATAAAGGACCACTTTCTGGCTCCTGGCTTACATTCCAGACAAAGCCACGCGGAGCAGCTTCACTCTCTTCACTTTCATCTGAAAGGGGAAACAACCAATCAACAAATCTAATGAAGTGCGCCTCAGTCTCACAAGAAACGTGTTGGTCAGCATCAGTCAATCAGGTCAGAACCACCTGGTGCCGAAGTCCTACTGAGGAGAGGGGAGAGGCTGTGGTGAAAGGGATTATAATTGTCGGAAAAGGGATGGGCACCGGGGGTTATCAGAAGAGGAATGCACACAGAATGCTTTCCTCTCATTTTTAGCATAATTCGATAAGGGTAAATAACTTGGGCAAGGTGGGGTGTCCCGGCGAGATAGACATAATCCATAAAGGATACAGAGACCACTGAAGAAAATCTGCAAATATTTACAAGTTTTACACCAGAAACGAGAGTTTATAACTATCAGGAAAAATTGATAAGGCTGGGGCTTTTTTCTCCAGAAAAGAGAAGGCTGATGGGTTACCCGACAGAGATCTTAAAACCTCTGAGGATTTTTGATAGGGTAGATGTCGACAAGATGTTTCCACTTGCTGGAGTATCCTAAACTAGGCACCGCATTGGATATTCACTAATAAATCCAACAGGGAATTCAGGAGAAACGTCTTTACTCAGAGAGTTGGAGCATTTGCAACCTGCTACTATAGGCAGAGTCAAAATGGTTTTCTGAAAGGGCAATCGTGTTTGACAAATTTATTAGTGTTTTTTTGAGGATGTAACTAGCAGGATAGATAAAGGGGAAACAATGGATGCAGTATATCTTGATTTCCAAAAAGCATTCGATAAGATGCCAAATAAAAGTTTATTACACAAGATTAGGGCTCATGGGGTTGTTGATAATATAGTAGCATGGATAGAGGATTGGTTAATGGACAGAAAACAGAGAGTAGGGATAAACGGACCTTTTTCAGTTTGGCAGGCTGTAACTAGTGAGGTGCCGCAAGGATCAGTGTTTGGGCCTCAGCTATTTACAATCTATATTAATGACGTGGATGAAGGGACCGAGTGTAATGTATCCAAGTTTGCTGACTATACAAAGCTAGGTGGGACAGTAATCTGAGAGGAGAACACAAAAAGTCTGCAAACGGATATAGATAGACTGAATGAGTGGGAAGTAAGGTGACAGATGGAGTATAGTGTAGGGAAATGTGAGGTTATTAACTTTATTAGGAAGAAGAGCAAAACTGAATATTTTTTAACTGGTGAGAAACTTTCAATTGTTGGTGTTCAGAGAGATTTGGGTGTCCTCGTGCAAGAATCACAGAAAGCTAGCGTGCAGGTACAGCAAGCAATAAGGAAGGCAAACGGCATGTTGTCCTTTATTGCAAGGGGGTTTGGAGTAAAAGAGTAAGGTAGTCTTCCTACAATTGTACAGGGACATGGTGAGAAAACACCTGGAATACTGTGCAAAGTTTTGGTCTCCTTATCTAAGGAAGGATATACTTGCCTTGGAGGCGGTACAACAAAGCTAAACTAGATTGATTCCTGGGATGAGAGGGCTGTCCTATGATGTAAGATTGTGTAGAATGGGCTTATACTCTCTGGAGTTTAAACGATTGAGAGGTGAACTCATTGAAACATACAAGATTCTGAAGTGCATTGATAAGGTCGATGCTGAGAGATTGAGTCCCCTGGCTGGAGTGTCTAGAGCTAGGGGGCATAGTCTCAGGATAAGGGGTCGGCCATTTAAGACTGAGATGAGGATGAATTTCTTCACTCAGAGGGTTGTGAATCTGTGCAATTCTCTGCCCCAGAGGGCTGTGCATGCAGAGTCTTTACGTATATTCGACGCTGAGATAGATAGATTTTTGGACTCTAGGGGAATCAAGGGATATGGAGATCCGGTGGGAAGGTGGAGTTGATGTCGATGATCAGCAATATCCTTATAGAATAACGGAGCAGGCTCGAGTGGTCGTATGGCCTATTCCTGCTCTTACCTTTATTTTCTTATGTACCCACATGAAATAATTGAGGTAAATAGCTTAGATGCATTTAAGTGCAAGCTAGATAAGTACGAGGGAGAAAGGAGAAAAAAGGATATGCTGATAGCTTTACATGAAGTAGGGTGGGAGGTTGCTCGTGTGGAACATAATCACTGGCCTGAATCAGTGGGGCCGAATTGCCTGGTTCTGTGCTGTAGATTCTATGTAGTTGTTTGTAGAAAGAGAATCCGGTTGTTTCCCGATGGGAGCCTCTAGTTGTGGAGGAGAGCTCCATGATAGACGGACTGGTTTATATTTCAGATGTCTCTGATCTTATTCCTGTTCCAGTGCCCCCTCTGACCTGTGGCCACATATATCTTACAGCGCTGGGCTCTCCAGGGCGACTTCTTCCTGAAGCGAGTCACCAGCTGCCTGCTTGCCCTGCTGCTCCTCATAATTTCCCTCTTCCTGCTTTCCATAGACACAGGTACAGGGGAAGGTCGAAGTTAACCCCACAGCACCGGTGGTGATGGAGAAACCGTTTGCAAGCTGGTAAAAGTTAGTAAAAGGCCCAAAACATAGACTCTGCAGAAATAAAGTTTTCCCAAGTACACAATCCTAGTAAAGTGGTTCCAATAGGAATCGCTCCTGACAACCACCACCGAGCAACAAGCAGCGTGTCTTTGGTGGGTGGTTTGTGAGTCGGAATACGGACGGCAGAGGGGGAAATTCCAGTAGTTTTAACTCCCATTTTCATCCAGCTGGCAGAGCAGTTGCTGGAAATTTTGGTCCATCAGAAAATCAGCAGCAGGCATTTCCACCACATGTTCTGAACGGGCCACCTCTTGTGTAAGTGTCATGCATCACCAGTATTTTAGGAGCGCGGTATCACTTGATGGAAGTACAGTGGTTGCACCAGTACCGGTGGTGCGTGGTCCCCTCTAGGGTAAATATAGTGGTATGAGTAATACAGAAGTAGCACGGCCACATCTCATTTAAGTGTAGGTGCTACGAGCACAGGAGGAGCATGGAAACCTCTAGTGAAAGTGTAGGGGCATCACCAGTACCGGAGGAGCACGGTCAACTTTAATGTAGATAGAGGGATGGAGTCGGTGGCTATGAAATGGGGTTTGTGGTGGGAACTGAAGACAATGGCTTCGGTCATCCCAACATTTATTAGGAGGAGAACTCTGCTCATACAGTGCTGGATGTCGGACAAGCAGTGCGACAATTTCGAGCCATTGGAGGTGTGGGGAGATGTGATGGTGAGGTACAGCTGGGTGCCCTCAGCATACATGTGCCACATCCGAAATCACATCATCAGTTTCCACATTTACACCACTCTCGACGCCTCCACCTTTCCTAAATTGTCACACTGCTTGTCCGACAACCATTACTGGATGAGCAGAAATTTTCTCCAACAAACTATATGGAAGACAAAGTCATTTTCCTTGGTCTCCCCCTGGAAGACCGTTCCCTAGCACCGGACTCCATCCCTCACCCTGGCAAATGTCTGAGCCTGATCCAGACTGTTTCTAACCCTGGCAACATATTTGACCCCGAGATGAGCTTCCGACCACAAATCAGCACCGTCACTGAGACCGTCTATTTCCACCTCTAGAACATCCCCGTCCAAGCCCCTGTCTCAGCTCAGCTCCGGCTGAAACCCTTATCCAAGCCCTTCTTACATCCTGACTTGTCTATTCCAGTGCACCCCTGGCCGGTCTCCCACATTTTACTTTCCGTTAACTTGAGGTCATCCAAAATGCTGCTGCCCATCTCCTAACTCGCACTAAGCCCTGTTCACACATTATCCTTGTGCGCGCTGACCGAAAGTGGCTCCTGGTTAAGAAACGCCTCGATTTTAAAATTCTCATTCTTGTTCTCAAATCTATATATGGCCTAGCCGCTCCCTATCTCTGTAAACACCTCAAGCCCCACAGCCCCCGAGATATCTGTGCTTATCCAAATCCTGCCTCTTGAGCTTCGCTGATTTTAACCGCTCAATCATTGCGAATTGGTGTCAATACTTGTTGGATAATGTTCATGTGAAGCGCGTTGGCAAGTTTTACTACATTAAAGGCACTATAAAATAATCAAGTAGCTGTTGTTGTTACGTGTAAGCTTACCACTAGTACCGTTGATTCAGCATCATTGCTCGTGTAAGAGTAAGGAACCACGAGTACAGGACGAGCTCATTAACCACTACTGTAAGTGTAGGAGTAACACTTGTACCAGAGGAACAGGTACACTTCTCGTGTATGTTTAGGGTACCACAGGTACTGAAGGAATACGGTCACTACCAATGTAAATGTAGGAGTACAACTAGTACCTGAGGAGCACTGTTATTTCTAGTGTATGTGTAGTGTACAACAGGTACTGAAGGAGCATGGTCACTTCTAGTGTAAATGTAGGATTACCACAAGTACCGGTGGTGCAATGTTAACTCTAGTGTATGAGCAGGGTAGAACAGGTACTGAAGGAGCACGGTCACTACTAGTGTAAATGTAGGATTACCACTCGTACCAGAGGTGCAATGTTAAATCTAGTGTAATTGTAGGGGTACCACTAATACAAGTGCAACATGGGGACACCTAGTTTCAGTGTAGCCGTACAACTTGAACCAGAGGAGCATGGATACCTCTTGTGTAAGTGTAGGATTACCACTAGTGTAGGAGGAGCACGGTCACCTCAAGTAAAGGAGGAGCACGGTCACCACTAGTGTAGGAGGAGCACAGTCACCTCCAGTGAAGGAGGAGCACGGTCACCTCTAGTGAAGGAGGAGCACGGTCACCAAGAGTGCAGGAGGAGCACGGTCATCACTAGTGTAGGAGGAGCCCGGCCAACACTAGTGTTAGTGTAGGGTTACCACTAGTTTTGGAGGAGCACGGTCAACACTAGTGTTAGTGTAGGGGTTCCACTAGTGTAGGAGGAGCACGGTCACCTTAGTGTAGGACGAGCAATGTCAAAACTATCGTTAGTGTACGGGTACAACTTGTGTAGGAGGAGAACGGTCAACACTAGTGTAGGAAGAGCATGGTCAACACTAGAGTTAGTTTAGGGGTACCACTAGTATAGGAGGAGCACGGTCACCTCTAGTGCTAGTTTAGGAGTACCACTAGTGCAGGAGAACATGGTCACCTCTAGTATAACTGCAGGAGTACCACGAGTGTAGGAGGAGCAAGGTAACCACGAATGTAATTTTATTGATATGTCTATTTCTGGAGCAGCATGCACCAATCTAGTCTAAATGTAGGGTTACCGCTACTGTAATTGTACATTACCACTGGTACAAGATGAGCACTGTCACCACTAGTGTAACTGTAGGGAAACCACAATACAGGAGGCGAATGCTCATCCCTAGAATAAGTGTATGTACAATAAGTACAAGGGGAGAAAAATCACCTATAGTGTCTGTGTCGGTTACCTGAGCAGCACGATCGCATATAGTGCAAGTGCCACATTTTGAGCAGCACATTCACGTCAAGTTTATGTTTTGGGGGCCACAAGTACGAGAGGAGCACGGTTACATCTGCTGTAAGTGTAGTGGTACCACTAGAACCGAAGGATCATTGTCAATCCTAATGTAAATGTACAGGTACTACTGGTACCCGTGGAGCACGGCCACCTCTATTATAATTTCAGTGATACCAGCAGTACGAGAATAGCAGGTTCACCTTTAGTGCAAATGTAGTGTAGCAATAATACCGGAGATAGAACAGAGCGGACCTAGGAGTGGAACATCGAGCGCGGCGGCAGTTTAAAACCTGGAAGATGTAGGTGAAGTATTAAATTAATATTTTTCATCTTTATTCATTATGGAGAAGGGTGACGTAAGCATAGAATGGAGGAGATGGCAAGGGATCTGACACAAATTTTCAGAGCCTCTCTGGCCACAGGAGAGGTGCCAGTGGACTGGAGAACAGCTGAAGCAGTACCATTGTTCAAGAAGGTTAGTAGGGATAAACCAGGGAATTACAGGCTAGTGAGCCTAACATCAGTGGTGGGGAAATTATTGTAAAAAATACTGAGAGACAAAATTAGTCTCCACTTGGAGACGGAGGGATTAATCAGGGATTGTCTGCATGGCTTTGTCAGGGGGAGATCATGTCTGACCAAGTTGATTGAATTTTTCGAGTGGGTGACTAGGTGTGTGGATGAGGGTAGTTCAGTTGATGTCGCCTACACGGGCTTCAGTAGGCTTTTGACAAAGTCTCACATGGGAGACTGGTCTAGAAGGTAACAGCCCATGGGCTCCAGGGCAATTTGGTACATTGGATCCAAAATTGGCTTCGTGGCAGGAGGCAGAGGGTAATGGTCAAAGGTTGCTTTTGTGACTGGAAATCTGTATCCAGTGGTGTACTGCAGGGATCGGTGCTGGGTCCTTTGCTGATTGCCGTGTACATTAATGATTTAGATATGAAGGTAGGAGGTATGATCAGTAAGTTCGCAGATTACACGAAAATTAGTGGAGCGGTAAATAGCGAGGAGGGAAGCCTCAGGCTGCTGGACGATATAGCCGGGATGCTTAGATGGGCAAAACAGTGGGAAATGGAATTTAAGCCTGAAAATTGTGAGGTGATGCATTTTGGGAGGACTAACAAGGCAAGGGAAGACACGATGAATGATAGGATCCTAGGAAGGACAGAGGATCAGAGGGACCTCGGTGTGCATGTACATAGATCCCTGAAGGCAGCAGGACTGTTAGATAAGTTGGTTAAAAAGGCGTATGGGATACTTGCATTCATTAGCTGGGGCATAGAATATAAGAGCAGGGAGGTTATGATGGAGCTGTACAAAATGCTAGTGAGGCCACAGCTGGAATACTGTGTGCAGTACTGGTCGCTACACTATAGGAAGGATATGATTGCATTGGAGAGGTTGCAGAGGAGATTCACCAGGATGTTACCTGGGCTGGAGCGTTTCAGCTATAACGAGAGGCTGGGGTTGTTTTCCTTAGAGCAGAGCAGGTTGAGGTGGGACCTGAGTGAGGTGTACAAAATTATGAGGGGCATAGATAGGGTAGATAGAAAGGAACTTTCCCCTTAGTAGAGGCGCCAATAACCAGGGTGCATGGTTTCAAGTTAAGGGGTCAGGGCGTTTAGAGGGAATTTGCGGGGAAAATGTTTCATTCGGAGGTTGGTTGGAATCTGGAACTCACTGCCTGAAAGGGTGGTAGAGGAAGAAACCCTCACAACACTTAAGATGCATTTGGCTATGATATGGGTCCACAATGAGAAAGCATGCTGGCGGGGGGAACAAGTGGAAGCAGACAGTTGGAATAGGTGAGAACCTTACCATCATTCTCGACAATGGGGTCCGCAGCTGCAGTGGTTACAAGACCACTCAGACGTCCTCCAAGTATCTGGTGGACTCTCTCTTCGAGGTCCATGAGAGTGACCACTTGTGAAGGTCCTCCACTGGTGCGAAGCTGGACTTTCCCAATCCTCGCCAGCTTGGACTGCAGGGGAAAGTAGGGGAAGTTATGTTACCTGATGCCTTGATTGAACATCTCATGCCCCCCATGGTGCAAGAGCCCTTACATGACGCCTTGAGTCAAATGTGCATGTGTGTGCCCAGAAAGGGCCATGGGTGCTTGCTGGCAGATGGCCAATGGGGCACAGGCCACCCTGTAGCCATAAAGTCAGGTGCAAATGAAGGGATGCAGAAGTTTGCAGAAACAACACCCACCCTCACGACCCGAGTGAGGTCATTGAATTTCTTTCTGCATTGGACAGGGCTCCTGGTCACCATGCGGCTGGAGTTGACCCTCTGGCATACATCCCTCCAAGCTCATCGGTAGCCCTTATGATTCGGCCTCCTGCCATTGTCTGGGTAGAGAACATCTCACCGGTGCTCCACTGTGGCCACCAATTGCTCCAGAGCCTCATTGGTGAAGCGCTCTGCTCTCTGTCTCACCTTCTCCATATGGTCCAAGTTTTTAGCGCCAGAGAAGGGCCTGCGCCGGTTTGAAGGCCTGCAAGGCGCAGAGTGTGGAGGCTGAAGCTGACTGACCCACCCCTTTAAGAGCTGGCCGGCGCCTGGAAGTGTCGTGGTCATCGGTAATTGAGAGCACCTGCGCTGCGCCTGTCCGATCCGATATTGGGTTGTGCCAGAGGTTTAGCACCTTAGGGCCTAGAAATTCAGTGCCCTTAGCACCGATTTTGCGGCGCTAGAGGGCCTAGCGCTGCAATTGGCGCCGGTTCCTAAATTGCCTGGGGCCCTTCCGCGGCGGTAGACCGGTAGCGCTGCGCCGGCACTGATGACGTCATCGGTGTGCGCAGCGTTCCGGTTGCCGTGGTAACCCGGCCCCAAGCCGAAATTCAGTTGCGGCCGCCTCGCCAGTGGCAGCCGCAACTAAGACTCCGACAAACGAGTGTTGCCGGAGTCTGCGCCGGCGCTTTACGGAGGTGCGGCGGCCGGCCGCTTTCCCGCCGGCTGCCTGCCTGCAGCTCCGTCCCCGGACTTCTCCCCCCCCCCGGAACAGATGCAAGCCCGGCACTTGTCCGAGGTGCCGGGCTCATTTTTGAAGAGATTTGCGCGGGCCGCGGCCGGGCGCAGGCAGCTCCTCCTTAACGGAAGGAGGAGGCCTGCACTTCCCGAGCCTGCCGCACCGCAGCGGGCGCCGCAGCGCCGGAATAGCGCCGCAATGCGGCGCGTTGCGCCAGTTTTCAGGCGCTAAAACCCTTCAGTAGCGCCGGCAGCCGTTTGGGTGCGGCGCTACTGAATTTTTGGCGCGCGCAAAGGGACTTAGCGCCGGCGCTAACTTCCGGCGCTAAAGCCCTGGCGCAGCGCAAACTCAATTTCTAGGCCATGGAGTCCCGTGTAACACCTGAATTCGCACCTCAATCACCTTTAGGGGCGATGCAACCCAATATCGCGCCAGGTGGCGATAAGTTGCATCTGGCTATAAACTGTGCGCTGCGACAATTCTAACGCCCCAAGCGGGGCTATACCCAATTTCTGGGCCTGTTTGTTTAAAATAGTTAGTTCATGTAACTTATAATTTATTTTAAAAATGTGATGGTTTTTTAAATTTATTTGAAGATTAGTGCTATTTTAGGGCCGTAGTATTTGTAAGTATTGACAGCACTTCCTGTCAGACTTATGAATGGAGCATTCCCTGCTCCAATTGGCTGCCCATGGCCCACGTGATCCCAGGGGACGCATCGAACTAACTGTGCCCCTGGGATACGCAAGTACTGTGCACCGGCAGCTGGGCCAGGCCCCGGATTGGAATACCACGGGAGCCCACAGCTCAACGGCCGGCGCGCAACGTAAGTGCAGATCGGGGGCTTGCACCCACGGGAAGCCCCCGACCAGAATTTCTGGGTCAATCTCTCCTCCATAGGTCAATCTTCCCATTCCAGGAACAAGTCTGGTGCACCTTCGTTGCACTCCCTCTTCGTTAGGTGAGGAGACCAAGGCCTAGAAATTCAGTTGGGCGCGCCAGCTTTTAGCGGCTTAGGAGGAGTAGATCTCGAGCGCTAGGTGCTTAGCGCCCGGTCGCAGTGCGATCTGCGCCTTGCCCCAACTTCAGTAGACATTTAGCGCCGGCGCAAAGTCTTAGCGCGCGCCCTGCTGCGCGCGCATATCATGAAGTCATTTCGTCGTGCAACGCCCTTTATGCGCCCGGAACCGGAACTTCACTCGCGCCGCCCCATTGTGCGCCGGGCGGCCCTAACGACTGTGAAGTGGAACGGTACACAGCTGGGGCGGGCCGCGGGGAGTGCAAATTAAAGGGCACTTACCCTGCACTTTTAAGGCCAGCCATTTTGCAGCATTCACTCTTGTGCAACGGTTTTTTGGAGAGAGACCAAGGAGGAGAGCTTACTGCTTTGGCCCAACACTAGGACAGGTATTTTTGGCTCAGGCCAGAGCTTAGCAATTATCTTTGCCTTCATTGAGATCTCAGTGTTTGCCAGCATATAATGGGGGCTGCATTGGGTGCCAAAGCTGAGTTTCAGCCTTATGCCGGAAGGGCTTACAGACGCCGTGAGAGAGTGGCAGCCCTGACCAGATGCAGAGGGGGCAACAGGCGTCGCCAAGTGAAGCCTTACCCACCCAGGTTATACCGCCAGCAGTCCTCCTATCTCACCATGTCGGCCGCGCAGTGTGTTAGGAGGCTGCGATTCAGAAGGGAGGTGGTTGCAGACATCTGCCAGCTGCTGCACAGAGATCTGCGTCCACAGCTGATGCGCAGGACGTCTCTGTCGGTGGCAGTGAAGGTGACGGTGGCTCTCAACTTCTATGCCACCGGCTCCTTCCAATCTACTGCTGGGGACATCGCTAACATCTCCCAGTTCGCCGTGCATTGCTGCATCCGTCAGGTGACCAATGCCCTTTTCAGAAGGAGACGTCAATTCATCTCCTTCCCCATTACCCTGGACAAGCAGCAGCAGCGTGCAGTGGGATTTGCAAGAATAGCGGGCCTCCCCATGGTGCAGGGCGCCATTGACTGCACGCATGTGGCTTTGCGGGCACCTCTAGAGCATGCCGAGGATTACCGCAACCGGAAGGGCTACCATTCCCTCAATGTACAGCTGCTGTGTGACCACAGGCAGCGTATCCTAGCTGTCAATGCCCGCTTTCCAGGCAGCAGCCACGATGCCTTTATTCTGCTGCAGACAACTGTGGCTGACATGTTCCAGGCATAGCCTCACCCAAGAAGATGGCTTATCGGGGACAAAGGCTATCCTTTGTGTACCTGGCTCATGACCCCGCTCCGCGCGCCCACGACCACTGCTAAAGAGGCATACAACGAGAGCCATCAAGCGACTAGGAACATCATAGAACAAACAACTGGCGTCCTCAAGCAACGGTTCCGCTGTCTGGATCGCTCTGGGGGAGCCCTCCAGTATTCGCAGGAGCGAGTCTCCCAATTCGTCGTCGTGTGCTGCATGCTGCACAATATGGCTATCCGCAGGACTCAGGCACTGCCACCTCACGTTGGACCACCACCTCAGGAGGAGGAGCAGGAGGAGGAGGACGAGGAGTACCAGCCCAGGAGGGAGGGAAAGGTCCAAGGGCCGCCTGTCGGTGGCTTATTGACCGTCACTTCTAGGCCTTCTGTCAGGGAATGGCTTGTGCCAATGAAAGAACATGATTGCAGCCGCTCCGCAAGCCATCAGCCGGTTAAGGCAACAAACACTTCAAAGATGAAACATGGACAATGTGAATAAATAAAATGGTTTATTGTACAAACTCAGGGCCCTCCCCACATGAAAACCAAAAACAGACGAAACCCTCAAAAACACTCACACACATGACTCACTCCCACAACCTGGGGAGCATTAACAAAAGATGTAAACAAAAATGGCCTTCATCCTCGGACTTCACAAAACACACATTCCAGAAAACACAACATTTGGACACACCCTCTACTTAGTGGCCCGCGAGGGCGATGCCTTCTGCAAACTTTGGCGGCCCCTGCACGCCCTGCTGCTCCTCCTCAAAGTGAGGCCATTGTCTGCTGCAAGGCTGGGGGCAGGCTCCTGAGGGGCACATGTCGTGACGGCAGATGCCCTTGTGGGTCGTCCTAGACCAGGTCTGGCCGCCGAGGGGCCGGCTGTTGATTGCTGCAGCTGTGGCTGGCCAGCATCAGTCACTGCTGCAGCTCCTGCCAGCTCCACTGGGGGACTGGCAGTGGCGGCTGGAGGAATGGGGGCAAGCTGGCGGATGGCAGGCGCTCGCTGGTCTCCTGAGACACTGGCACTCGGCCGGGCCAGCACTGCAGCATGCGCATCAATCTGCCGAGGGACAGACCGCTGTGCTGCTGCGGCGCGCCGGGTGCCCTGGCGTTGCCTGGCTGACACAGCGAGTGTAGCAGCAGTGAGTGCCCGTGTTGACCTGCTCAGTGACCGCATCAGAGCACCCAGTGACTGCACGGCACCACTGATCACCTGGCCACTCGCTGCCTGAGCTGCCCCAAATTCCGCCCGACTGGTGGCCTGTGAGGCCCCGAACTCAGTCACCCTCCGAGACAGGGAGTCGATGGCCTTAAACAACCGTGCCACTACCCCCATGAGCTCCGTGTGCCGGCGCTCCGAGTCCGCGGACAAGTCCTCAAGGCGGCGCATCTCCTCGGCGTTGGCCGTCTCCGGACTGGAGGCCGGACTCTCCCTCTGGGGAGAAGGCCGCCGAGCTGGCTGACCCCTCCTGTGTTGCTGGACGCCGCTGGGCCCAGCAATTGGACTCCCCTCCGACCCTTCCCCCCTCTGGGGAGAAGGCCGCTGAGCTTCCACCCCACTCCCGCGTTTCTGCAGGCCGCTGGTCCCAGGAGCTACCCTCCCCTCTGACACTTCCCCCATGCTCCCCTCCAGGGAAGACGTGTCCCCTACATTGGCATGGGTTGCCACATCTGAGGGTTCCCCTGATGGGCCGCCTTCCTCTTGCTCCTCCTCCTCTTCTGAGGGGCTGTCACTGGCAACTTCAGGGACCTCCTCCTCACTATCTGAAAGCTGGAAGGCACAAGAGTAGCTTTAGAGTGAGGAGAGGGCGTCAGCGAGGAATGCATGAGTGATGGCATTCAGCGCATTGGTCGGACAGTGGCAAAGGATGTAGATCTGATGCGCAAGTGGGACGAGAGAGGTCCAAAAGGTGATGTCCTTACCATTGGTGCCCAGAACAGGGTCGGCATCTCCAGATGCAATGGGGCCAATCACCCGGGCACCCATGATGCGCTCCATGCGATGTTGCAGCTCGGTGAGTGGCTGGATCTGGGGTCCGCCTCCCCCGGTCGCAGTCCGGCTCCTCTTATTATTGGGCAGCTTGGCCTGCAAGAGAAAGGACGGCCTCTAAGTACAGTGTGTAGCCCTGATCTTGTTTGCACTGCCTCCCATGGTCGAATAGCCTGGCCAGTGTGTATCCCTGATCTTGTGTGCACTGCCTCCCATGGTCGAATAGCCTGGCCAGTGTGTTAAGTGCACAATGTGCAATTGATGCTCATGAGTGTCCCATAGCTGCTGCATGAGGGCTGGCCATTAGGGCTTTCAGGTCCCTTTGCCCATAATGTGAGGTGCACATGCAAGGATGAGGAGGACACTGGAAAGGGTACTCACCCTGACAATCCTGGCGAGGTCATTTCGCTTTTTGCGGCATTGAACACCACTCCTGGGGACCTCGCTGTTGGATGACACCTTGGTGGCGACATGCCTCCAGGCTCTCCGGTAGATGTGGGCCGGCGGCTTCCTCCCATTGTCCGGAAACAAAATATGGCGTCTCTTCTCCACAGCACCAACCAGCACCCTGAGATCAAGCTCTGAGGCCTTCACGGGCCTTCTCCATGGTTTCAGGCGCTATTTGGGTCCAGCAGCAGTGTTCAGGCCTAGCTGCAGGGCTCCACTATTCAGGGCGTGGCAGCAGGCCAAGTTGACCCTTCCTCCTTAAGAGCTGGACGGTGCCAGGGTGTCTGCTGTCAATCAAGAAATGGCCGCAACTGCGCTGCACCCGGCCTCGGCGCTCTCACACAGCACCTCCGGCTTAGCGCCTAAAGAGAGGCGCGCATCGCCAGTTTTAGTGCTCGAGCAAACTCTTAGGGCGAAGCTAATGAATATCAGAGAATTGGCCTCGAATTTGCGCCGGGTGCAAACGTTAGCGGCCGCCCGACTTTACCGCCCCAAAAGTGGCTATAATTAATTTCTAGGCCCAAGAGTGTACACAATACTCCCGGTGTGGTCTCACCAGGCCCCTACATAATTGCAGCAAGACATCTTTACTTTTATACTCAAATCCTCTTGGTAATAAAAGGGAACATACCATTTGCTTTCCTAACTGCTTGCTACATTCTGTAGCACTAGCAGCCATTTGACCAATTCACAATTGTCTCTCTAATGTCTGTACGTGGAGAGCGTCTTTACAAAGTGTTGGTTACCTTAAGTCTGTCTCTGTATTTCTCTTCTTACTTCTTAGGCAGTCCTTCGGAACCGAGGATGACTTGCTTCCATGTTAAAAATGAGTTCTCGGGTGACTGATGTGGCCAATGTGGAAACTGCAGTCTCTGTCACAGGTGGGGCAGACTGTGATTGAAGGGGTGGGTGGGTGAGGTGCTTGGATTGATGTGCACTCCATGCACTTTGCTTCCACTTGCTCCTAGCGAAGAGACCCGAGGTGTTCGCCACCTTCCCGGATGCTTCTTATCCACTTTGTGCGGTCTTTGGCCAGGGATTTTCAGGTGTCAGTTGGAATTTTTGCACTTTATCAAGGAGGATTTGAGGGTGTCCTTGAAGCATTCCCCTGCCCACCTGGGGCTCTTTTGCCATGTCGGAGCTCTAACTAGAGCGCTTGTTTTGGGAGTCTCGTATCGGGCATGCAGAGCTGATAGAGCATGATCAAAGCATCGATGTTGGCCTGAGCGAGAACACTGACATTGGTGCGCCTACCCTGCCAATGGATTTGCTGGATCTTGCGGAGGCCGCGTTGGTGGTACCTGTCCAGTGCATTGAGATGCCTGCTGTACATGTTCCATGTCTCTGAGGCATACAGCAGGGCGGGTATCACTGCTGCTCTGTAGACCATGAGCTTAGTGCTGGGTTTGAGGTCCTGCTTATCAAATATTCTCTTCCTCAGGCGACCAATGGCTGCACGGGCACACTGAAGGTGATGTTGGACAACATTGAAGATCTCACCTACCTATCTGTTCAGTGTCTGCACAAACTCATCTAATTGTCTTTCGGTCCCATTTACATTGCACCAAATGCCCTTCCCTGGTAACTTGATCCCCTATTCTATTAACCTTTCAGTGAAATAATTGAACCTCAATTCCATCTTAATCCTTACCTCCCAATTGGAACTTTTTGTTAGTACCTGATTCTCTTCTCAGTGAGCCTGTTCCTGCAGCAATGTTGTTATTACCATTAAAAATCAGACAACTTCAATTACAAGACCAAGAGATCGCTTCAGTAAAAGAAACTAATCCCATTTCCTTGACCTTTCCTCATCTAAAATTCCTGATGCCCTTAATCATCTTTCTTAATTCCATTCCATTCCTAATCTATTAAATAGAAGAATGGCAGTGCAGCTCAGTCCCGTGGAGTTCACACCCTGTGCCATGTGGGATGTCCTGGACCCTTCACATAGCCTGGATGACCGCATGTGCAGGAAGGGTCTCCAGCTACGGCAGCTCGAGATCCGTGTTTCAGAGATTGAGCGGCAGCTGGAGTCACTGCGGTGCATCCGCGAGGCTCAGTTACGTGAATAGCACATTTCTGGAGGTTGTCACCCCACTGCTTAAGAGTATGCAGGCAGAGAGGGAATGGGTGACCAGACAGAAGAGGAGAACCCAGCAGATAGTGCAGGAGCCCCAGAGTGCATCTCTGTCTTCAACCAGTATTCTGTTCTGCATACGGGTGAGTGCGATGTTTCCTCTGCGAATAGCAGCCAGATTTAGGTCCACAGAACCACAGGTGGTTCAGCTGCACGGTTTGGGAGGGAGTAAAAAGAGCGGCAGAGCAATAGTGGTAAGGGATTTGATAGTTGGGGGAGCAGACAGGTGTTCTGCGGCCGTAGAAGTGACTCCAGGATGGTATGTTGCATCCCTGGTGCCGGGATCAAGGATGTCACTGAGCAGCTGTGGGACACTCTGAGCGGGGAAGGTGAACAGCCAGAGGTCCTTCTCCATATCGGTACCAACAACATGAGCAGAAAGAGGGATGAGGTCCTGCAGGCAGCATTTAGGGAACTAGGAGAGAGATTAAACGTGGGACCTCAAAGGTGGTAATCTCCGGATTACTCCCGGTGTCACAGGCTGCTGAGTACAGGAATAGGAGGGTAGAACAGATGAATGTGTGGCTGCAAAGATGGTGCAGGAGGGAGGGCTTTAGATTCCTGAGACATTGGGACCGTTTCTGAGGAAGCTGGGACCTGTACAAGCCGGGTAGATTAAATTTCTTGGGCACCAGCACCAGCATAGGGGTGTAGAAAAGAGGAATAATGTGCTTGCAAGAGTGAGAGTGTTGCATAGTACTAGTGAAGAAAGTAGTACTGGAGGCGGCAGTAAAACCATATTAGATAGGGGCAGACCAAGAAAGACTACGAAAAATTCAAAAATGTGTTTAGAATGCATGAACATAACCGCACAAAGTTTGATGAATAAGTTTGTTGAGCTACAAGCACAATTAGCCATCTGGCAATATGATGTTCTGTCAATAACGGAAACGTGGCATAAAAATGGTGAGGACAGGGCACTTAATATTCAAGGGTACATAAAAGATAGGGAAGGAAAAAAGGGTGGCAGTGCTGATTAAGGAAGACATTGTAGTGTTTTATATAGGCCTCCAAATAGTGAGAGAGGTAGAGGAGATTATCTGCAGAAAATCGCAGAGACATGCAAGCACTATAGAGTGGTGATATTGGTGGACTTTAATTACTGAAATATCGATTGGGATAATGCTAGGGTAACGGGAAAGGAGTGGAAGGAATTTCTGAAATATTTTCATTAGAAATTCCTTGACCAGTATGTTTTTGACCCAACTAGGAAGGAGGCATTGCTGGATCTGTTGCTGGGTAATGAGGTGGGCCACGTCGACCAAGTGTCTGTGGGAGAACACTTGGGAACGAGTGATCATCATATCATATGTTTTAGATTAGCAATGGAGAGGAGCAAGGAGCAATCTGGAGTGGAGCTTCTAAACTGGAATAGGGCTAACTTCAATGAGATGTGAAAGGATCTAGCTAGAGTAAAATGGAATCAAAGGCTGACAGGAAAACCTGTAACAGAACAATGGGTGATGTTTAAGGAGGAGATGTTCCAAGTACAGGCTAGGTACATTCCAAGAAGAGGGAAGCGTAAAGGAACGAAAGCAAGGGCTTCTTGGATGGCGAGGGAGGTAGAGAAGATGACAAAACCAAAAAATTATTTTATGGTGCATGTCAGGTGAATTCTTCAAGGGAGAACGAGATCAAATTCAATAACTTGAGAGGGGAGGTGAAGATGAAAATAAGATTGGTAAAGGGAGATTATGAAAGTAGAATGGCGGATAACATAAAATGGAACCCAAAAATCCTCTACCGTCATGTAAACAATAAGTGGGTAGTAAGAGGTGGGGTAGGGCCTATTAGTGACTAAGAAGGTGTTATATGCTCAGAGGCGCAGGGCAAGGCTAGAATACTCGGTGTTTACTAAGGAGGTGAATGCTGACAAAATACCAGTAGCAGTGGAAATGTTAGAAGCAATGGAAGGGGTGAAAATTGATAGACAGGATGTACTAGAAAGGCTGTGTTTGCTTAGAGGGGATAAGTCGCCTGGTCCAGATGGCTTGCATCCCAGATTGCTAAGGAAATTGGGGGAGGAGATAGCCATAAGTGCTTGCCATAATTTTCCAATCTTTCCTAGATGCGGGATAGGTGCCTGAGGATTGGAATGTGGCAAATGTGATACCATTCAAGAAAGGTGTAAGGACAATCCTAGTAACTACAGCCGGTCAGTTTAACATCAGTAGTGGGTAAAGATTTCGAAACAATAATCAAGGAAAAAACTGACGGGGACTTGGAGAGGTTTAAGCTAATTAAGGAGAGCCAACACGGATTTGTAAAAGGCAGATCGTGTTTGACTAATCTAATTGAATTATTTGATGAATTAACAGGGAGGATTGGTGAAAGGAATGCTGTAGATGTTGTCTACATGGATTTTAGGAAAGCGTTTGACAAAGTACCACATAAAAGGCTGGTTAACAAAATTGAGGCTCATGGAGTAGATGGGTCAGTGGCAGCTTGGATAAGGAATTGGCTTCAGGACAGAAAACAGTGAGTTGTGGTAACTGGCCGTTTTTCAGGCTGGAGGATGGTAGCCAGTGGTGTTCCCAAAGGATCAGTGCTGGGGCCACTGATATATATGAGCTGGATATTGGAATAAAAAGTAGCATTTCTGAATTTGCCGATGGCAACAAACGTGGGGGTGTGGGAAACAGTGAGGATGATACCAATTGATGGCAGCAGGATATAGAAAGGCTAGCAGACTGGGCAGACAAGTGGCAGATGGAGTTTAAAACAGGGAAGTGTAAGGTGATGCATTTTATCAGAAGGAAAGAGAGAGGCAATATTCTCATGATGGCACAGTTTTAGAGTGTGCAGTGACAGAGTGCCCTGGGACTTAATGTGCATACTCCGTGAAGGATGCAGGGCATTTTGAGACAGTGGTTAGCAAACCATATGGGATCTTGGGTTTCATAAATAGAGGTATTGATTACAAAAGTAGAGAAGTTATGCTGAACATTTATAAAGCGCTGGTTAGGCCACAACTGGAATATTGCGTCCAGTTCTGGTCACTGCACTTTAGGAAGGATGTCAAGGCCCTTGAGAGGGGGCAGAGGAGATTTACCAGAATGGTTCTGGGGATGGGGGATCTTAGCTAAAAGGACAGGTTGGAGAAGCTGGATTTGTTTTCAATAGAGCAAAGGAGGTTGAGGGGTGATTTGATAGAGGTGTACAAGCTTATGATGGGTTTGGATAGGCTAGATTGGGAAAGGCTGTTCCCACTAGTTGATGGTACAAGGACGAGGTCACAGATGTAAGTTTTTGTGCAAGAGATACAGGGGGGATGTGAGGAAAAACGTTTTTATACAGCGAGTGGTGAGGAACTTGAACTCACTGCCAATGGAAGTGGTAGAAGCGGAGAAACTCAGGGGGAGAAATTGGGTGAGTAGCACCACCTGTTAGCGCCTAAAGAGGCAGGCAGTTGCTGTAGCGCCACTGGCTGCACCTCCCGCGATATTCAGGAGGGGCGCTAATGGTGGCGTTAGTCTGTTGCGCTGTGCCGCCACCGATGACGTCATCGGTGTGCGCAGCACTCCATTCGTGCCCCGTTCGCGATATTTGGTAGCGAACGCCGCAGTTGCATCGTTGGCTACCCGCGCCCGGTTCACGGGGCCTTACAGTGCCAGCAGCAGAGCAAGTTAAGGTGGAGCTGCGGGGCAGCCGCTTTTTCGGCGGCCGCCTGCCAGCACCTCCGTCCCCGGCCTCCTAATCCCCCCCCCCGCGGCATTGCCGGCTGTTTCCCGAGAGCGCGGCACTTCTCCTTGGTGCCGGGCTCATTTGCCGGCACTCGCGAGCGGGGATCGCGCTTTTGCAGGCACCTCCCCCTTAACAGTGGGAGGAAGGCCTGCAGTACCGCAGCGTGCCGTGCCGCAGTATGTTGCGCTGCGGCACATTGCGCTGCGATAATCAGTTTCAGTGTCCTAAGAGGGACGCGGAGCACCTCGAAACTCGCCCCATGTCCCTCGAGGGGCACTGAAACTGAATTTCTGGTGATCGGTATCACTCTGATCGCTGCGCCAAATCCTGCGCTCAGACGACTTTTGCACCACTTTGGCGCCCCAACCCAATTTCTAGGCCTGTCAATGTTTTCAAAGGGAGACTGGATAGGCACTTGGGGGAAATAAACTTTCAGGGCTACGGGGGTAGAGCGGGGGAATTGGACTGACCCGATTGCTGGCACGGGCTCCATGTGCCGAATGGCCTCCATAGTCATAAAGAGAATCAAATCTCCTGCATTGTCTCCTCTACCTGCTCCCACACTGTTACCTCTGGTATCCCCATGGATATATCATTGACCTCCTCTTATTTATGATCTACATTCTCCCCCTTGGTGACATCATTCGAAAACACAATGTTAGATTTCACTGAAGAGAATCAGCTCTACCGCACCACCATCTCTCTCAGGTCCTGCATTGTCTCTGATGCGTCATGCAGCTTGTCCGACATCCAGTATTAGCTGAGCAAACACTTCCTCCTATTAAATATTGGACAGATCAAAGCCATTATCTTTGGTCGCGGCCATAAACTCCATTCCCTAGCCATGGATTCCATCCCTCTCCCTGGCAACGGTGTGAGGCTTAACCAGAATGTTTGCAACTAATGCATCCTATTAGATCCTGAGCTGACCTTTCGCTCCCACACACTCTCCATCAACAAGACCACCGACTTACAACTCTGTAACATTCACTTTCTGCGCCCCTGCCTCAGCCCATCTAATGATGAACTCCTCATCTATGCCTTTGTTTTCTCCAGTCTCAGTTATTCCAACAGGCTAAGGCTTACCAACCACCAACATTCCATCCTCTATAAATTTGAGCTTACCCCAACTCTGCTGCACCTATCGGAACTCGCACGGAGTCCCGTTCGCACATCACCCATGTGCTCGCTGACCTACTTTGGCTCCCTGTCTGGCAAAGTCTTGATTCTGAAATTATCATCCTTATCTCCCATTCCTCCATGATCTCAGCATCCCTAACTCTGCAGGCCCAGAACCCTCGGAGATCTCTGCACTCCTCAATTTTGAACATTGTGCATCCTGATTTTCACCTCTCCACTTTTGCTGGCTTTGTTCTCAGCAGCCTCGACCCTGAACTCTGGAATTCCCCCTCCAACCCTATCCGTCTCTACTTATCGAATGTTCAATATTAAAATTCAATCTTTTTTACCTGGCTTTTGGTCCCCCGTTCTAATATCTCTTTATTTGGCTCGGTGTTTCCTTTTATCTGATTACGCTCCTGCTGAGTCTCTCTGGACGTTATTACTAAGTTAAAGGGGCTATGTCAATTCAAGTTGTTGTTGTTGTTATCCCCTTTCTACCTTCACAATAACATTAACATTTCCCTGTGAAATGTTAACTGGAAATGTATAGAATTTGCCAAGAGCTCACCCAAGAGCTGACCAAAAATAGGGGAACATCAGTAAATTGTGAGTCTGTCCCTCCCTCAGTGCAGCCCAATCAGTACATTGTGAGCCTGTCCCCCTCTCAGTGCTGCCCAATCAGGACATTTTGAGCCTGTCCCTCTCTCAGTGCTGCCCAATCAGGACATTGTGAGCCTGTCCCTCCCTCAGTACTGCCCAATCAGTACATTGTGAGTCTGTCCCTCATTCAGTGCTGCCCAATCAGTACATTGGGAGCCTGTCCCTCTCCCAGTGCTGCCCAATCAGTACATTGTGTGCCTGTCCCTCTCTCAGTGCTTTCTAATCAGTACATTGTGAGCCTGTCCCTCTCTCAGTGCTGCCCAATCAGTACATTTTGAGCCTGTCCCTCTCTCCCTGCTGCTCAATTCCCGATTTGCTATTTGTACAAAGGCGCAGCTCTGCTGGGGGTGGGGTTCAATCACTTATCCATTATAACCACTACAGCTACATAACCAGAATCATCTGTGGATTTGTAATGAGATGTCTGCAGTACATTGTGCAACAGATAGTATTCTCCATCAGAGCGAACATTTCACCTTCACCCAGGTCGCCATGTTAATAAATATTAGTGTCCCATGTAGAATTGAAACTGCTCTCAGAAATTTCCTGTCAAGTAAGATTCACAAGAACTGTTTTTGTTTTCTAACTGTCTGCGATTAAAATTTCGAAAAAGTTCGTGTCACATTTTACTGAAAAGCTGAGCAGTATAGCGGAACTTTCTTTGACAATATAACTAACATTGAAATCACATCCTGTCTGTTTTAATTGAAGACCTTCAACAGAAACAGAAGGAAACACTCCGGGTACAAACTGAAACACTGAGAGTGAACACTTTCCTAATAAAGGAGAAGGTGAAGGTTTTCCAGCTAGTTGATCGATACGCTGAGCAAACGGTCATTTCTACTGTTCGAGATCGGACACTTGTAGAACACGAACTGCTGGCAAGATGCCGAGACCATGAAGAGTGGCGAGAGAAACATCTCCGGAGAGAGCTGGAAAAAATCCGAACTGATCAATTGTTCCAGAGCAGTCTTTCCCGGACAAAATCATATTCTGGGACTTCAGCTGCAGTGAGCGGTGTCCCGGGGATTGTAAAACAACAATGGTACGATAGATTGTTCATGACTGGTACACTGGGAAAATATTCCCACACTTTCAATTTGTTTTCATCTTCAAATTCCGCGATTTGAACGCTATTTACTGTAGAATAAACCTGAGGAATCTGATACAGGATCTGTATCATTACATTGGGAATATTCTGGGAGACCTCTGGAAGAACCCAGAGAGTTTGCTGTTTATATTCGATGGTTTGGATGAATTCAAGGATAGGATCGATTTTGCTGACAATCGGAGAAATGCAGACCCTCAGCACATGTGCACAGATCCCGAAGACTGGTGTGACGTGTCTGACATTGTGTACAGTTTAATAGAGCACAAGCTGCTCCCAGGATGTTCAGTGCTAGTGACCAGCCGCCCCACTGCATTACATTTATTGGAAAAAGCTGAGATCAGTATCTGGACTGAAATCCTGGGATTTGTTGGTGAAGAACGGAAGGAATATTTCAACAAGTTTTTTGAAGATCAGAAGGTGGCAGCAGCTGTTTTCGACAATGTGGAAGAGAAAGAGATCCTGTACACCATGTGCTACAACCCTTCCTACTGCTGGATCCTCGGACTCTCACTGGGTCCATTCTTTACACAAAGAGACCGGAAAAAGCAGCAATTTCCCAAGACCATCACCCAACTATATTCCGACGATATTTACAAAATTCTGAAGAACCATGGCCGAGAGATTGATAGCCCCCGTGATGTATTACTGAAGCTTGGTGAGATGGCTTTCACAGGAGTCTCCGAGAAGAAGATTGTATTTAGTAATGGAGATTTGATCAAATAAAATCTGTAACCTTCCCAGTTCCTGTCTGGGTTCATGATGGAACTTTTGGAGAGAGATGATTCTGCCCAGAGCGTGGTGTACACATTCCCGCACCTCACCATCCAAGAGTTTGTAGCCGCACTCGCACAATTCCTGACTCCAGATCCTGGGGACATCCTGAAACTCCTCAGAGAAGCCCACAGCAATGAAGGTGGGCGATTTGAGATATTTCTTCGGTTTGTTGCTGGTCTCTCCTCACCACAGTCAGCTTGGCCCCTGGACAAGTTTCTGGGTCCATTTCTTCATCAAACCACCTGCCGAGTGATTGACTGGGTGAAGGAGAAGGTTGAAGGACAGATTGGAAACACAGAGAGTGAAACTGGTAAAAGAACCTCCTGAACACATTCCACTACCTGTTTGAGCCTCAGAATTAAGCACTGGCTCGGGCCACAGTGCGATCTGTGAAATCACTCACATTTAGTGAATTAGAGTTGACTCCGATTGACTGTGCAGTCCTGTCTCATGTCATTGGACTCTGTGATACATTAAATCACCTCAATCTAGAGGACTGCTCCATTCAGTGTGAAGGACTCCAGCGGCTGGCACCCGTACTTCACAAATGCTGGGTGTTGAGGTAAATATTTATTTGTCTCTAACACTTGGGCGAATTGCCGAACAGTCACGGATTGTGTTGTTGTTCCGTAATGAAGGGAAATAAACAGTTCAGTTAAACCAGTGAGAAGAAGATTCAACACAAATATGACCAATAATATGAGGATCGGTTAGTAATTCCCTAAGGACTGGAGAATCTAAAATGGATCCTTGTGATGAAGTAGGGATTTTATAGTCTTTATCCTCAGCTGCACAAGGGGGAGGAGTAAGAGTGGAAGGGCAATAGTGGTAGGAGACCCAATAGTGAGGGGTGCATACAGGCGTTTCTGCGGCCGCAGCCGTGATTCCAAAATGGTATGTTGCCTTCCTGGTTTCAGGGTCAAGATGTCACTTAACAGCTGCAGGGCATTCTGAAGGGCGAGGGCGAACAGTCAGAGTTCTTGGTTCACATAAGTACCAACGACACAGGTAGAAAGAGGAATGAGGTCCTGCAACAAGAATTTAGGGAGTTAGGTAGCAGATTAAAAAGCGGGACATCAAAGGTAGTAATCTCTGGATTACTCCTGGTGCCACGTGCCAGTGAGTATAGGAATAGAAGGATAGTGCAGATGAATGCGTGGCTAAAGAGTTGATGCAGGAGGGAGGGCTTTCGTTTCCCAGATCACTGGGTCTGTTTCTGGGGAAGGTGGGACGTGTACAAGTCAAATGGTTTGCCCCTGAACTGAAACGGGACCAAACTCCTTGCGGGGCGGTTTGCTAGTGCTGTTGAGGGGGGTTTAAACTAACTGGGCAGGGGGATGGGATACGGAGTGGAGCTATAGTAGGGGGTGATGCAAAGCTGAATATAGAAGAAAAACAATTTTGCCTGGAAGGCACAGCAAATATGTAACGGCTCAAGGGAGTAAGGCAAGGCCAGATGGCATTTATTTTAATACGAGTAAGGCAGATTAATGAAGGCGTTGAACACATGGGAGTATGATATTGTTGCTATCACAGAGACATGGTTGAGGGAAGGGCAGGACTGGCAGCTCAATATTCTGGGGTATAGAATCTTCAGGCGAGACAGAGGGGGGAGCAAAACAGGAGCGGCTGCTCTTTCAAAACTGAGATGAGGAGGAACTACTTCACTCAGAGGGTGGTAGGTCCATGGAATATGCTGCCCCAAAAAGCTGTCGAAGTTACATCATTACATAAATTTAAAACAGAATGTTGGCTTTCGTTGCTAGGGGGATAGAATATAAAAATAGGGAGGTATTGCTTCAGTTCTACAAGGTATTGGTGAGACCGCACCTGGAATACTGCGTACAGTTTTGGTGTCCATACTTAAGAAAGGACATACTTGCTCTCGAGTCAGTACAAAGAAGGTTCACTCGGTTAATCCCGGAGATGAGGGGATGGACATATGAGAAGAGGTTGTGTAGATTGGGACTCTACTCATTGGAGTTCAGAAGAATGAGAGGCGATCTTATTGAAACACATAAGTTTGTGAAGGGGTTGGATCGGGTGGATGCGGGGAAGATGTTCCCGATGATGGGTGAAACTAGAACTAGGGGGCATAGTCTTAGAATAAGGGGCTGCTCTTTCAAAACTGAGATGAGGAGGAACTACTTCACTCAGAGGGTGGTAGTTCCATGGAATATGCTGCCCCAAAAAGCTGTAGAAGCTACATCATTACATAAATTTAAAACAGAAATAGACAGTTTCCTAGAAGTAAAGGGAATTAAGGGTTACGGGGAGCGGGCAGGAATTTGGACATGAGTCTAGGTTCAGATAGCTCATGGCCCTGTGGGTAGCGGAGCGGGCCCAGGGGCCGTGTAGCCTGATCCTGCTCCTATTTTGTGTGTCTAATTCTGTTAGATTCAGGAGATGGTTCTGTGATAGTGGATTGGCGGTTAGGATCAGATCAGCCATGATCTTATTGAATGGCGGAGCAGGCTCGGGGGACCGATTGGCCTACTCCTGCTCCTATTTCTTATGTTCTTATGTTCTTATGTTCTTAATGAAGGAGTCAATTACTGCAATAAGGAGGGATGATATCTTAACGGGTTCCTCTAATGAGGCCTATTTGGTAGAACTTAAAAACAAACAAAAAGGGAGCAAGCACTTGCCCTCCTAAACCTTTCACACTCTGAATATCCCAATTAATATTGGGGAAGTTGAAATCCCCTACTATTATTACCCTATTATTTCTACGTTTCTCTGAGATTTGCCGACATATCTGTTCCCCTATCTCCCCCTGACAGTTTGGGCGCCTATAGTACACTCCCAGCAAAGTGCTTGCCTCCTTTTTATTTTTAAGTTCTGCTCATATGGCCTCATAGAGGAACCTGCGAAGGTATCATCCCTCCTTACAGCAGTAATTGACTCCTTGATCAATATTGCGACACCCCCTCCTCTTTTACACCCTCCTCTGTCTCGCCTGAAGATTCTATACCCAGGAATATTAAGCTGCCAGTCCTACCCCTCCCTCACCCATATCTCTGATAGTAACAATATCATGCTCCCATGTGTTCATCTGTCTTACCCGTCTGACTTGTACAGGTCCCACCTTCCCCAGAAGCAGACCCAGTGATCCAGGAAATTAAAGCCCTCCCTCCTGCAACAACTCTTAAGCCACGCATTCATCTGCTCTCTCTTCCTATACCTACTAGCACGTGGTACCGGGTATAATCCAGAGATTACAACCTTTGAGGTCCTGCTTTATAATCTGCTACCTAGCTCCCTAAATTCTTGTTGCTTGACCTCATCCCTCTTTCTACCTATGTCATTGGTACCAATGTGAACCACAACCACTGACTCTTCGCCCTCCCACTTCAGAATGCCCTGCCGCTGTTCAGTGACATCCTTGACCCTGGCAGCATACCATCCTGGAGTCACGTCTGTGGCCACAGAAACGTCTCTGTTCCCCTTATGATAGAATCCCCTATCACTATTGCTCTCCCACTCTTTTTCCTCCCCTCCTGTGCAGCTGAGCCACTGTTAGTGCCACGAACTTGGCTCTTGCTCCATTCCCCTGAGAAACCACCTCCCTCATCAGTATCCAAAACGGAAAATCTGTTGGAGAAGGGGATGAACCCAGGGGTCTACCTTCCTAGTTCTTTTACTCTCTCTGGTGGTCACCCATTCCCTGTCTGCCTGTGCACTCTTTATCTGTGGTGTGCCCGCCTCGTTAAACGTGCTATCCACGAAGATCTCAGCTTTGCGGATGCTCCACCATGACTCAAGCTGCAGCTCCAGCTCCAAAACACAGATTTCGAGTAGCTGCAGCTGGAGACTCTTCCTGCACATGTGTTCGCCCTGGACACTGAAAGTGTCCCTGACTTCCCACATAACACAGGAGGAGCACTCCACGCAGCCGAGCTGTCATAGAGTCAGTGAGTTATACAGCACGGAAAGAGGCCCTTCTGCCCATCGCGTCCGCGCCGCCATCAAGACCTGTCTAATCTAATCCCATTTTCCAGCATTTGGTCCGTGGCCTTGTATGCTATGGCATTTTAAGTGCTCATCCAAATGCAACTTGAATGTTGTGAGGGTTCCTGCCTCTACCACGTTTTCAGGCAGTGAGTTCCAGATTCCAGCCACCCTCTGGGTGAAAAGGTTCTTCCTCAAATCCCCTCTAAACCTCCTGCCCCTTACCTTGAATCTATGCCCCCTTGTTATTGACCCTTCTACTAAGGGAAAAGGTTCCTTAATATCTACCCTATCTATGCCCCTCATAATTGTGTACACATCAATCAGGTCCCCCCTCAGCCTTCTCTGCTCCAAGGAAAACAACCCCAGCCTGTCCAGTCTTTCTTCATAGCTGAAGCGCTCCAGCCCAGGTAACATCTTGGTGAATCTCCTCTGCACCCTCTCCAAAGCAATCACATCCTTCCTAACGTGTGGTGACCAGAACTGCACACAGTGTTCCAGCTGTGGCCTAACCAGCGTTTTGTACAGCACTTTCATAACCTCCCTGCTCTTATATTCAATGCCTCAGCTAATGAAGGAAAGTAACCCTTATGCCTTTTTAACCACCTTATCCACCTGTTCTGCTGCCTTCAGGGATCTATGAACATGCACACCAAGGTCCCTCTGATCCTTTGTCTTGCCTGCGGTCTTACCATTCATTGTGTATTCCCTTGCCTTGTTAGTCCCTCCAAAATGCATCACCTCACACTTTTCAGGGTTCAATTCCATTTGCCACTGTTCCGCTCATCTGACCAACCCATCTATATCATCCTGCAGACTGAGGCTACCCTCCTCGCTATTTACCACCCAACCAATTTCGTGTCATCTGCGAACTTACTGATCATACCTTTTACATTCACATCCAAATCATTAATGTAGACCACAAACAGCAAGGGACCCAACACCGATCCCTGCGGTACCCCACTGGACACAGGCTTCCAGTCACAAAAACAACCTTCCACCATCACTCTCTGCCTTCTGCCACGAAGCCAGTTTTGGATCCAATGTGCCAAGGCACCCTGGATCCCATGGACTCTTACCTTCTTGACCAGTCTGCTATGCGGGACTTTATCGATAGCCTTACTGAAATCCATGTATACCACATCCACTGCACTACCCTCATCCACACACCTAGTTACTCCCTCGAAAAATTCAATAAATTTAGTCAGACATGATCTTCCCTTGACAAGCCATGCTGACTATCCCTGATTAATACTTGCCTCTCCAAGTGGAGACTAATTTTGTACCTCCGAATTTTTTCCAATAATTTCCCTACCACTGATGTTAGACTCCCTGGCCTGTAATTCCCTGGTTTATCCCTACTAACCTTCTTGAATAATGGTACTACGTTATCTGTTCTCCAGTCCTCTGGCACATCCCCTGTGGCCAGAGAGGTTCTGAAAATTTGTGTCAGAGCCCCTGCAATCTCCTCCTTTGCCTCACACAGCAGCCTGGGATACATCTCGTCTGGGCCTGGGGATTAATCGAATTTTAAGCCTGCTAAAATCGCCAGTACCTCCTCCCTCTCGATGCTAATATGCAAGTATATAACAGGCCCCCTGCCCGATTTCTACGTCTGCATCGTCCTTCTCCATAGTGAACACAGTTGCAAAAAATGTATTTAAAACTCCACCTACATCTTCTGGCTCCACACACAGATTGCCACTTTTCTCCATAATGGGTCCTACTCTTTCCCTAGTTATCCTCTCACCCTTAATATACTTATAAAACACCTTAGGATTTTCCTTTATTTTGCTCACCAGTGTTATTTTATGGCCCTTCCTCGCTCTCCTAATTTCTTTTTTAATATCCCCCTGCTCTTTTTATACTCCTCTAGGGCTTCCTCTGTCTTTAGTTCTTTGTATCTGCTAAAAGCCCTCCTTCTGTTCCTAATCCATTCTCGTATATCCCTTGACATCCAAGGTTCCCTGGGCTTGCTGGTCCCACCCTTGACATTTACGGGAACATGTTGCCATTGTACTCTCTCTATTTGCCTTCTGAAATACTCCCATTGCTCCGATGTGGATTTTCCTACAAGTAGCTGATCCCAGCCCACTTTGGCCAGATCCTGCCGTATCATGTTAAAATTGGCCTTCCCCCCAATTTAGAACCTTCATCTCCGGTCAATCTCTGTCCTTTTCCATGACTACCTTAAATCTCACCGAATTATGGTCACTGTCACCAAAGTGCCCACCTACTAACACTTCTTCCATTTGCCCGGCCACATTCCCAAGAATTAGGTCCAGTAACGCCCCCTCTCTTGTAGGACTTTCTACATGCTGGCTCAAAAGGCTCTCCTGGATGCACTTTAAGAATTCTGCACCCTCTAATCCTTTCACATTCTGACTATCCCAGTTAATATTGGGGAAGTTGAAATCCCCCACTATTATTACCCTATTATTTGCACATTTCTCTGAGATTTGCCTACATATCTGTTCCTCTATCTCCCCCTGACTGTTTGGGGGCCTATAGTACACTCCCAGCAAAGTGCTTACCCCTTTTTTTTAAAGTTCTACCCATATGGCCTCATTAGAGGAACCTGTTAATATATCATCCCTCCTTATAGCAGTAATTGAATACTTAATTAATATTGTGACAACCCCTCCTCTTTTACCACCTCCTCTCTCTCGCCTGAAAATTCTATTCCCTGGAATATTGAGCTCCCAGTCTTGCCCCTCCCTCCACCATGTCTCCATGATAGCAACAATAGCATACTTCCATGTGTTCATCAACACCTTCAGTTCATCCACCATATTCGCAAAACTCCTTTCATTAAAATAAATGCCATCCAGCCTTGCCCTACTCCCTTGTGCCATTACATATTTGCTCTGCCTTCCAAGCTGACTTGTTTTTTCCTCTATATTTGGCTGTACATCACCCCCTATTATAGCTCCACTCTGTATCCCATCCCCTTCCATGTTAGTGTAAACCCCTCCCCCCAACAGTGCTAGCAAACCTCCCCACAAGGATATCTGTCCCGTTCTGGTTCAGGTGCAACCCGTCCGACTTGTACAAGTCCCACCTTCCCCAGAAGCAGACCCAGTGACCTAGGAAACAAAAGCCCTCCCTCCTGCACCAACTCTTTAGCCACGCATTCATCTGCTCTATCCGCCTATTCCTATACTCACTAGCATGTGGCACCGGGAATAATCCAGAGATTACAACATTTGAGGTCCTGCTCTTTAATCTGCTACCTAGCTCCCTAAAATCTTGCTGCAGGACCTCCTCCCTCTTTCTTCCCATGTCGTTGGTCCCAATGTGAACCACGAGCTCTGCCTGTTCACCCTCCCTCTTCAGAATGCCCTGCAGCCGTTCAGTGCCATCCTTGACCCTGGCACCAGGGAGGCAACATACCATCCTGGAGTCACGTCTACGGCCACAGAAACGCCTAGCTGTTCCCCTTACGATAGAATCCCCTGCCACTATTGCTCTCCCCCCCCTTTCTCCTTCCTTCCTGAGCAGCAGATGCACCCCTGGTGCCAGGAAGTTGGCTGCTGCTGCCTTCCCCTGGTAAGTCATCCCCCTCAACAGTATCCAAATCGGTATACTTGTTTGAAAGGGGGATGGCCACAGGGGTCCCCTGCATTACCTGCCTGCCCCTACTGCTCTGCCTGAAGGTGACTCATTTCCCTTCTGCCTGTGCAGCTCTAACGTGCGGTGTGACCAATTCACTAAACGTGTAATCCACGACCCTCTCAGCATCGTTAATGCTCCAAAACTCATCCATCCGCAGCTCCAGCGCCTCAATACAGTCCGCTAGTAGCTGCAGCTGGATGCATTTCTGGCACACATGGTCATCAGGGACACTGGCAGCATCCCTGAATTCCCACATAGAGAAAGAGGAGCATAACACGAGGCAGGGCTGTCCTGACATGACTTACCCTTTAATTAATTTAAATTAATTCAATACCACCAATTAAAGATATACTCTAGGGTGCTTATTTACCATCTGTCCCCACTACACCACAGAGACCCTGGAAAAAAAGAAACTGCAGAATGTAAGCTTGTAAAAAAAAGAGAAAGAGAAAAAATACTCACCAACAAATCACTTACCTGCTTTCTGGTGACGTCACACTTCAACTACTTTTTACCTCTCTCCCGCTCTCGGAGCTCTGATATTGGAGATTTGTAAACCTGCCTGGTCCTCGGTGTCGCTTTTATAGCCGCTCCGCCGCCGCCTCTTCTTCCCACAAAGGTCTGTCCTGCCATGTCCTTCCCTTCATTTACTCCCTTTACTTCCTTTAAATGAAAGAATATTAAATATCTAGGGACCTTACTTGCCTTTAAACACTACTTACATTAAACTAGAGACATAACTTTTACATTAACGACTGGACTGTAGAAATACTCACCAGGTCCTACTTACCAATCAGCTCCTTCCCTGGTTGTGACGGCACTTTAGCAGTTTCACAGTTGTTGTTGTTTGACTGCTCCCGCTCGCGGACTGTTTCCTTCGTGCAATGTAAGAACCAATTCCCAACTCGCAGCACTCTGTTTAAACCACTTTCAGGGCTCCACCCAGGGCCGCTCTCGCCGCTGCTGCCAGTGAGTCTGGGCCACTCTCTCACACCCCCGTTTTTTAAATGATCGGTCTCTGTGCTCAGTCTCAACCCAGGGCCGCTCTCGCTGCTGCCGGTGAGTCTGGGCCGCACTCTCTCTCTCTCCCGCACTTTATATCCTCAGTCTCCACCCAGGGCCACTCTTGCTGCTGCTGCCAGTGTACAAGTTTATGAAGGGCATAGATAGGGTTGATAGCAAGGAACTTTTCCCCTTCCAGAGGGGTCAATAACTTAAGTTTAGGGAAGGGGCAGGGGGTTTAGAGGGGATTTGAGGAAAATCTTTTTCACCCAGAGCATGGCTGGAATCTGGAACTCGCTGCCTGAAAGAGTGGTCGAAGCTGGAACCCTCAACATTCAAGAAGCATTTAGATGCGCACTTGGTCCATAGCCTTGTAAGCTATGGTGTTTCAAGTGCTGGAAAATTGATTAGAATAGACAGGGATTGATGGCCGGCGCAGACACAATGGGCCGAAGGTCCTGTTTCTGTGCTGTATAACTCTCTGGGTGAAAAAGTATTTTCTCAAATCCCCTCTAAACCTCCTGCCCCTTGCCTTGAAACTACAAGTCACTGAGAGTCTGATAATTTAGTTACAATAAATCATATTTAATATGGCTGGACAGCGGAATGTAAACATCAAATATAATCCAGCAGTAAAGATAAAATTAATTTAAAATATTTTCCACATCCACCATTTCAACTGGAAACAGGAGAGAAACCCGACATTAAATCACTAACTGTTTGATATTTACTCCAATAACATGCAGGCTGTGTCTTGTCCAGGGGGAAGTTTCCTGGTTTGTGAATATTGGGGAACAGGAAATTCTTTGAGCAGTAAATGTTTACAATTATACACAGCCCTGAACATTGAGTAAAGATTGATATTCAGAATCTTAAATCTGCCGGTAAAAAGGTTCCAATCTAACATATTGTGAGGTTTTGCCCCGGAGTACAGACTCACACTGGCCAGCGGTGGGGACTCATACACAGCGGGCGGCTCCGAGGTAAACGGGGGCACTGAACCCTGGAATTCCCCATAACCTGCCCCCTTTGTGTGAGGCCCCGCTCGGACAGGGAACTTCCGAAAATTCCTCAAAAACTGACGGGTCAGTTACACCTGAAATAAATGTAGAGCCAGTTTAACGAGGAATAAAGTGAGAGACTCTCCACTCCTATAAACTAGGAGCACAGGGACATTTAAAACTTGTAACTGGACAGAAAAAACTCTGTTGCTGCTATTGACAAAGATTCACTATACGCCCTCTTACTCCCACAGCTACCTGGAATACACTTCCTCCCACCTCGCTTCCTGTAAGGAAGCTGGTCCATTCTCCCAGTTTTTCTGTCTCTGCCGCATCAGCTCTAACAATGCCACGCTCCATACTAATGCTTCCGACATGTCTTCCTTATTCCTCAACCAAAGATTCTCCTCTACCGTGGTTGACAGGGCTCTTGACTGGGTCCGTTCTATCTCCCGCGCTCCTGCTCTCACCCCTGCCCCTACCTCCCAGAACCACGATATGGTTCCCCTTCTCACCTTTCACCCCACCATTCTCCACATTCAACGGATCATCCTCCGCCATTTCTGCCACCTCCAATGTGATCCCATCAGCAAAAACATCTTCCCCTCCCCTCCCATTTCAGCATTCCGTAGGGACTGCTCCCTCTGAGACATCCTGGTCCACTCCTCAATCACCCCAACACCCCTTGCCTTCCCACTGCACCTTCCCATGCAAGCACAGGAGATGCAACACCTGCCCTTTTACCTCTTCCCTTCCCACTGTCCAGAGCCCCAAGCACTTCTTCCAGATAAAGCAGCGATTTACTTGTACTTCTTACAATCTATTATACTGTATTCGCTGCTCACGATGTGGTCTCCTCTACACTGGGGAGACCAAACGCAGGTTGGGTGCCCGCTTTGCGGAACACCTCCGCTCAGTCTGTAAGTGTGACCCCGAGCTTTCGGTTGCCTGTCACTTTAATTCACCTTTCCGTTCCCACTCAGACCTCACCATCTGTGGCCTTGGCATTGTTCCATGGAAGCTCACTGTAAACTCGAGGAACAGCGCCTCATCTTCCGATTAGGTACTTTACAGCCTTCTGGACTCAATATCGAGTTCAACAATTTCAGATCATAACCTCGGCCACTATTATTTTTACATTTTTTATCCACGCTTTTGGCTTGTGCCTTTTCCTTTTTTCTCTCTCTCTCCCACATGGCAACTGTCCTTCACTCTGCCAGCGCATTTCACACTTCATTTAGAGCCATTGTTTGTTTCTTTACCTGTCCTATTACTATCTCGTCTCACCTTGAATATCTCTTAATGTCTCTTCTTTCATCCCCTCCCCCATTTCCCAGCCCCCAAACTGCCTTTTAACCTCTTTCATTTCCTGCCTTTTTTTCTCAGTTCTGTAGAAGGGTTTTGACCCGAAATGTTGACTCTGTTTCTCTCTCCACGGATGTTGCCTGGCCTGCTATGTTTTTCCAGCGTTTTCTATTGTTATTGCAGATTGCAAATGTTTGGTGCAAACTCTCTATCCAGTGTCCCCTCAATGGAACAACCTTTCTGACCATTGACAGATTGCTTCTGTCATCTCAAGTTCACCTGCCATTTATTACATCAGCATGGGTATGGTTTATACTGTCTCACCTTGGGCCTCAGAGTCCCACCACGATCAGCCCCAACACCAGCAGCATCAAGAACAACAACAACCTGTTCCGCAACTCCTGATGCTGCACAGCACAGAGGGCATCAATACCAGAACACATTGCTGCCCGGGACGCAAGAGATGGCCTCACCATGGCCAGATGATGCACCAGATTGGCACCATCTCACACCAACAACATAAAGCATCCCTACAATGCACAAACCATTCCTGTCACACTCATCAGCATTGCGGGGGGTACCATTATGTCTCACCATTCACTAACTCACAAAGCCACTTCCAAAGGTGCACACAAAAATGTCGAAGAAAGGAATGTTTTGAAAATAAAGGGTTGAATGTTTGACACCACATTAACAGAAACTTCATGTGAACATTGTCTAAAACACACAATTCCCTTCCCTTGTATGTTGTTAGTTGGTATGATTGGACTAGGATGAGGGTGAGTGTGAGGGGTGGGTAGTGAGATGGGGATGTGATAATATAGATAGAGAGGATGGGTGGAGGTGCAAGGTAAGTAGGTGTGAGTTTGAATGTGCAGTAGTAGGATAGGGAAGGCAGAGTGATGGGGATGTGATGAGTGGCACAGCAGGATGAGGTTGAGGGTGGTTTTGCAGTAACATTTCATGATCTACTGAGATCATTGAAAGGTTTGCGCCACTGCAGCCTAGTCCTCCTGACGACATTCCTGCTTGAGCCCCACTGTGCAAAGTACAACCAAGCTGAGTTGGTCTGTTCCGCCCGTGGAAGGGAAGGCAACCTCCCTGCGTGCTGTGGCTCCCTCCATATGCTTATGGAGGGAGTTATGGGCAAGCCTGGGTGCAGCCGTGCTCCTCTGTGCAGAGGTTGTCGGTGTTTGCAGCACCTCAATACTGTAGAATACTGACAACACAATTGTCAAACTCAATGTGCGCGTCATCAAATGACCTCTTCAAACCCGCTTCCTCCAATTCACCAGAGCGAGGCGGTGACTGGACCGGACCCTGGCCGCACCCAACCCCAGCCACACCAGACCCATCGAGGTGGGAAATCGCGGGGGGAAACTGGGTTTTTAATTTGCTGAAGTACTTTCAGTGATTGCTGTAATATCCGAGAGAGAAAAATATATCAGATCCGGGATTTGACTCAGTTTGTTTCTCTCTCTGTTTGTGTTTAGACTGATCAAAATAACCTGGGAGATTCAGGAGTGAAACTAGTGTCTGCGGCTCTGAGGAATCCGGACTGTGAAATATAGAAACTGTGGTAAACACCAGACTCTGAGATTGTGTTATAATAACTGGATGTCTGACACTGAACATTATTATTAGTATTAGTAATAGACTTACTAATAAACATTGGAGATTTAAGAACACAAGAAAAAGAAGCAGGAGAGGGCCATTCGGCCCTTCGAGCCTGCTCCGCCATTCAATAAGATCATGGCTGATCTTCTGCCTCAACTCCATTCACGAGCCCTATCGCCATATCCGTTCATGCCCTTACTAGTCAGAAATCTATCAATTTCTGTTTTGAATATACCCAATGACTGAGCCTCCACAGCTCTCTGGGGTACAGAATTCCAAATATTCACCACCCTCTGTGTGAAGAAATGTCTTCTCATCTCAGTCCTGAATGGTCTACCCTTTATGTTGAGGTTGTGGCCCTTGGTTCTAGACTCCCCAGCTAAGGGAAACATTCTCCCAGCATCCATCCTATCAAGCCCTGGAATAATTTTGTATGCTTCAATGAGATATGCTCTCATTCTTCTGAATTCAGGAGAATACAGGTCTAGTTTACTTAATCTCTTTTCATATGACAGTCCTGCCATCCCAGGAATCAATCTCTTGAACCTTCGTTGCACTCCCTCTATGGCAAGTATATCCTTCCTTAGGTAAGGAGACCAAAATTGTACACAGTACTCCAGATGTGGTCTCACCAAGGCCCTATATAATTGGACTAAGACTTCTTTACTCCTGTACTCAAGTTCTCTTGTAATGAAGGCCAGCATACCATTTGTCTTCCTAATGGCTTGCTGCACCTGAACATTCACTTTCAGTGACTCGTGTGCAAGGACACCCAGGTCCCTTTGAGCTTCCTCATTCCCCAATCTTTCACCATTTAGGAAATACTCTGCCTTTCTGTTTTTTCTACCGAAGTGGATAACTTCACATTTATCCACATTATATTCCATCTGCCATGTTCACCAACCTCTTGTGTGGGACTTTATCGAAGGCCTGCTGAAAATCCAGATACACCACATCTACCAATTCCCCTTTGTCTACTCCACTACTTACATCCTCAAAGAACTCCAATAGGTTTGTCAAGCAGGATTTCCCTTTCATAAATACATGTTGACTCTACCCATTTTTAATATTAGTTTCTAAGTGCCCATTTATTGCATCCTTTATAATAGATTCCAGCATTTTCCCAACTACTGATGTGAGGCTAACAGGTCTGCAGTTCCCCGTTTTCTCTCTCCCTCCTTTCTTAAATAGTGGGGTTACATTTGCTATCCTCCAGTCTGCAGGAACCATTCCAGAATCTATAAAATTTTGGAAGATGACAACCAATGCGTCCACTATTCCACTGGCCACCTCGTTGAAAACCCTAGGATGTAGGTCATCCGGTCCTTGGGATTTATCGACTTTTAGTCCCATTAATTTTGCTAGTACTGCTTTTTTACTACTGATGATTTCTTTAAGTTCCTCATTCTCGTCACACCCTTGGTTTTCTCGTATTTCGGGGAAGTTTTTTGGTCTCCCTCCTTGAAGACAATCAAAGTTTTTATTTAATTTATCTGCCATTTCCTCATTCCCCATTATAAATTCTCCCGTTTGTGACTGTAAAGGACCTACATTTACCTTCGCCAGCCTTTTCCTTTTCACGTACCTATAGAAGCTTTTACAATCCCTGTTTACATTTTTTGCTAGTTTGTGCTCATATTCCATTTTCCCTTTCTTTATCAACTTCTTGGACCCCTTTGCTGATTTCTAAAAAGATCCCAATCCTCAGGCTGACTGCTTTTTCTGGTAACTTTTTAAGCTTCCTCCTTTGACTTAATAATAGCTTGTAGGAATCAACAGATCCCTAACTGAAGTAATGAGGTCGAGTCAGTCCGATAATAAAACGAAGTTTAATGTAAACTAGAGAACAAACAATGGCATGCAGGAGAAACAATCAACAGGTATTTTCTTAATGCCGGCTTCACCAGGTCTGAACTGGGAACCGCCCAGTCTGACGTCATGACGTCTTCACGTTTCCCGTCGTTCGGGACGTCACGTGACCATCGTGATGACGTCATCGCGCTGGTTCTGGAACTTACCGAGAACGGGTTATTTACAAACAGTAAACAAACATAGGTGCTTTAGCACTCTGTTAAAGGCAGTTATTTAGTCATACAGGAGTCCCTTGGTGGCTTTGCCACATGCGCCCCCCCAGAAGTGTCTTTAACCACATAAGTCAATCGGAGAGGAGGCCGGAACAGCCTGTTCGAATGACTCCGATATTCCCGGAGAGGAATGGGCTGGGCAGACGATGAGCTGGCCTGCGGAACAGTTCGGTGAGGTGTGGCAGCAGTGGGCGGCTGCCCACGACGCGGTGGCTGCGCCGGCTCGACCGGTCGCTCGAGGTCCAGGTGTGCGGCCTTGAGGCAGTCCACGGAAATGTGGTCAGGCTTGCCCCCGACGTCCACTAAAAAACTCTTGGCACCCGCCTGCAGTACCTGGAAAGAGCCTGTATATGGAGGTGTGAGAGGACTACGGTGGGCATCATGCCTGACAAAAACGAATTTAGCCTGCATAAGCTCCGGCGGAACATGTGACGCAGGCAAACCGTGATGTGACATCGGAATTAGTCTAAAAGATTGAGCTGCGTCCCAGTGGGCCTCCAGTTGTTCGGCTGCCAACCAAGGTCGCGTTGGTGACAGAAGAAACTCGCCTGGCACCCGGAGTGGCTGTCCATAAACCAGCTCGGCAGCCGATGCCTGCAGGTCCTGTTTGGGTGCTGTGCATAACCCGAGCATCACCCAAGGCAGCCTGTCCGTCCATGCAGCCCCCTGGAGGCTGGCCCGCAGCGACACCTTCAAGGACCGATGAAAGTGCTCACATAGTCCCTTTGCCTGCGGATGGTAAGCCGTGGTCCGATGGAGCTTGGTGCCCAAAACCAAGGCTACAGCATTCCACAGTGCAGACGAGAATTGCGGCCCATGGTCCGACGAAATATCAGACAGAACTCCGAAACTTGCAACCCAGGAGGATAGAAAATCCCGGGTGACATCCGCGGAGGTGGTGGACGTCAAAGGAGTGGCCCACCTGGTGGTATGGTCGACAATAGTCAAGAAATGTGTGAAACCCTGTGATGGCGGTAGTGGGCCGACAAGGTCAACATGGACGTGATCGAAACGGCGCTCCGGTACTTCGAAAATGGCTACGGGAGCTTTGATGTGCCGCTGCACCTTAGCCCGCTGGCACACGATGCAGTTGTTGGCCCAGTCATGGACATCCTTGCGCACCCCTCTCCAGACAAACTTGAACAGCAGTAGTTTTAGTGCCAGGGTGCGCAAGCCCGTGGATGGCATCGAAAACGTTCCTACACCAGGACAGCGGAACGATCGGGTGGGGGTCCCCCAAGGAGACGTCGCAGAGCAAGCAGGTGCCGGCCGAGTGGAAAAGTGCATCCGCAAGTTGAAGGCAGGAGAAGTCGGTACGGAAAGCTTGCGTTTCTGGATCAGCCGCTTGGTCAGAAGCCATGAGTGAATAATCGAGTCCCAACTGGATGGCCTGGACCGTTGCACGTGAGAGGCAATTGGCGACCACGTTGTCCTTGCGGGACACGTGCCGGATGTCGGTGGTGAACTCAGAAATAAAGGTGAGCTGTCATTGCTGTCGAGCCGACCACGGCTCATCCGTCTTGGCCATGGCAAACGTCAGGGGCTTGTGATCCACAAACGCAGTGAATTGGCTTCCATTCAACAGAAAACGAAAATGGCGGATTGCAAGAAACAATGCCAACAACTCCCTGTCGAACGTGCTGTAGCTGCGTTCATTATGATGCAATTGGCGACTAAAAAATGCCAGCGGTTGCCACGTCCCGTTGACCCATTGCTCCTGCACGGCGCCTACGGCATAGTCCGAAGCATCAGTCGTAAGCGCGATGGAGGTGCCAGGCAGCGGGTGTGCCAACATCGTTGCGTTTGCGAGAGCATCTTTCGTGTCCACAAAACGCAATCCATCTCTGGTGTCCAGACCACAGGTTCCTTCCCTGGTTTCCCTCTGAGTGCCTCGTAGAGTGGCCGCATAAGCTGCATGGCCCGGGGAACAAACCGATGGTAAAAATTTACCATACCGAGGAACTCCTGGAGTGCTTTAATGGATTGCGGGCGTGGAAAAGCAGCAATCGCCTCCACCTTCGACCGAAGTGGCACTGCTCCTTCCGCAGTGATGCGGTGGCCCAAAAAGTCGATCTGTCGCAGCCTGAATTGGCATTTGGCCGGGATAATTATGAGGCCATGCTGATGGAGGCAGCGAAAAAGGAGGCGCAGATGGCTGAGATGTTCCTCTTTCGAAGTACTGGTGAACAGGATGTCATCGAGATACACAAACAGGAACTTAAGATCCCACAGCACTGAATCCATAAGGTGCTGCAATGCCTGCGCCTCATTCTTGAGCCTGAACGGCATTCGGAGGAATTCAAACAGTCTGAATGGGGTAATGACCGCCGTCTTCTGGATGTCCTGGGGGTGGATGGGCACTTGATGGTACCCCCGGACGAGGTCGATTTTGGAAAACTCTAATTGCCCGCCAAATGTGCGGAGAAATCTTGAATGTACGGTATTGGGTACCGGTCGGGCGTCGTGACCTCATTGAGGCGCCGATAATCGCCGCAGGGCCCCCAACCACCGCCGGGCTTAGGGACGACATGAAGTGGCAAAGACCAGGGACTATCCGACCGGCGAACAATCCCCAGCCGCTCCATGGTGGCGAACTCCACCTTCGCGGCCTTGAGATTACTGGCGCCGAGCCCGGGCATAGACCAGAGGGCCGGTCATCGCGATGTAATGCTCCACACCATGCTTAGCGGTAGTTGCCGAGAAGGTGGGTCGAGTGAGATCCGGAAATTCCCTGAGAAGGCGGGTGAATTTGTCGGGCGCCGGCGCGGTGCAGGAAACCATGTGAGGCGCGCCTGAGACCCGAAAACATGGGATGGAGGCAGACGTGGCGGCGTGAATCAGATGGCGATTTTGCAAATCAACCAATAGGCCATTGGTACAGAAGAAGTCAGCGCCGAGGATTGCCTGTGCGATTTTGGCGGTTATAAACTCCCATTGGAAAAGATGCCTGCCGAAACACACCTGGATCCCCAGCTTCCCGAATTTACAAATAGCACTGCCGTTGGTGGCCTGGAGTGGAGAACTGCGCCTCCCTGCCCTGATGTCGAGGAGTGAAGCAGGGAGGATGCTGCACTGAGTGCCCGTGTCACACAAAAACTGCCGGCCTGAAATGGAGCCAGTGATATACAATAACTTCCCAGAATCTCCAACCGCCATCGTAGATGCTAAACCAACCTCGGGGTCGTTCTTCCATTTACGCAGTCAGTGCTGTTGCTTGCTCAGTGCATTTGGCACGAAACTACATGGAGGACGGCAGCATCTAGCTTTTGGACTGAAATGGGCGTGGTAGTAGCAAAGACCGGATGATGGAGGCACCGAGGCGAAGGTCTTCGGGGTGGGATGCTTCGAGGTGGCGCAGTAATGCTGTGTCACCACATAAATGGTGTCGGCCTTGGCCACGAGCGCTACACCGTCCATAGCCTCCGACCTGGTGAGGGCTGCTTGCACCTGCTCGGGGAGCTGGCGCAGGAACAGTTCCCGAAACAGAAAACACTGCGACTCAGAACCGAGGAGCGTGAGCATCTGGCTCATCAACTCAGATGGCTTGGCATCGCCTAACCCGGGCAGCGTGAGTAAACGTCGCGTGCGCTGCACTTTCGTGAGGCCGAAAACCTGCATTAGTTGCGCCTTAAGCGTATCATATTTGTTATCTTCGGGCGGGGTCCCCAGCAGACTGATGATCCTCGAAGCCATCGAGCTGTCCAGTGTGGAGACCACATAAAAAAACCGGGTCTGATCCAGCATGATGCTCCGAAGCTGGAACTGAGCCTCCGCTTGGACGAACGAGAAGGCCGCCTGTTGTTCCCAAAATTGAGGGAGCTTCAAGGTCGCTGCGTTAACATCCATCGTTTTGTTCTGCGCGTCCTCCACGAAAATCGTCCGCAAAGATTCGGGGTCACCAATGTTGGAATCGACAGATCCCAAACTGAAGTACTGAGGCTGAGTCAGTCTGATAATAAAACGAAGTTTAATGTAAACTAGAGAGCAAACAATGGAATGCAGGAGAAACAATCAACAGGTCTTTTCTTAATGCCGGCTTCACCATGTCTGAACTGGGAACCTCCCAGTCTGACGTCATGACGTCATCACATTTCCCGCCGTTCGGGACGACACGTGACCAACGTGATGACGTCATCGCGCTGGTTCTGGAACTTACCGAGAACGGCTTATTTACAGGGTGGATAAAGGGGAACCAGTGGACATAGTGTATTTAGACTTCCAAAAGGCATTTGACAAGGTGCCACACAAATGATTATTGCTCAAGATAAAAAATGACGGGATTGGGGGTAATATTCTGGCATGGGTGGAGGATTGGCTCTCGAACAGAAAGCAGAGAGTTGGGATAAATGGTTCTTCTCAGATTGGCAACCAGTAACTAGTGGTGCTCCACAGGGGTCAGTGCTGGGTCCCCAACTCTTTACAATCTATATTAACGATTTGGAGGAGGGGACCGAGTGTAACATATCAAAGTTTGCAGATGATAGAAAGATGGGACGAAAAGTCGTGAGTGAGGAGGACATAATAAACCTGCAAAGGGACATAGACAGGCTAAGTAAGTGGGCAGAGATTTGGCAGATGGAATACAATACTGGAATGTGTGAGGTTATGCACTTTGGCAGGAAAAATCATAGAGCAAGTTATTATCTTAATGGCAAGAAACTGGAAAGTACTGAAGTACAAAGGGATCTGGGGGTCCTGGTGCACGAAACTCAAAAAGTTAGTATGCAGGTGCAGCAAGTGATCAAGAAGGCCAATGGAATGTTGGCTTTTATTGCTAGGGGGATGGAATATAAAAATAGGGAGGTATTGCTTCAGTTGTACAAGGTATTGGTGAGACCGCACCTGGAATACTGCATACAGTTTTGGTGTCCATACTTAAGCAAAGACATACTTGCTCTCGAGCCAGTACAAAAAAGGTTCACTCGGTTACTCCCAGGGATGATGGGGTGGTCATATGAGGAGAGGTTGAGTAGATTGGGACTCTACCCATTGGAGATCAGAAGAATGAGAGGTGATCTTATTGAAATATATAAGATTGTGAATGGGCTTGATTGGGTGGATGCGGTGAGGATGTTCCCAATGATGGGTGAAACTAGAACTAGGGGGCATAATCTTAGAATAAGGGGCTGCTCTATCAAAACTGAGATGAGGAGAAACTTCTTCACTCAGAGGGTGGCAGGTTTGTGGAATTTGCTGCCCCAGAAAGCTGTGGAAGCTACATTATTAAATAAATTTATAACAGAAATAGATAGTTTCCTAGAAGTAAAGGGAATTAAGGGTTACGGGGAGCGGGCAGGAAATTGGACCTGAGTCTAGGTTCGGAATGGTCATGGCCCTGTGAGTAGTGGAGTGGGCCCAGGGGCCGTGTAGCCTGGTTCTGTTCCTACTGTGTTCTAATTCTGTGTTAGATTTCAGGAGATGGTTTTATTCCTGTTCCTGGCTGGGGTGGAGATCGCCTTTACAGAAGGTAAGTACTGTAGAAAATATAGGGACAGAGTGATCTCCTGGAAGAATTTCGATCCCCTAGATGGGTCGGAGAGGAATTTCCCAGATTTTTTTCTCCCAAATTGGCCATTGGACCTTTTACCTGGTTTTTTGCCTCTCCCGGGAGATCACATGGGTTCGGGTGGATGGAGAGTGATAGAAGATTTGAGGTTAGGATCAGATCAGCCATGATCTTATTGAATGGTGGAGCAGGATTGAGGGGCCGATTGGCCTAATCCTGCTCCTATTTCTTATGTTCTTATGTTCTCCCTCTGATCCTCAGGCTGTATGATGTCAGTCTCACAGATTATTTTGCCGGGGATCTCGTCTCCGCTCTCAGTACAAACCGGTCACTGACGGTTCTAACCCTGGGTAAAAATAAACTGGGAGATTCAGGAATGAAGCTACTGTCAGCCCCTCTGAGGAACCCGGACTGTAAAATACAGAAACTGGGTTAATTACCAGACTGTGTGAGATTGTGTTTATAATAACTGGATATCTGACACTGTGCATTATTATCAGTATCAGTAATAGAGTTATTAATAAACACCGGGGATTTACTCTGATTCCTGTTATTTATCTCTCTCTGATCTGCAGGATGGCTGGTGTCGGTCTCACAGATTCTTGTGCTGAGGATCTCGCCTCCACTCTCATTACAAACCAGTCACTGACGGATCTGACCCTGGGTTATAATAAACTGGGAGATTCAGGTGTGCAACTATTGTCTGCGGCTCTGAGGAACCCGGACTGTAAAATACAGGAATTTGTGTAAGTACCAGGCTGTGTGAGATTGTGTTTAAAATAACTGGATGTTTGACACTGAACATTATTACTAGTATCAGTAATAGTGTTATTAATAAACTCTACGGATTTACTCTGCTTCCTGGTTTTTCTCTGGCTCTGATCACCAGGCTGGATAATGTCGGTCTCACAGATTCTTGTGCCGAGAATCTTGCCTCTGCTCTCAGTACAAACCGTTCACTGATGGACCTGAACCTGGAATTAAACTCCTTCACAGACGAATCTGTCCCCGCTCTCTGCCACCTCATCCTGACCTGCAGGAGTCTGGACTGGATCCGGTGAGTGTTTGTGTTAATGTTTAATATAATAAATAAAATATCAATGGCATTCAGTCACTTTATTGGGTAATATTTGTCTGTAATTATTATTGAAATATTAGCCCCAGTCTCCCTGTTATTTACACTGTTATTCAATCTGTTTATTTCCTGTTTAATCTTTAATCTGTTTCAGGCTGGGCAGGAATCAGTTCAGTTCAGCCGGAGAGAGACAGCTAAGGCCTCTTTGGGGAACAAGACGTGGACGGAGAGTTGTTTTTAATTTAACGGTTTAATTTAAGTAATTTAATTCATTTAAGCTGAGCGAGCATCATCTCCCATTGTGAGGTCAGAGGCCCAGCCACATGGTCACGAGACTCAGCCGCCCGGCCCCACAGCGCTGCTTCTGCAGGATATCCGGGGCTGAATGTTCCCCATTGGGGCACTGCGGAAATGCACAGACAGGAAGGGCCCAGGGTGGGGCTCAGTCTGGGCTGCAGTGGGACACTGACAATTGCACTCAGTACACAAGGCTGTCTTCCCCCAGTGAGGAGTCAGGCCCTGTAACAATTGTCACCGTGTACAGTGTGTGTCTCTCCCAGTGAGGAGTCAGACTCTGTAACAAGTGTCCCTGTGTACAGTGTGTGTCTCTCCCAGTGAGGAGTCAGACTCTGTAACAAGTGTCCCTGTGTACAGTGTGTGTCTCTCCCAGTGAGGAGTCAGACTCTGTAACAAGTGTCCCTGTGTACAGTGTGTGTCTCTCCCAGTGAGGAGTCAGACCCTGTAACAAGTGTCCCTGTGTACAGTGTGTGTCTTTCCCAGTGAGGAGTCAGACTGTGTAACAAGTGTCCCTACAACCCTCCGAGATCTCGCCACTCCTCTGACCTGTTGCATATCCCCGATTTTCGTTGCTCCACATTAGCGCCATGACTTCAGCAGCCAAGGCCCTAAACTCTGGAATTTCCTCCCTAAACCTCTTCACAGCTCTACCTCTCTCTCCTCCTCCATTTAGATGCTTTCTAAAACCTACCAGTTTCACCGAGCTTTGGGCCATCTCTCCTAAAATCTCTATGTGGCTCGGTGTCACATTTTTTCTGCTAATTGCCATGTGTCGTCTCATTACATTAAGGCTGCTGTATAAATGCAAGTTATTGTTGTTGTCCGTGTGTTGTGTTAATAAAACTCCACCGCTTACTTCAGCTCACGCCTGGTCTCCTTGATATTTTCAATAACTGGCTTTGTTGGTTTAATATTTTAAATAAAGGATTCTCTATAATACTTCCCACCTTCTCCCCCTCTGGGGGAGGCCTCGGTCAGTCCCCTCTGGGGGAGGCCTCGGCCGGTCCCCTCTGGAGGTGGTCTCGGTCGGTCCCCTCTGGAGGAGGTCTGACAGTAAAAGCTGCTGTTGGATCTTTGCATTCTTCCAGTTCCACTCCACTCAAATCAAGACAAGATGATGTGCCTCAATAATTCCGAGACTCGAAGTTAGCAGAACAAAAACAAGGCTTTTATTAACTTAGAAAGTAACACGTAAGAGACAGAGATGTCTTCCTTCTGGAGACTGAGGCCAGACTGAAGCTAGCTTACAAACGGGGCCAGGTATGGGCGGAGCCCTACACACAGCACATTCCAGCACATTCCAGTTTACAATACAGCACATTCCAGTACACAATACAATGAGGTCTGGGGGAAGGGAAATGACACTGAAACCGATCTCAGTCACAGGCAGTGGTGAATGGAATATTTCATCACATTCACCCCTTCTATAGATTTAGTCTGTTCGGGGGTTTGATAGTCCTCTGCGACCGACGTGGCTGTTGCGGTGCCGTGGGTTTCGGCTGGGTGTCCCCGGTAGCCTCCTGGGTCTCTGCCGGGGGTGACACCAGGGTTGTTGGAGGGGTAGTTGGTGGGGGTGCCGTTGGTCGGTGTTCTTCCGGGGGTGATGGAAGAGTAGTGGGTGGGTAAGAGTTGCTGTGATTGTCGTTGCCGCTATTGCCGTGGTTGTTGTCGATGCAGGCTGGGGCGACGTCTTTTATGGACATGGTGTCCTCCCTTCCGTCGGCGTGCCGGACATATGCGTATTGGGGGTTGGCGTGGAGTAGGTGCACTGGCTCCACGAGAGGGTCCGTCTTGTGGCCTCTCACATGCCGTCGCACGAGTACCGGACCTGGGGTGGAGAGCCATGACGGCATGGATACGCCTGAGGTGGATTTCCGGGGAAAGACAAACATTCGTTCATGAGGCGTGGTATTAGTGGCCGTACACAATAGCGACCGTATCGAATGGAGCACATCCGAGAGGACGTCCTGCCAGCGGGAGATAGGGAGGCCCTTGGTCCTTAGAGCTAGAGTGACTGCTTTCCATACTGTCCCGTTCTCTCGCTCCACTTGGCCGTTACCCCGTGGGTTGTAGCTGGTGGTACGGCTCGTGGCGATCCCCTTGGACAGCATGTACTGGCGTAGCTCTTCACTCATGAAGGACGCCCCCCTATCCGTATGGATGTAGCTCGGCATACTGAACAGGCAGAACAGGCTGTTGAGGCATTTAATGACTGTGGCGCTGGTCATGTCTGGGCAGGGGAAGGCGAATGGGAACCGGGAGTATTCGTCCACAATTTTCAGGAAGTAAACATTGTGGTCGACGGACGGGAGGGGGCCCTTGAAATCTAAGCTGAGCCGCTCAAAGGGCCGTGTAGCTTTGATTAAGTGGGCTCTATCTGGGCGGTAGAACCGAGGCTTGCACTCAGCGCGAGTGCGGCAGTTCCTGGTCAGGGACCGAACTTCCTCAATCGAGTAGGGTAAGTTACGGGACTTTATGAAGTGGAACAGCCGCGTGACCCCTGGGTGGCAGAGGTCGTTGTGGAGGGTCTGTAGCCGATTCCCGGTGGCGCTGGCACACATCCCTCGTGAGAGGGCGTCAGGGGGTTCGTTAAGGGCCCCTGGCCGATAAATGATGTCTTACTCGAAGGTGGAGAGCTCGATCCGCCACCTAAGAATCTTATCATTTTTAATCTTCCCCCTCTTTATTATTGAACATAAACGCTACCGATCACTGGTCGGTAAGTAGGGTGAAGCATTTGCCGGCTAGGTAGTGGCACCAGTGGCGCACTGCCTCCACGATGGCTTGGGCCTCCTTTTCCACGGAGGAGTGTCTGATCTCGGGCCCTTGGAGGGTCCTCGAGAAGAAAGCTACGGGCCGCCCGCCTGGTTGAGGGTGGCGCCAAGGGGAAGTCAGACGCATCACTTTCCACTTGAAATGGAGTTTTCTCGTCCACTGCCTGTAGCGTGGCCCGCTCAATATCCTGCTTAATGCTTTTGAAGGCGGCGTGGGCCTCAGCAGAGAGCGGGAAAGAGGATGCTTTCAAGAGGGGGCGGGCTTTGTCGGAGTAGTTGGGGACCCATTGGGAATAATAAGAAAATAACCCCAGGCACCTTTTCAGGGATTTGGGAGTGTTGGGCAGAGGCAGCTCCCGTAGGGGGCGCAATCGGTCGGGGTCTGGCCCGATATCCCCATTCTCCACCACGCTGCCTAGTATGCAGAGGCGCGTGGTGTTGTAAACGCACTTGTCCTCGTTGTAGGTGAGGTTGAGTTTTTGTGCGGTTTTCAGGAACCTCTCGAGGTTCGAGTCGTGATCCTACTGGTTGTGACCACAGATGGTGACGTTGTCGAGGTAGGGGAAGGTTGCCTGCAAGTGGTGGTCATCGACCATGCTGTCCATCTCCCTCTGGAAGACCGAGATCTCATTCGCCACCCCAAAGGGGACTCTGAGGAATTGGTAGAGTCGTCCGTTTGCCTCGAAGGCGGTGTACGGGCGGTCCTCTGGTCTGATAGGGAGCTGGTGGTACGCTGACTTGAGGTCGATGGTGGAGAACACCCGGTATTGGGCGATTTGGTTGAACATTTCTGATATGCGGGGTAGCGGGTAGGCGTCTAGTAGGGTGTACCTGTTGATCGTTTGACTATAGTCGATCACCATCCGTTTCTTCTCGCTTCCCCTTACCACTACCACTTGGGCACGCTACGGGCTGTTGCTGCATTCAATAATGCGCTCTTTCAGGAGCCTGTCTACCTCGGTCGCGATAAACCGCCTGTCCTCCCAGCTGTACCTCCTGCTTTTGGTCGCTATTGGCCGGCAGTTAGGGGTAAGGTTCGCGAATAGCGAAGGCGGCTTTACCTTCAGGGTAGCTAGACCGCACACTGTGAGGGGCGGCTGGGATCCACCGTACTTGAGCGTGATGCTTTGGTGGTTGCACTGAAAATCCAGTCCCAAGATCACGCTTGCACATAGGTTCTTCATGATTAATACTTTAAAATTATCATATACAGTTCCGTTAACGCACAATTGTACCGTGCAGTAACCCAGAATGGTCGATGTCTGGGTTTTATCAGCCACAGAGATGGTACCCTGAGTAGGGACCACCTTTAGGGAGAGTTGTTGTGCCAGTTCTGGGTGGATAAAGCTCTCCGTGCTTCCACTGTCCATTAAGCATTTAACCCGGCACCCGTTTACCTCGATGTCCACCATTGATCTGGATAGCGGGTGCGGCCTGGTCTGGTCCACTGTGACCGATGCCACTGTAGGGCCCTGATCGATACAAGATGGCGTCTACGCTGTCTGCTCACAAGATGGCGGACCCCACGAGGTCGGGCAAGATGGCATCCAAGGTGGCCGCTCCCACGGCGCACACGCGGCGGTGGCGGGTTTTCCGGTGGTGGTTTTCCAGCGGGGTTCCCTCTGCACACCTTCCCGAAGTGCCCCTTCTTACCGCACTTAAAGCAGGTGGTGCCTTTCGCCGGGCACAGGTTTCTGGTGTGCTTTGGCTGCCCGCAGAAGTAGCAGTTGGGTCCCTGACGCGTCGCGGCTGTCGTAGGGCTTCTGGGGGGAGAGCGGGGCGCAGCCGGTGTCGGGCTGTCGGGCAGGGAAGATGCCTTCCAAGATGGCGGCGCCGTCGGTGCACACGTGGCGGCATGGACGGCGCGGGCTGAAGAGTAGGCGTCCGTGTTTCTCTGGGCCACATCCAGGGATCGCGCGGTGTCCGCAGCCTGTTTCAGGTCCAACCCCGTTTTTTCCAGCAGTCTTTGCCGGATGTAAGTGGAGCTGAGGCCTGTGATGAAGGCATCGCGAACAAGCTCGTCAGTGTACACTGCGGCTTTTACATCTCGGCACTTGCAGTCTTTGCCAAGCATTTTCAGGGTGCTTAGGAACTCCTCCACCGATTCCCCAGGTCGTTGTGCGCGGGTAGCGAGCAGGTGCCTAGCATACACCTCATTCGTAGGCTGCTGGTAATGCGCCTTTAAGATGTCACAGGCGGCCAGGTACGTCTCGGCGTCTTGGATGAGGGGGTAAACCCGATGGCTTACCCAATTCCGCAGAATTCCGAGTCTCATCCTCGCAGCGTCCGTAGCGTCTTTGATGGCTGCGGAATTGTCCAGGAAGAATTCCATACAGTCAAACCAGTGTCCGAAGCATGCTGATGCGTCCGGAGCATGTTGATCCAAATCCAAACGTTCGGGTTTCGGGAGTTGATCCATAGTGTTGAAAAATAAGTTAATAAAATTGATGTGCCTCAATAATTCCGAGACTCGAAGTTAGCAGAACAAAAACAAGGCTTTTATTAACTTAGAAAGTAACACGTAAGAGAGAGAGATGTCTTCCTTCTGGAGACTGAGGCCAGACTGAAGCTAGCTTACAAACGGGGCCAGGTATGGGCGGAGCCCTACACACAGCACATTCCAGCACATTCCAGTATACAATACAGCACATTCCAGTACACAATACAATGAGGTCTGGGGGAAGGGAAATGACACTGAAACCGATCTCAGTCACAGGCAGTGGTGAATGGAATATTTCATCACACAAGATAGGCAGCGAGAGAGAAACATGAAATCCAGACAACATGCAGGTCAGGCAGCATCTGTGGACAGAGAAGCAGAGTTGATGTTTCAGGTCGATGACCTTTCATCAGAACCTTGACAGAATTTGATGAAAGGTAATCGAGCTGAAACATTAACACTGTTTCTCTCTCTCTCTCCACAGATGCTGCCTGACCTGCTGAGTGTTTCCAGCATTTTCTATTTTTATTCCCATTTCCAGCATCAGCAGTATTTTGCTTCTGATGCAGAATAGAAAGCCGCAAATCAGTAGGCCGCAAAATGAAAAGATAAGTTACTGAAAAGTGTCTTTTGGCTTTTAAACTGCCAAACACTGCAGAGCAATAAGAGAAATCAAGTTTCTTTCATTGCTGATAGTGTTGTGTGGCAATTTTGCAGGCTGGCCTGTGTGTGGGTGTGTGTTTGTGTGTGTGTGTGTGTGAGAGAGAGAGAGAGACAGCAAAAGCTGGTGTGTATGCAGGGCTTGACTGAGTTCAAGTTACCTGCTGTGTGCATTGGTGCTGCATCTCATGTCTGAAAACAACAGAAAGTATACACCATTAGATCATGCTGATTTAATTCCAGACTGCACTGCTGTGGGATCTTACTTTGCCTTTCTTTCAAGACCTGTAAAAAACAAAGCTACAGATATACATCAAGCCAATTGATTTGTTCTGGACCGGACTTATTCGAGGAATGTTTGTGGTGTGTTCCAAAGTATATCCTGTGGTGGGATCTTGCTCTACCATTAAGCCCAGCCCAACTAAGCCCAGCCCAACCAAACCAAGTCCAGACTTTTGTAAAAACAAGTATATATATTATATATTTTAAATATTTTCAGAATGATCCATTTGATGTTTTTCGGGACTGGCCTTTATTGGGGAATGTGCTTGGGGTGTTCTCAGAGCAAAAGCTGCTGTGAAATAATTCTATTCATTTTATTCCATTCCACACATATTACAGACAGGCAGACATTTAGTTAACTGAAGTATAATAGATATATTATTATTTTTCCCTGATTGTATTTCCGTCTTCACCCTCCCGGTCTTTCATTTCCTCTTGGGGACCCGGATTTCTGGGGCCTCGCCTTCACTTCTTCCTTTTGGATTCTCCTCATCAAACATGGCCACACAGCCAGGAAGGGACACCATCAAAAATAGCCACTCCCTGGCTGCACCCCTTTCAAAATGGGTATGTGTGTGTGTGAGTTTCTGCAAATTGCAGAGTCTTTGTGAGTGTGTCAGTATGTGAGTGGGTGTCTGTGTGTCTGCAAATTGCAGAGTCTGTGTGTCATGTTACTGTAAATTTTAGTTAAATGTGTGTAGGAGGGAGACTGTGAGGGACAGACAGACAGCCAGTGAGAGAGAGACAGGCATGAAATCTAAAGGCAAGTTGCAGAATAGAAAGCCTGTTTCTATAGGCCACAAAGTGAAAAGATACTGAGAAGTCTCTTTTTGGTTTTAATCTTCCAACATGACAGTCATCCCTCTGCAGGCTGGCCTGGCTGTGAGTATGTGTGTGAGAGAGAGAGAGTGGGCAAAAGCAGATGTTTGTCTGAGATGTGGTCTGCTGTCTTATTACCTGTGTTGAATTAAACCCTATTGATTTCATTCTCACCTGATTCACATGTAATGCTGTTGTGTATTACTTTATTGCACTTTATTTAATTTCACGTCATTTCAAGACAGACAGTCGATCAGTGAGATATGGAAACTTGTCTTTGTGGACTGTCTGACAATAAAAGCTGCTCTGGGATCTTCGCATTCTTTTTATTCCACTCCACTCAAATCAAGACCAAGCTAGCAGGCAGTGAGAGAGACAGATGACTTCAAGAAAACATGCAGAATAGAAATAAAACCAGAAAATGCTGGACATACTCAGTAGGTTAGGCAACATCAGTGGAGATACAGAGAAACTGAGTTAATGTTTCAGCTTGATGACCTTTCGTCAGAACCTTGCCAGAATCTGACAAAAGGTAATCGAGCTGAAACGATGGCCCAGAAATTCGGGTCAGGGGCTTCCCGCGGGTGCAAGCTCCCGACCTACACTTACATATCGCGCTGACATTTGAAGCCTGGACCTGCTTGCATTTCTGTCAGTGGCCTGGTTCAGCTCCCGGCGCGCTGTGCGTGTGTGATCCAGCAGCGTACTTAGTGTGATGAGCCGGCTGGGATCACGTTAGCACTAGGCAGCCAATCGGAGTTTGCAAAAGTTCATTCATGAGTTTGATAGTAAGAACTGTCAAACTCATGAAAGCTCCTGGCACCCAAAACACCACTAATACTTGAAAGAACATTTTAAAAAACATCGCACTACGTAAATGAACTATATATAACTTTAAAAAACTATTTTAAACAATAATTTTTAATTTTGAAAAACATAATTTTATAAAAAATCGGGTCTAAAAATACACTTACCTGACTGTAAAATCTTTAAAAATAATAAACCTGTGGAAAATAGTTCTAATTTTAATTAATAGAGCACTTACCTTTTAAAACTAAGTTCTTACATCTGCTTTTTTCACGCGTAAAAACCGGAGGCCTTTATGCACGGGCAACTCTTTAAAAAAAAAAGGAATTTCAGCGCACATGCACTGCCTCAAATGTCGTACGCATTCCGCCTCTTAACCCCTTGGTTCAGAGGACAGGAAATGCTGGTTTTCAGCGCATGCGCTGTGCATCCTGAAAGCCGGCACTTCCATCGGGCCCACGTGTGAGTACCCCGTCTGTACTCACGCGTTGGCACCCGAATTACTGGGCCATTAACTCCGTTTCTCTCTCTCTCTCCCACAGATGCTGCCTTATCTGCTGAGTATTTCTATCATTTTCTGTTTTCATTTCAGATTTCCCACAGCCACAGCATTTGCTTTTGATGCAGAATAGAAAGCCTGTTGCTATAGCCCGCATAATGAAAAGATAAAATAATGAAATCCATCTGTTTGCTTTTAAACTGCCAAACAGAGCAGAGCAATGAAAGAAATCAACATTCTTTCATTGCTGACATTGATTTGTGGCAATTTTGCAGCCTGGTCTGTGTGTGTGAGAGACAGACAGACAGCAAAAGCTGGTGTGTATGCAGGGCTTGTCTGTGTTCAAGTTAACTGACATGTGCACTGGTACTGCATCTCATGTCTGGAAAGAAAGCAAAGTAAACAACATTAGTTCATACTGATTTGATTCCACAGAGCACTGCAGTGGGATCTTACATTTTGTTTCTTGCAAGACTTTTGTGAAAAGAAAGACTACAGATATACATCAAACCATTTGATATTTTTCTGGACTGGACATTATCAGGGAATTTTGTGAAGTGTTTCATGGCATATCCTTCTGTGGGATCCTACTCTCCCCTTCATCCCAAACCAAACAAGACAAGACTTTTGTAAAAACAAAGTGTATATATATATTATATATTTTTAGATTATTTTCAGAATAATCCATTTGATATTTTCTGGACTGGGCTTTATTGGGGAATGTGCTTGGAAAGTTTTCAGAGCAATAGCTCCTTTGGGATCTTTCCATTCATTTTATTCCACTCCCTGCAAATCACAGACAGACAGACATTTAGTTAACAAAAGTAAAGTATATATATTATTCCTGATTGTATTTACTTCTTTTCACTCTCCCGGGCTTTCATTTCCTCTCGGGGGCCCGCATTTCTGGGGCCTTGGCTTCACTACTTCCTGTTGGATTGACCTCATCAAACATGGCCGCACAGTCAGGAAGGGACATCATCAAAAATAGACACTCCCAGGCTGCACCCCTTACAAAGTGGATATGTGTGTGTGAATATGAGTTTCTGCAAATTGCAGAGTCTGTGTGAGTGTGTCTGTATGTGAGTGGATGTCTGTGTTTCTGCAAATTGCAGAGTCTGTCTGTCATGTTACTGTAAATTTAAATTCAATGTAGGTGGGAGGGAGACTGTGAGTGAGAGAGTCAGACAGTCAGTGAGAGAGAGATGTGAAATCAAAAGGCAAGTTGCAGAATAGACAGCCTGTTTCTGTAGGCCACAAAGTGAAAAGATAACATAATGAAAAGTGTCTTTGGTTTTAATCTTCCAACACGGCAATCATCGCTCTGCAGGCTGGCCAGGGTGACTGTGTGCGAGAGTGAGTGCAAAAGCTGGTGTTTGTGTGAGATGTGGTCTGCTGTCTTATTACCTGCTGTTGTTGTATTAAACCCTATTGATTTCATTCTGGCCTGGTCCCCAAGTAATGCTGTTGTGTGTCACTTTATTGCACTTTATTTCATTTCACTTCACTTCAAGACAGACAGTCAGTGAGGTACTGAAAAATGCCTTTGTGGACTGGCTGACAGTAGAAGCTGCTCTGGGATCTTTGCATTATTTTTATTCCACTCCACTGAAATCAAGACAAGGCTGGCAGGCAGTGAGAGAGACATATGAAATCAAGACAACATGCAGAATAGCAATAAACACAGAAAATGCTGGAAATACTCAACAGGTCAGGCAGCATCTGTGGAGGGAGAAACAGAGTTAACGTTTCAGCTGGATGATCAGTCATCAGAACCTTGCCAGAATCTGACGAAAGATCATCATGCTGAAAAGTTGGCCCCGATTTTCTCCCAGCCGTCGGGCGGCTTTTCAGGTGGGCGGGGGCCGAAAATCACAGAAATAGTGGGTCGCGACTCCCCGCCCAATTCCCCGCCCCGCCCGACTTTCACCCCCGTGTTTCAGCGCGACCCCAATCAGTCCCGCCCGCCACAGGCGGGAATGGTCGGCGGGAGCGTAATGATCAATTATCGGCATGTTTAATCCTTTTTTCAAGGGCCCTTGCAATTTTCAGCCTTTCCCCATGTAAAACACGCCTGGTGGGGACACCGCTGATGAAACCTGGCGCGAACAGAGTTGGCTTGCTTGCTTTCAGCTGCAGGTCAATCAGGATTGAAGAGATTTAATCAGACAGCATTTGCAGGCTGCAGGACCTTGTTGTTGAAGGCTTAGGCACAGCTGTGGAAGGTTGGAGCCTCACACACTTCTCCAGTGTGAGCGTCTGGGAAGCCCCTCTCACCACCCTAACTCAGCGCCTTCTCAACGGAGGCATCTGCCAGAAGCAAGGGAGGCCTTTTGTTCCTTCCCTTCCTGGCATTAGAGGATCTCCAACAGCAGAGGAGGCTGGAGCAACTCCAGCAACAGCAGCACCAGCAGGAGAGACAGGCTGCAGCTCAGCCACCTGGGGCAGCACAGGCCAGCAGGGGCCAGCGCATGGAAGGCCGTCGGCGCAGGAGATACCCCCCAAACAGGGTCTACAGATACAAGGTCAGCTACCTCAACATGACTGAGCAGCAGTGCCAGAGGCGGCTCCGACTTTCACGAGAGGTTGTGACTGACATCTGCGCAATGCTGCAGCAAGACCTGGAGCCCAGAGCACCAGGCCGACACTCCTTACCAGTGGCCATCAAAGTCATCACCGCACTCAACTTTTATGCCTCAGGCTCCTTCCAGGGATCAGCAGCAGACATCAGCGGCATCTCCCAGGTGGCCGCACACACTTGCAACACTCAGGTAACCGATGCCCTCTTTGCCCTCGCGCTCAATCACATCCATTTTACCAGGGATCGCACAAGTGTGAGGGCGTGAGCGCTTGGATTAGCTTAGCTGGCAGACTTTCCAAGGTTGCAGGGCGTCATTGACTGCACACATGTGGCCCTTAGGGAACCCCACCGCAATCCAGGAGTTTTTGTCAACCGCAAGGGCTTCCACTCCCTTAACGTTCAGCTGGAGTGTGACCATAAGAAGGTGATTTTGCATGTTTGTGCCAGGTACCCTGGCAGCTGCCATGACTCCTTCATACTGCGCCAGTCTACTGTGCCTCCGCTATTCAGTCCGCCAAATGAACTTCAAGGATGGCTACTTGGAGACAAGGGCTATCATATCCCCTGCGCTCTTGTCTAATGACGCCGTTGAGGAGACCAGTGAGTGAAGCTGAGGAGCGCTACAACTCCAGCCACATTACCACCAGATGCATTATCGAGCAAACCATCGGATTGCTGAAGATGCACTTCAGATGCCTCGATAGATCAGGTGGAGCCCTACAGTACTCATCAGCCAGGGTCTCCAAAATTGTCATGGTATGCTGTGTGCTTCACAACATGGCACAGCGTCGTGGCTTGCCGATTCCGCAGGACCAAGAGGCACCTCACAGAGCCACCTCGGATGAGGATGACGCTGAGGAGAAGGAGGAATAGGAGGAGGAGGAGGAGGAGGATGGAAACAAGCATTCTGCAGAGGCCCGCCAACCAGCGGCACCAGTGCGTGAGAACATTGCTGGGCGGAATGCAAGGAACGCGCACATCCTGTGCAGATTTGCGTAGCCTGGTACATCAAACACTGTAGCCTCACTGCTTCTTAACTGACCATGGACAGTGGCCCATGCCTGCACATTCCTACCTATTTGACCAGCTTGCTGACATCTGCAAGTTAACTTAAGGCCTCTATGTGATATCACTATTCGCCAAATGACAAACGCCATAACTGCAGCAGTTGCCACCAGATTTTTTATGTACAGGAAATATGGAGATGGCAAAAACACTGAATGAATGTTTTGTATCAGTCTTTACAGTAGAAGACACAAAGAATATCCCAACACTGGACAAACAGGGGGCTAAAGGGGGGGAGGAGCTAAACATGATCAAAATCACTAAGGAAGTGGTACTCGGTAAAATAATGGGACTCAAGGCGTATAAATCACCTGGACCTGATGGCTTACATCCTAGGGTCTTGAGGGAAGTGGCGGTAGGGATTGTGGATGCATTGGTAATAATTTTCCAAAACTCCCTGGACTCGGCAAAGGTCCCGGCAGACTGGAAAACTGCTAATGTAACACCCTTATTTAAAAAGGGCAGTAGACAGAAGGCTGGAATCTATAGGCCGGTTAGCCTAACATCTGTGGTTGGTAAAATTTTGGAGTCCATTATTAAGGAGACAGTAACAAGACATTTGGATAATCATAATTTAATAGGACAAAGTCAGAATGGTTTTATGAAGGGGAAGTCATGTTTCACAAATTTGCTGGAGTTCTTTGAGGAAGTAACATATAGGGTGGATAAAGGGAAACCAGTGGACATAGTGTATTTAGACTTCCAAAAGGCATTTGACAAGGTTCCACACAGAATATTATTGCTTAAGATAAAAAATCATGGGATTGGGGGTAATATTCTGGCATGGATAGAGGATTGGTTATCTAACAGAAGGCAGAGAGTTGGGAAAAAATGGTTCATTCTCAGACTGGCAATCAGTAGCTTGTGGTGTTCCGCAGGGGTCAGTGCTGGGTCCCCAACTCCTTACAATCTATATTAACGATTTGGAGGAGGGGACCGAGTGTAACATATCAAAGTTTGCAGATGATACTAAGATGGGAGGGAAAGTAGTGAGTGAGGAGGACATAAAAAACCTGCAAGGGGACATAGACAGGCTAAGTAAGTGGGCAGAGATTTGACAGATGGAATACAATGCTGGAAAGTGTGAGGTTATGCACTTTGGCAGGAAAAATCGTAGAGCAAGTTATTATCTTAATGGCAAAAAACTGGAAAGTACTGAGGTGCAAAGGGATCTGGGGGTCCTGGAGCACGAAACTTAAAATGTTAGTATGCAGGTGCAGCAAGTGATTAAGAAGGCCAATGGAATGTTGGCTTTCATTGCTAGGGGGATAGAATATAAAAATAGGGAGGTATTGCTTCAGTTGTACAAGGTATTGGTGAGAGCGCACCTGGAATGCTGCGTACAGTTTTGGTGTCCATACTTAAGAAAGGACATACTTGCTCTCGAGTCAGTACAAAGAAGGTTCACTCGGTTAATCCCGGGGATGAGGGGATGGACATATGAGGAGAGGTTGAGTAGATTGAGACTCTACTCATTGGAGTTCAGAAGAATGAGAGGCGATCTTATTGAAACATATAAGATTGTGAAGGGGTTGAATCGGGTGGATGCGGGGAAGATGTTCCCGATGATGGGTGAAACTAGAACTAGGGGGCATAGTCTTAGAATAAGGGGCTGCTCTTTCAAAATTGAGATGAGGAGGAACTACTTCACTCAGAGGGTGGTAGGTCCATGGAATATGCTGCCCCAAAAAGCAGTAGAAGCTACATCATTACATAAATTTAAAACAGAAATAGACAGTTTCCTAGAAGTAAAGGGAATTAAGGGTTACGGGGAGCGGGCAGGAATTTGGACATGAGTCTAGCTTCGGATCGGTCATGGCCCTGTGGGTAGCAGAGCGGGCCGAGGGGCCGTGTAGCCTGATCCTGCTCCTATTTCGTGTGTCTAATTCTGTTAGATTCAGGAGATGGTTCTGTGATAGTGGATTGGCGGTTAGGATCAGATCAGCCATGATCTTATTGAATGGTGGAGCAGGCTCGAGGGGCCGATTGGCCTACTCCTGCTCCTATTTCTTATGTTCTTATGTTCTTACAGCATTAAAACTATTTACAAGACTTTTTAACCAAGTGACTACCCTTGTGATTAGTGGTGCTTTATTTTTCTCTTATGCGTGCTCCTACGTAGTGGTACCCCTGTGGCATCAGCAGATGTGCAGGCCCCTTGCTCACTTTCCTGCTGCACCTGTCTCGACACCTTTGGCGGGCATCCTCTGGGGTGGCGAGCCTGTGAGGGCTCGCCCGCAGTCTACTGCTCCTCCGGCTGTGCAGGGCTTGAGACTCCTATCTCACTGGGGTGTGGACTCCGGCGGGCCTCTGGCCGAGTGCTCTGAAGTGGCATGGAAGTGTGAGCGCGTGGAGAGGAGCCGCCACTTCCGTGAGGTGTGCCAACAACCTCCCTCTCATGGGTCAGCTCCCCCTCAGCGCCGGCAAGTGGCTGGAGAGCACCTTGCTGCACATCAGGGGAGCTATGGGGAACCGTCTCAGCACTGGAAGTCCTGCTCAGCGGGACTTCCATGAAGGTCTGGTTTCGGTGCTCAATAGATGCCCATCGCGCCTCAAGAGATGCCATTCTATTCAGAGCACTCACCATGTTTTCGACACCCTGGCGACTAAGCTCCTCAATGACCGCAGCCCTTCTCTCCTCAGCTGCAGCCCTCCTCTCCTCGGCTGCAGCCCTCCTTTCTTCAGCTGCAGCCAGCATTGCCACGGTGGTAACCATCCTTCCCGTGGTGATGCTTTGATGCGCCAATGACTCCAATAAGGCTCTGCTCATGCTCGCCATGGACTCCTCCATTCGCTCCACACTCGCAGCGACCCTGGAAACAAAACCTCCCAGAAACTCCTGCATCTGTGCATGGAGATCCATCACCTCCTCTCTTGCGGATGGAGCCAGAGGCATAGGGACGACATGCAGCTGAGCTGAGCTGACAGAGCCCTGCACCCTCCGAAGTGGACTCTCCACTGCTGTCCCTGTCTCCACAATCTGCTGATGCTCACTTGTGAGCTGTGATACACCAGGTGACAACTCTACTCTATGTCCCAAAGGTCCCACCGAGGTCTGAGTGTCTGCTTTGGTGCTGGGTACGCTTACTTCTGCTGATGCTGCGCCCTCAGAGGCTGGAGCGTCCTCTGACGAGTCTGGCTGCAAAGCCTCTTCCTCCTCGGCAGTGGCGACGGGGGCTCTGGATGGTCCTGTGGGGGAGTAAAGGAAAGAGTTAGAGATGTGATGCCAAGGCTACTTGCACATTAGATTTGGGATATGCTCATAAATCCAAATGATGTGGCTTCAGAATCATATCAGCAACTTATGCTGTGTCAATGAGGGAGATGGGGAACTATTCTGTCACCAGCTTGCTCCTGCCTCTCCTGCCCCAGCATCCACAGGCACATCAGCCCTAGCAATCTCCATCACTGCTTCCTCCCAGGGGCTCAGGTGTGCGATGGAGGGTGGCCCTCCTCCAGTCCTCGCATGCTCTCGTCTATTGTGAGCTCTCTTTTCCTGCAATGAGAGAGACAAGTGGAGTTTGAGTGAGAGTGCAGGAGTGAGTGTAGAGATTGCATAGCATAGAGGCTTAGAAAGAGACAAAGAGGTGTGAGGCTGCAAGACCAAGGGCCCTCCCTGTGTGTTGTCAGCTGTGTTCCAAGCATCAGAGTGAGAGGCAGATTGAGGGCTGCATGGTGGAATAGTGATGTGAATGTGAGCATACAGAGATACGCAATGGGTAAGGGTGCATGGATGTGACTGTGAAGTGGGATGTGGAGGAAGAGATTGCTGAAGCTGAGTGCTGTTGGGGAAAGGCAATGGGCATCAGGTTGAGGGTGATGGAAACTTCGTACTTACTTTCCCTGTGTGGTGAAGGTCATGGAAGCGCTTCCTACACTGCATCCAGGTGCGGTGGGTGACTCCCAGAGAGTTGACCTCGGCAGCCAGCTCCATCCAGGCAACACTGGTCTCTTTCGGAGGTCTCTTCCTCCCTGAGCGAGGGTAGAGGACCTCCCTGTGGGCCCTTACCCCATCCACCAAGGTCTGCAGTGAAGTCTCGTTGAATTTGGCAGCAGCTCGGCCTCTGCCACTGGCAGCAGCTGGTGCAGGCTTCTCTGCCATTGTTCAAGACTGGTTGAGAAGCATGCAGAGATTGAGAAGCTTGCTGGACAATTTAAAAGCACCACGAATGATGACATTATACTGTGGGGCTTCCTGACTGTAATTGGACAATTAGCAAGGCTGCCCACAAACTGGAATTTAATTGGCCACTTGAGGGAAAATTGCGTGCAGCTGGCTGACCCATTTTTTTTCGGGTCGGAACCCGACATTCGGGGAACCCGAAAATTTCCCGCACGGTCCAGAAAATCGGGCCCGTTATCTCTGTTTCTCTCTCCCTCCACAGATGCTGCCTGACCTGCTGAGTATTCCCAGCATTTTCTTTTATTATTTCAGATTTGCCACATCCACAGCATTTGCTTTTGATGCAGAATAGAAAGCTCGTTTCTGTAGGGCGAGACATGAAAAGTTAGGATACTGAAAAGTGTCAGTTTGCTTTTAAACTGCCGAACATAGCAGAGCAATGAGAGAAACCAACATTCTTTCATGGCTGACAGTGATTTGTGGCAATTTTGTGTGTGTGTGTGTGTGTGTGTGTGTGTGTTTCAAGAATTTTGAAATAACCCAGGTTACATATACTTTTGATACTTTCCTGGACTGGACTTTATCGGGGAATGTTTGTGAAGTGTTTCATGGCATACCCTGCAGTGGGATTTTACTCTCCCCTTCAGATCAACCCAAACAAGACAATAATTTTGTAAAAACAAATTATATATATTGGGCTCAATTTTAACTCAGCCATCAGGTGGGCTTTGAGGCATGCGGGGGGTTAAAATCACAGAACCTGGGGGTCGGGTCCCCCCCGCCTGGTTCCAGACACCTATCCATTTTAACCCAGGCGTGTCTGCTGGTCCCGAATCAGTCCCGCCTGCAACAGGCGGGACTGGTCTTTAGGGCCCTTAAGCAGCACTAATTGTCCATTATAATCCCATTTTAACAGGCCTGTTTAACCCTTTTCCCACGTAAAACACGCCTGGTGGGGATCACGCCTGTGAAACCTGGTGTGAGCAGTATTGGCTTGCTGACTATCAGCTGCAGGTCAACCATTAAAGAGGAAATTTGATCAGTCATCATTTGCAGGTGGCAGGACTTTGTTGTTTCAGGCCTGGGGCGACTTTTACCAAGCTTAACCACACCTGCAGAAGGTTGGAGCCTCACACACATCTCCAGTGTGACCTCCTGCAAAACCCCGCTCGACAGCTTCACTCAGCGTTTCCTCAACGGAGGCATATACCAGAAGCATGGGAGCCATTTATTTCCTTCCCTTCTGGGCATTAGATGAGCTTGAACACCAGCCATGGCACCAGCAGAACCAGGAAGAACAGCAGCAGCAACAGGAGCGCCAGGCTGCTGCTCACCCACCTGAAGCTGCACAGGCCAGAACGGGCCAGCACTTGGAAGTGGCTTGAGAGCACCTTGCTGCACATCAGGGGGCCATGGGGACCCGTTTCTGCACTGGCAGTCCTACTCAGAAGGACTTCCATGAAGGTCAGGTTTCTCTGTTCAATAGATGCCCATCGCTCCTCAAGAGATGTCATTCTATTATGAACACTCACCATGTTTTCCATACCCTGGCGACTTATCTCCTCCATGCAGGTTGCCGTCCTTTCCATGGTGATGCATTCAAGCACCAATGACTCCACAAAGGCTCTGCTTATGTTTGCTATGGACTCCTCCATTCGCTCCACACTCACAGTGACCCTGGAGACAAAACCTGCCACAGACTCCTACATCTGTTAAACATAGAAGATAGGAGCAGGAGTAGGCCATTCGGCCCCTCGAGCCTGCTCCACCATTCAATGAGATTGTGGTAAACCACTGTTATACCTGCCTGTGTGAATGTTTGTTTTCCACTGTGTACATGTCTGAACATGCCTCGGCTGACTCCTCCCACGAGTCCAGGTATAAAGCTGACTGCTCCACAGTCCCTCTGTATTCTGGACTGGTCGACCACTCGAGGCACACCTTCATTCTCTTGTTAATAAAAGCCTGTTAGTTACTCGCTTAACCTCAGTCTTTTGAGCAATTGATAGCGCATCAATTTTAATAACAAGATTTTTTTATAATGGAGAAGATCCTCACACCAGCATGCCTCGACTTAGACCATCGGGAGGCGGATGCATCCAACAAGTTTGCTCACTGGCATAGGTGTTTTGAAAGATTCCTGATCGCCTCCGCTGCAACGGTCAAATCGGATGAGGACAAACTGGTTGTCCTGACCTCCAAAGTGTACCACCGAGCGCACTCGGTCATCCAGGACGCGACCTCGTACACGGCTGCTCTCAAGCTCCTCAAGGACCAGTACATGTGCCCAGTGATCGAGGTGTATGCCAGGAACCTCCTGGGGAGTCGTAAACAACAACCTGGGGAACCGACCGAGGAATACCTTCAGGCACTGTCTGTGCTTGGCCGGGCCTGTGGTTGTAAGGATGTAAAGGCCGCCGTGTACACAGAGGAACTTAACCGGGATGCTTTTGTAGCGGGCCAAAGCTCCAATTACACCCGACAGCGACTGTTGGAGCAAAGTGATCTCGACCTCAACAAGGCCTCTGAACTCGCACTATCATTGGACGCAGCCTACCGGGGCATGGATGCCTACTCCTCTGCACCGAGGACGCCGCGGGGAACGAAAGCCTGGGACACGGTAGGACCATCTCATAGCGCCGTGCCACCCCAGCCACATCCCAGCAACGGCCCAACTACCGCAGCAGTGTCCCAAGGCCAGAAATGCTACTTCTGTGGCCAGGCCAAACACCCCAGAGCGCGCTGCCCGGCGAAAAATGCGATCTGCTCGGGCTGCGGGAAGAAGGGACACTACGCCAGCGTCTGCAGGGCCAAAGCCACCCCGAACCCCAGCAGCGCCACGTGTGGGCCGTGCGGGCCGCCATCTTGGGCCTCCCCAGCCACGTGCGAACCACCAGAACGGCAGCCATTTTGGACGCCTCCAGCCACATGGGGATCATGGACGCCGCCATCAGTAACACCAGCTGGGATGCAGCAGGCCCCCAACACCGCCTCATCTGATACCCGCAGCGACACACCGACCCCTACGATGGCCTCCGTTACGCTGGACCAAGCGAGACCGCACCAACTGGCCCAGTCCACAATGGACATTAAGGTAAATGATCACGATACAACCTGCCTTTTTGACTCTGGCAGCACGGAGAGCTTCATCCACCCCGACACAGTGCGGCATTGCTCTCTCCCAGTCCTGCCTGCGCACCAGCGGATTTCTATGGCCTCCGAGTCCCAGTCGGCGGACATTGGTGGCTACTGCGTGGTGACACTCTTAGTAGATGGGACTGTGTACGATAATTTTAAACTTCTTGTCCTGCCCCACCTCTGCGCTGCCGTTCTACTGGGGTTAGATTTTCAATGCCACCTTAAAAGTGTTACGATGGCGTACGGTGGACCCCTCCCCCCACTCATAGTCCGCAGCCAGCAGCTTCCAAATTGCCCGCCGCACACCAGGTGCAACCTCTCCACACTCAGAGTCACCCCCCCCCGCACTGTTTGCTAACCTCACCTCCGACTGTAAGCCCATCACCACAAAGAGCAGGCGATACAATGCCGGGGAAAGGGTTTTCATTAAAACCGAAGTGGAGCGGCTCCTGAAGGAGGGGATTATTGAGGGCAGCACCAGCCCCTGGCGAGCCCAGGTTGTGGTCGTTAACACCGGCGAGAAGCAGCGCCTGGTCATCGACTACAGCCAGACAATAAATCGCTGCACCCTTCTGGCCGCTTACCCACTCCCCCGCATAGCTGATATGATCAAACTGATCGTGCAGTACCACGTCTTCTCGACCATTGCCCTGAAATCAGCGTACCACCAGCTCCGTATCCGCCCTGAGGACCGCCAGTATACTGCCTTTGAGGCAAACGGCCGCCTCTATCACTTCCTTAGTGTTCCCTTTGGCGTCACCAACGGGGTCTCCGTCTTCCAAAAGGAGATGGACCGGATGGTCGATCTAAATGCATTGCAGGCCACTTTCCCATATCTCGACAATGTGACCATCTGCGGCCATGACTTGCAGGACCATGACGCAAACCTCGAAAAATTCCTCTGCACCACCCAACTCCTGAACCTGACGTATAACAAGGAGAAGTGCATATTCCGCACAACACGCCTCACCATCCTTGGCTCTGTTGTGGAACACGGAGTCATCGGTCCCAACCCCGACCGGATGCGTCCCCATATGGAACTCCCACTGCCCCACTGCCTCAAGGCCCTGAAGAGGTGCATAGGGTTTTTCTCCTATTACGCCCAGTGGGTCCCCTACTATGCGGACAAGGCCCGTCCGCAGATCAAGTCCACCTCTTTTCCCTTGATGGCAGAGGCCCGCTTAGCCTTCCACCGTATCAAAGAAGACATTGCCAAAGCCACCATGCACGCAGTGGACGAATCCATCCCCTTCCAGGTGGAAAGCGACGCGTCCGACTTTGCCCTGGCCGCTACCCTTAATCAGGCGGGGAGACCCGTGGCCTTCTTTTCACGAACCCTCCAGGGCCCGGAGACCAGGCAGTCCGCTGTTGAGATGGAGGCCCAGGCTATTGTGGAGGCTGTGCATCATTGGAGGCACTACCTGGCCGGAAAACGATTTACCCTGCTCACTGACCAGCGTTCAGTTGCTTTTATGTTTAACAACAAGCAGAGGGGCAAAATCAAAAATGACAAGATCTTGAGGTGGAGAATCGAACTTTCCACCTACAATTATGAGATCTTGTACCGGCCTGGGAGGCTCAATGAACCCCCGGATGCTCTATCGCGTGGCACCTGCGCCAGCGCGCAGATCGATAGACTGCGGGCCCTCCACAATGACCTCTGCCACCCGGGGGTCACCAGGTTCTTCCACTTCATCAAGGCCCGCAACCTGCCAAACTCCATTGAGGAGGTCAGGACCATGACCAGGAACTGCCAAGTCTGTGCTGAGTGCAAACCGCACTTTTATAGACCAGACAGGGCTCACCTGATAAAAGCCACTCGCCCCTTCGAGCGCCTGAGCGTTGATTTTAATGGGCCTCTCCCCTCCTCCGACCGCAATGTGTACTTCCTCAACATTATTGATGAGTACTCCCGTTTCCCATTCGCCATCCGCTGCCCGGACATGACCAGTGCCAAGGTCATTAAATGTCTGAATGACCTCTTCACCCTGTTCTGTTTCCCCAGCAAAATCCATAGCGACCGGGGCTCATCGTTTATGAGCGAGAAACTCCGCCAGTACCTGCTCGCTAGGGGTATTGCCACAAGCAGGACCACCAGTTACAACCCCCGGGGGAACAGACAGGTGGAAAGAGAGAATGCGACAGTTTGGAAGGCCGCCCTGCTAGCCTTAAAGTCTAGGGACCTTCCGACCTCCCGCTGGCAGGATGTGCTCCCCGATGTACTCCACTCTATTCGGTCACTGCTCTGCACTGCCACTAACGCCACCCCTCATGAGAAAATGTTTGTCTTCCCAATGAAGTCCACATCGGGGACTTCGCTACCGCCATGGCTGACGTCCCCAGGGCCGGTCCTACTGAGAAGACACGTGAGGACCCATAAAACGGACCCCCTGGTCGAGAGGGTCGACCTCCTCCACGCCAACCCCCAGTATGCTTACATTGCGTACCCGGACGGGTGGGAGGACACAGTCTCCATACGAGACCTCGCACCCTCGGGGGCCCCAGTAACCCACTACCCACTACCACCCACCCCACCACGATCCAATATCCAACCCCAGCAGACGGCACGCCTGGGCCCCGCGACCCGCTCGACACCCACGAGGACTACACACCAGTGCCCCAGCCTACGCGGGACTCGACGCCGGAAGCTTCACTACCCCTGCCATCGCTACGTCGATCACAGTGGCAGACAAGACCTCCGGAGAGACACCAATACACAAACTTTTAATACACTTTACCCCGCCGGACTCATTTTTAAACAAGGGGTGAATGTGGTAAACAACTGTTATACCTGCCTGTGTGGGTGTTTGTATTCCACTGTGTACATGTCTGTACATGCCTCGGCTGACTCCTCCCACGAGTCCAGGTATAAAGGTGACTGCTCCAGAGTCCCTCTGTATTCTGGACTGGTCGACCACTCGAGGCACACCTTCATTCTCTTGTTAATAAAAGCCTGTTAGTTACTCGCTTAACCTCAGTCTTTTGAGTAATTGATAGCGCATCAGAGATCATGGCTGATCATCCAAATTCAGTACACTGTTCCTGCCTTCTCTCCAATCCCTTGATCCCTTTAGTCTTAAGAAATATATCCAAATCCTTCTTGAATATATTTAATGAATTGGCCTCTACTGACTTCTTTGGCAGAGAATTCCACAGGTTCACCACTCTCTGGGTGAAGAAATTCCTCCTCATCCCTGTCCTAAATGGCTTACCCGTTATCCTTAGACTGTGACCCCTGGTTCTGGACTCCTCGACCATCGGGAACATCCTTCCAGCATCTAGTCTGTCTAGTCCTGTTAGAATTTTATAAGTTTCGATGAGATCCCCTCTCATTCTTCTAAACTCCAGCGAGTACAAGCCCAATCATCCCAATCTCTCCTTTTACGTCATTCCTGCCATCCCAGGTATCAGCCTGGTGAATCTTCGCTGCACTCCTTCCATGGCAAGAACATCCTTCCTCAGATAAGGCAACCAAAACTGCACACAATACTCAAGATGTGGCCTCAGCAAGGCCCTGTACAACTGCAGCAAGACATCCTTGTTCCTGTACTCAAACCCTCTCGCTACGAAGGATTACATACCATTTGCCTTCTTAACTGCCTGCTGCACCTGCATGCATACTTTCAGCGACTGGTGCACAAGGACGCCCAGGTCTCGTTGCACTTCCCCTTCTCCCAATCTATTGCCATTTAGATAATAATCTGCCTTCCTGTTTTTGACACCAAAGTGGATAACCTCACATTTATCCACGTTATATTGCATCTGCCATGCTTCTGTCCTATCACCCAACCTGTCCAACTCATACTGGAGTTTCTCGGCATCGTCCTCACAGCACACACGACCACCCAGCTTTGTGTTGTCTGCAAACTTGGAGATATCACACCTAGTTCCCTCGTCCAGATCATTAATATATATTGTTCCTGGAGTTCCAGCCCCGCTGATCTTATGGATGGACCCAGAGGCAAAGGGTCGACATGCAGCTGAGCCGAGCTGGCAGAGTCCTGCGCCCTCCGACTAGCACTCTCCACTGCTGTCCCTCTCTCCACAATCTGCTGATGCTCACTTATGAGCTGTGATACACAGGTGACAACACTACTCTATGTCCCGAAAGTCCGAACGCTGGTGCTGGGTGTGCTGAATTCTGCTGATGCTGCGCCCTCAGAAGTTGCAGATTCCTCTGAGGAGTCTGGCATCTCACGCTCTTCCTCCTGGACAGTGGGGACGACGGCTCTCGATGGTCCTGTGGGGGAGTCAAGGAAAATGTTGGAGACACGATGCCAAGGTTAGATGCACATTGCATTTTTCAGATGATCATCAGTCCATATGATGTAGCTTCAGAATCATTATCAGCGACTCATGCAATGCCAGTGAGAGAGATGGAAATCTATTCTGTCACAAGCTTGCGGGGTTGCACCTGCCTGTCCTTCCCCAACTTCCGCATCTCTGTCAGCCCCGAAAATCTCCAGGATGGCTTCATCCCAGGGGGTGAGCTGGGTTAATGAGGGCAGCCCTCCTCCTGCCCTGGCTCGCTCTCTCCTGTTGTGAGCTCTCTTTTCCTGCAATGAGGGAGACAAGTGGAGGTTGAGTGAGAATGAAGGAGTGAGTGCAGAGATTGCATAGAATAGATACATAGAAGGAGACAAAGATGGAGTGAGATTGCAAGACCAAGGGCCCTCCCTGTGTGTTGTCAGTTGTGTTCAAAGCATCAGAGTGAGAGGGAGTGTGAGGGCTGCATGGTCGAATAGTTAGGTGAATGTGAGCATAGAATGGCTAACGGTGCATGGATGTGAGTGTCAAGTGGGATGTGGAGGAAGAGATTGATAAGCTGAGTGCTGGTGCTGGTGAGGAAAGGCAATGGGGATCAGATTGAGGGTGATGGAAACTTCGTACAGTACTTTTGTTTCCAGTGCGATGCAGATCATGCAATCTTTTCCTGCACTGCATCCAGGTGCGCCAAGGAGTTGACTTCCCCAGCCACCTGTAGCCACACAGCCTTGGTCTGACTGGGAGGCATCTTCCTCCCTGTGGGCCCTAGCACAATCCAGCAATGCCTGGAGTGAAGCCTCATCAAATTTTGGGGCAGCACTTGCCCTCCCGCTGGCCGCTGCTCCTGCAGGCTCCTGTGCCATCTTAATGGTAAAGTTTGGAAGCCTGCAGAAGAAGCAAGGCTTGCTGTGGACCTTAAAAGCAGCAGCAATGAACGATGATGTCATATTCTGCGACTTTCTGACTGGAAATACTCAATTGCCAAGGGTTCCCACACGTTGTAAATCAATTGGTCCATTGAATTAAAATTGCATCAATCTCACAGACCCATTTAGATTCATGTGGGAAACACTAAATTCGGGGAACCTGACAGTTCCCCGCAGCTGAGTTAAAATTGACCCCATTAAATTTTAAAATTATTTTCAGAAATATCCATTTGATATTTTCTGGACTGGGCTTTATTGGGGAATGTGCTCGGGATGTTTCCAGAGCAATATCTCCTTTGGGATCTTTCCATTAATTTTATTCCACTTCATGCAAATCACAGACAGATATTTAGTTAACAAAAGTAAAGTATATATATTAGTTATTCCTGTTTGCAATTACTTCTTTTCACTCTCCTGGGATTTCATTTCCTCTCTGGGGCCCGGATTTCTGGGGCCTCGGCTTCACTTCTTCCGTTTGGATGGCACTCATCAATCATGGCCGCACAGCCAGGAAGAGACATCATCAAAAATTGGCACTCACAGGCTGCACCCCTTTCAAAGTGGATGTGTGTATGTGATTTTGAGTTTCTGCTAATTGCAGAGTCTGTGTAAGTGTGTCTGTATGCGCATGGTTGTCTGTGTTTCTGCAAATAGCAGAAACTTTTTGAGCTTGTCTGTACGTGCGTGGGTGTCTGTGTTTCTGCAAATTTCAGAGTCTGTGTGCCATGTCACTGTAAATTTTAGTTCAATGTGGGTTGGAGGGAGAGCGTGTGAGTGAGAGACAGACAGAGAGTCAGTCAGTGAGAGAGAGAGACATGAAATCAAAGGCAAGATGTGTTAGATCCATGTTTCAGTGGATAAATAATTACACGGATGCTGTACATAAACAAATAACAGGTCTTTACTGGAGGAGGGTCATCTCCAGACTGGGGTACAGAGGCATGCGCACAGCTTATATACTGGTGTGGTCACTGCCGGTACTACAGTAAACAGGGGCTGTAAAAAGTAGTTCTGACTTAAAGCACATACACTACAATTCCTCCCTTTTTAGATTAATAATAACCCCTTAATATTCAAATAACAATTACATTTTTACATGTACATTCAATAACAAAAGTCCATTTATAGATTCAGTCTTCGGGGCAGCTTCCTGACCCTTCCGGGATGGTGGCTTTCCGAAGGTTCTTGTTCTTGGTGCAGAGGTGATTCTGACCCCTTTTCATCGGCTAGTTCATCGGGTTCCAATGCTACTGGGTCTGAAGTACATGCTACCGGTATGTCAGGTTCATCCCCAGGTACTCGAGACATGGGGTTGACGCCTTACTGTGACGCTAAGATCTGATCGACGTAGCATCTCACAATTTTCTCCCTGACATCCACTGTGTACATTAATGGCCCCTGCCTTGTACATATCGTTCCGGGTTGCCACTTCTCTGTTCGATAGTCACGGGCCAAGACTGGTTGCCCTACATTTAAACTCCTTGTCAGCTTCTCATTAATGTGCTGGAATTATTTGTCCTCAACATTTCTTCGCTCATTTGCCCTGAGCAAGTCCAGACGAGATCTCAACCTTCGGTTAAAGAACATCATGGCCGGGGTCTGGTTGGTAACTGCATGTGTCGCGTTTCGGTAGGCTAATAAGAAATTGTCCATCTTATGCTGTAGTGGAATTTTCTCGTCGCACATGGCCTTTATCGCCTTCTTAAAGGTTTGTACGAACCTCTCAGCCAATCCATTGGTGGCTGGATGATACGGGGCAGATGTGTAATGCTTTACCCCATTCCTTTTCATGAATTTTTGGAACTCGTCGGACACCAACTGTGGTCTATTATCAGAGCAGATCTGCTCTGGCAAACCGTTTCTGGCAAATATGGTCCGTAGGACTGCAATTATTTTCTCTGTAGTGATTGAAGAGATCTTTGTCACCTCAGGCAACTTTGAATGAGCAACCACTGCTATTAAGAACATTGAGTCCATGAATGGACCAGTGAAATCAATGTGCACCCGTTGCCATGGAGAGGAGGGCCACTCCCATGCGTGTAGAGGGGCATGTGGTGGTGCATTTTGGACCTTCTGGCATCCTAAGCAGCTCTTAGTTAGGTCCTCGATTTGTTGATCGATTCCCGGCCACCACACATAAGCCCGAGCAAGGCTTTTCATTTTCACTCCCCCCAGATGACCTTCATGTAGCTCCTTTAGCACTCTCTCCCTTAACTTGGGTGGAATCACCACTCTGGATCCACACATCACTGTCCCCTAGCACACTGACAGCTGTTCTCTTCTGGATGAGAATGCTGGCAACAGTGCATCGCCATGTGTTGGCCATCCCCTCACCGTCAATACATATACCCGTGACAGCGTTGGATCATTGCGGGTCTCCTTCTCTATATCCGCGTTTGTTACTGGCAATCGTTCAATTATCGACGAATAAAATATCTCGATAGGTTCCACTGCTGTTGCTTCCTCCACCGTAGGCAGTGGCAGGCGTGATAGACCATCAGCGTTCCCATGCTGTTTCGTGCCTTTATATTCTATTTCATATTGAGTCGCCCCTGGAAACAGGGACCATCTTTGTAACCGCTGTGCAGTCATTACTGGCACGCCCTTCTTAGGATTAAAGATGGAGACAAGTGGTTGGTGGTCAGTCAGCAAGGTGAACTTCTGCCCATGCAGATAATGGTTGAATTTTTTCACTCCCCATATTGGCTGAGGGCCTTCCTGTCAATCTGGGCGTAGTTGCGCTCGGCTGAGGTTAGTGACCGAGAGGCAAAGTCTACTGGCCTCTCCAACCCGTCTGGGAATTTGTGCAACAGCACCACTCCAATGCCGTAGGGTGATGCATCACATGCCAAACGAATTGGTAGTGCTGGGTTGAAATGGGCCAACACCTCTTTTGATGTGATCTATTCTTTACACTTCTGGAAAGCTCATCTACGTTCGTCATCCCACTTCCATGGTACCCCTGTTTGCAGTTGGATGTTCAGCAGGTGTAATACCGGAGACAAATTTGGTAAGAACTTGTGGTAATAGTTTACAAGCCCGAGGAACGAGCTCAGTTGTGACACATTTTCCGCTGCTGGAGCCTTGACTATCGCCTCAATCTTGTCAGGGGACTTATGTAACCCCTCTTCATCGATGACGCAGCCGCGATACGAGATCTGTTTCTGGAAAAACTCGCACTTGTGGCGATTAGCTCATAGCCCATATTCCTTTAATCTGGCGAGCACCTTCTCCAAGTTAGCGAGGTGATCACCGTCATTTTCGTCCGTGACCAAGATGTCATCCAAATAACACTGGGGCCTAGAAGTTCAGTTGCGTTTGCGCCCACTTATTGCCTAAAGAGTGGTTTGCGCCGGAAGTTTTTTAGTGCCCGAAATTCAGTTGGTCCCTAAAATCAGCGTTAGCCGGTAGCGCTGCGCCGGCACCGATGACGTCATTGGTGTGCGCAGCGCCCCGGTTCCAACGTGATTCCATGCTGAAGGCCAAATTCAGTTGTGGCCGCCTCGCCCATAGCGGCTGCAAACAGCGTTTGAAAAACGGGGCCTTGCAGCTCCGAGAGGCCGGCGCATAAAGGTGGAGTGGCGGCCGGCCGCTTTCCCGGCGGCCGCCTGGCCGCACATCCCTCCCCGGACTCCTGCACCACCCCCCCATGGCATTGGTGTCTGACTCCCGCGAGCCCGGCACTTCTCCGTGGTGCCGGGCTCATTTGCCGGGGGAATCCAGCGGCGATCTCACGGCTGCAGGCAGCTCCTCCTTAAGAGAAGCAGGAGGCCTGCAGTACCCCAGCCTGCCGCACCGCAGCGGGTGGCGCAGCGGCAGCTGGACGCCTGAAATTGACTTTCATTGCCCCAAGCGAGGCGGCCAAACCCTGCAATAGCGCCCGCCTCCGTCTTGGGGTGCTGCAACTGAATTTCAGGCGGGCGCTACGGGAATCCGGGCGAGCGCTAACTTTCGGGTGCTAAAGACCTGGCGCGGCGATAGCGAATTTCTAGGCCTGGGTCCCTGGAATCCCTTGCAGGACCTGATCCATCACCCTTTGCCAGATAGCTGGAGACGAGGCTACTCCAAACCCCTGCCGGTTGTATTGATAGAGACCTTTATGGGTGTTGATTGTAAGGTAATGTTTTGAAGCTTCTTCTACCTCCATTTGCAAGTACGCCTGGGCTAGATCAATTTTGGTGAAGCGTTTACCACCAGATAGCGAGGCAAAAATATCCTCAATTCGTGGAAGCGGATATTGCACCGTGTGAAGGACTGGGTTCACTTTCACCTTAAACTCCCCACAGATGCGGACCTTCTTTGGTTCCCCAGGCGTATTACTCAACGACCTCTTCATTACAGCAACGATGGGTGTAGCCCACTCGCTCCAGTCCACTTTGGACAGTACTCCTGAATATTCCAACCCTTCCAGCTCTGCTTCAACCGCTGGTCTGATCGCATAAGGCACTGGTCTGGCCTTCAGAAATTTTGGGCTTGCATTATCCTCTATTTTAAATGTTGCTGTTATTCCTTTTAGTGTTCCTAGTCCCTCCTGGAACACTTCTTTTGAATTAGTTAGCATTTTTGACAGTCGTCCAGTTGTGAAGTCGTCATCCTTTTTGGCCTCCACCTTCAGTGCCTGTATGGAATGCCAATCTAAATGTATCTTCCAGATCCATTCACGTCCTAGCAGTGGTGGTCCTCCATTTGGCAATACATATATATCCATTTTAGGTATTTCCTGACCTTTATATGTCACTTTTCACCCTTATTTTTCCTTTGGGGTAGACTTTTTGCCCCGTATATGTCTTCAAGACAATCTCTGTAGCTTTCAAGGGTATGTGTGAAAATAGCCGCTTGTAGTCTCTTTGATTTATGACTGATAGAGCTGACCCTGTGTCCAATTCCATTTCCACTTGGAACCCAGTGTAACCCAGATAGTCTGGTGATCCTCCATTTCGGTTACATTATGTAGTTTCAGACAACCCAGCTCCTTGCTTCCGGAGTCCATGTCACTTTTCTGTTCGTCTGAACCACTGTACATCACCTGGTGTACCTTTTTTACTTCTCCTGTGGAGATTTCTTACTGTTGGTTTTCTTCCCAGACCTGCAGACTCTTGCTATGTGTCCTGCTTTCCCACACTGTCTGCACACTTGGTCCTTGAACCAACAATCTTTCTGGTCATGTGTTGTTCTGCCACAACGATAGCACTTCCCTGTTCCATAGGTCATTTCGTTGGTGCCATATTCTTGCGGTCTCCGTTGTATCTCTGCTGCGCCCCTTGCAGCTGCTTCGTGTGATACTACCATACTGAAAGCTTTGTCCAGCGTAAGGTCCTTTTCTGATAGAAGCCGTTTCTGGGTTCCTTCACTTTGAAGCCCACACACAAACTTGTCCCTTAACGTGGCTGCTAGTCCCGCTCCAAACTGGCAGTATTTTGATAGCTTGCGCAGTTCCGTTAGGTACTCAGCATTCCTTTTGACTTTCTGTTGGTTCCTTTTATGGAACTTAAATCGTTCTGCTATCAGCAGCGGTGTGGGGTTTAAGTGGTCCTGCAGGATATCTATTATGCTTTCAAAATTCTTTTTTACCGGCTTCTCTGGCGTTATTAGATTTCGCAGTAAACCATAAGTTTTTGCACCCATGGAATTTAACAGAACCAGTGCTTTATTAGCACCTGGCACTTCATTCGCCCTGCAGTACACCTCAATACATTCCACATATGTCGCCCAATCTTCGACTTCATTGTCGAACGTAGAGATACTGCCACTCTTCGGCATCCTTGGTTGTGCGTTAACTATCCCCAATGGCGCCTCCCGCACTTCCCCTTCTTCTCCGCTGGCACAAAATGGCGTCTCCCGCACTTTCCTTCCTTCCCGCGCTCGCCCGTCTTCTCCGCTGCGGCTTCGCAAAATGGCATCTCCCGCGCTCTTCCTTCTTCTCCGCGGTATGATTATATTGAAGACTGTATAGACTATGACGCTGCTATCGAAATTTTACAGCAGCTATTTGTCAAGTCCCCGAATGAAGTCTTTGCTCGACATCTACTGGCCACAACTCGGCAGCAGCCTGGGGAATCACTCGATGAATTCCTCCAGAAACTTTGCAGGCTCAGCAAAGATTGTAACCTTAAAGCAGTTACAGCTGAACAGTATCAAGAGGAACTAATGCGTGATTCCTTTATCAATGGGATTGCGTCCCCTTTTATACGTCAGCGCCTGCTGGAATATATAACCCTCAATTTATGGGCTGCTTATCACCAGGCGTGTTCCCTGGACTTGGCCAAGAAGAATGCAGACACTTATCTCCCACCACATGCACGGGCGGCGGCTATCACCCTTAATAAGTCTTTCGATAGGTCTCGGGTGGATGCCCCCGCTGAGGATGACTCTACTCTAACAGACGACGACCCTACCCTAGAGGCCTTTACTGATGATGACCCCGCCCTAGCAGCATCCTGGCAATCAGGAAGAAAGTGTATATTTTGTGGAGGTATGTTCCATTACAGAAAATTTTGCCCGGCTCGTAATGTAATCTGCAATCATTGCAGCAAGAAAGGAGACTTTTCCAAGGTATGCCAGTCACGGGCCTCTGCTAACAAGGAAGGCCGCTCCTCTAAAGTATACCATCGAGAGCTCCTGTTAGCTTCACAGCTGCTATCTATGGAGCTGCTCCTCCCTCAAGAACCACTGCTAAGGCTACAGCTGCTGAAGGAAAAATTACCCCTCCTCCCATCACAGCTGTTTTTCCCCAAAGTTTGTCCCATGCAGCTACGAATGTTTCAGTAAATGGGCACACTCTAAGCATGCTAATCGACTCCTGCAGCTCTGACGGCTTCATTAGTAAACGGGCTGTCAGCAGGTTAAAACTGCACATTTATCCCTCAGACAGGGAGATTGCAATGGCTCGGACGACTCTGACCACCAATTCTTCTGGCTTCTGTCTTGTCAACCTCATCCTCAATGGCCGCACTTATCTCTCCACCCGGCTCGGAGTACTCGAAAACTTATGTAGCGATGTGCTTCTGGGACAGGACTTCCAGAAGCAGCACAAAAGACTCACTTTTGAGTTTGGAGGGTCGAAGCCGGAGCTCAACATTTTTAAGGTGCCGTTTTGTGTGCTCTCGGCGGCCTCCCTGTTTGCCAATCTCTCCCCCCACTGTAAACCCATAGCCACCAAATTGCGGTGCTTTAGCCAAGATGACCGAGCATTTATCGAGGCAGAAATCTCTCACCTTTTAGCTGACGGTATTATCGAGCTGTGTTCATCCCCCTGGTGAGTTCAAGTCGTAATTGTGAAAAACCCTTTAAAACAACAAAAGAAACGTCTGTGTATTGATTATTCACAGACTATTAATCAATATACCGGTCTGGATGCCTACCCACTACCACGCAGAGATGACATGGTCAACAACCTTGCCAAATACAAGGGATTTTCAACCTTCGATTTAAAGAGTGCATACCATCAGGTACCGCTGAAAGACTCTGACAAAAAGTATACGGCCTTTGAGGCCAATGGTTGGCTTTACCAGTTTTGTCGCTTTCCATTTGGTGTCACCAATGGGGTGGCCGTCTTCCAATGGGCAATGGACGGCCTAGTCCGGCAAGAGAACTTGATGGATAGCTTTCCGTATTTAGACAGTATCACTATTGCCGGCCATGATCAAAAGGAGCATGATGCCAATCTTAAGAGTTTTTTGACGTTCTCCGTCGTCGCCATTTAACGTTAAACGAATCCAAATCGGTGTAATCGGTGCCATCAGTGAACATTCTAGGCTATTGGGTGGGCAACGGTGTTATTAAACAGGACCCAGAGTGACTTCATCCACTTCAGGAGCTCCCTCCCCCTACAAATCTCGGCTCTCTTCATCGGGCACTTGGCATGTTTGCTTATTACGCAAAGTGGATACTTCACTTCTCCGATAAAATACAGCCGCTGCTTCATGCGAAGTCTTTTCCATTAGAAGCAACGGCTAGTTCTGCCTTCAACCTCCTCAAACGACAGCTGGAGAAAGCCACACTTCGCTCCATTGATGAAAACCTTCCTTTTGTGGTCGAATGCGATGCATCGGATGTGGCGATCTCGGCTACCTTGAATCAAGGTGGTCGGCCCATGGCATTCCTATCCCAGAACCTTACAGGGTAGTGAACTCCATTACTCCCCCCATCAAGAAGGAAGCTACAGCCATCATCGAGGCTGTACACCAATGGAGTCATTTGCTTGCTCGGCATCATTTCATGCTCATAACTGACCAGCACTCTGTGGCCTTCATGCTGGATAACCGGAAGTGCACGAAAATCAAAAATAATAATATTCAACTCTGGAGGATGGAGCTGGCTGCCTTTGGATATACTATCCGTTACCGACACGGCAAACAGAATGTGGCCCCAGATACCTTCACATGGGCATTTTGCTCTTCAATGTCAATGTCGACTCTGGCGGATCTGCATATGGACTTATGCCATCCTGGCGTTACCCGTATGTTGCACTTTGTGCACTCCAAAATACTACCATTCTCAATGGAGGACGTAAAGAAAACATACTCCTCCTGTAGGATTTGTGCAGAATTGAAAACACAATTCTTCCGCCCATCAGATGACTTACTCATACATGCAATGCAGCCTATGCTGAGGCTCAGCATAGACTTTAAAGGGCCATTGCCTCCATCGACGCGGAACATCGACCTACTTACGATGGTAGACGAGTATTCACGCTTTCCCTTTGCCTTCCCCTGTCCTAATATGCTTAACTCTACGGTAATAAAATGCCTTGATCAGGTCTTTTCCCTCTGTGGGATGGCCAATTTTATACACACAGATCGAGGTCCCTCCTTTATGTCGAGTGAACTTAAAACTTATCTCTCCCAACGGGGAATCGCCTCGAAGAAGACGACACCATATCACCCAATCGACAATGGACAGGTTGAACGATACAATGCCATCATCTGGAATGCTGTTCGTCTGGCACTGAGGTCATGCAACCTACCAGACCAGCAGTGGGAAACTGTGCTCCCCGATGTGTTACACTCTATCAGGTCTCTTCTCTCCACATCCACCAATGTCACACCTCATGAGCGATTCTTCAAGTTCCAGCGTCGCTCTACACATGGGACATCTCTACCCTCATGGTTGGTGGCTCCAAGCCCTGTGCTACTCCGGAGGTTCGTCCGGTCGGCCAAGAACGACCCTCTCATTGATGAGGTGGAGTTAACGGAGGTAAACCCCACGTATGCGCACGTGCGGTAACCCGATGGCCGGGAGTCCACTGTCTTGCTCAGAGATCTGGCTCCCTGCCCAACCGTTCACACGGGCCTGAATAATGTAGGATTCCACGCTGATGATGTCAACACTCCGCACCCCTATGAAGATGACGCCATACCTGGGACATTGAGGGATCTGCCGGCAGTGCTACCAGATCGACTCAGGGAGCGGAAAGCTCCCCGTAGGATGGCCACCCGAAATTAGGACGCCCGACAATCTCAGGCAAAACCCAGGATGAGGCCAGCAGTGTGCCTGTGGGGACCCGCACCCGGAGCCATGATATTCCCAGGCCTCCACAGGATGATCAAGATGACGCAGACTCTACCGACCTACCGGTATGGGCCAAGCGACCCAGGGACCAGGACACGGTCCGGGGAGACATGCCTTCCGGTCACAAGCAGAAAGCTAAATGACTATGGCTATTTTTGTTCCGCCTAGTCAGTTAAAGGAAGACTGGACTTCCAAAGCTTTTAGGGAGGAAGAATGTCATAAACCGCAACTTCTACAAGAAGTACTACTGAACAGCCAGCTGAGGGCACCGCCTGAGGAGTATAAATACTTGGGCGTGGGCCCACCTTGGACTGCGACAGTCTGGAAACAGGAAGCTAGTGACTACTAACTAGATCTCCATGTTTTGTTACAAGTCGATTAAAGCCTTGCTTTATGTACAACCAAGTGCATAGTGAGTCTTTATTACATCAAATACGTGGCTAGAGGAATGGTGCAGGAGGAGTGATAAAAATTCCTGGGACATTGGAACCTGTTCTGGCGGAGGTGGGAACAGTACAAAGTGGACGGTTTGCACCTGGGCAGGACCAGGAACGATGTCCAAGGGGAAGTGTTAGCAAGTGCTGTTGGCAGGGGTTTGGAACCTGTGCAGGGAGACAGAGAAAAGGGAAACAAGAATAGAAGCAAAAGATCGGAAGAAGAAAAGCAAAAGTGGAAGGCAGTGAAATAAAGGATGTAAATCAAACAGGGCCACAGGAAATAATAATTGTAAATGGACTAAGAGTGTTAAAAAAACAAGCCTGAAAGCTTTGTGTCTTAAAGCGAGGAGCATTCGTAATAAGGTGCATGAAATAGATGCGCAAATAGATGTGAATGGATATGATATAATTGGGATTACAGAGACATGGCTCCAGGGTGACGAAGGCTTGTAACTCAACATCCATGGGTATTCAATATTCAGGAAGGATGGGCAATATGTAAAAGGAGGTGGGTTAGTGTTGCTGGTTAGAGAGGAGGTTAACACAATAGTAAAGAAGGAAATAAGCTCGGATGATGTGGGATCTGTATGGGATGAGCAGCGAAATACCATGGGGCAAAAAACATTACTGGTGTGGCGTACCAATCACAGAAAGGACACAATCCGCTTTCCGGACTGTAGACTATAAATCAGGAGTCATGCCTTTAAGAAGGATCACACCTTTAAGAAACTCGATCTGCAACATAGATAAGCCCAGAGCGGGGAAGGATCAGTCAAAGCTGTGCACTGATGAAAGGCAGTCGTAATTTGTGTAGTCTCTGACTCCATTTTGTGTTCAGCATGCAGCCTCAACAATTAAACCTTTTCTGTTGAAGCTCTCCGAGTTCAGTATTTTTTGCTAGGAGTACGTAGACTCCTACATTGGTGACCCCGACGCTCAGGATGACTCCTAAGCGGAACCATGGCTGACACAAACGCAGTTTCTGTGAAGCTGCCGGAGTTCTGGGAGAACCTGGCCACCGCCTGGTTCCTTCAAGCTGAATCGCAATTCTGCCTCCGCGGCATCACCGCCGACGCAACGATGTACGACTACATCCTCGCCTCCCTCGGCAGCTGCACAATCACGAAAGTCTGGACAACAATACAAAACCCTCCGGAGGAAGGCAAGTACGCACATCTCAAGGCCGCGCTCATTTAAAAATTCACAGCCTACCAATTCTTGCGCACCTGCCACCTCCTCGACCTCCCGGGCCTCGGTGACTCCATGCCGTCGGACTTGCTCTCACACATGCTTGCTCTGACCGACAAGAAACCGCCCGGCTCCCTCTTCCACACGCTCTTTATCCGCCAACTACCTCCCAGCATCCGCCCGGCGGTCATGGCGTCCAGCCTCACGGAACTCGAGGCCCTGGCCGACAAAGCCGATAAGCTCCTGTCCACCAGCTCCCACCACGCCGGATCGGTACCCCATATCGCACATTCAAGACTTCTCGGCTAGACTGGCCGGCCGCTCAGTCTTCTCCAAAGTCGACCTGGAGCGTGGTTACCATCAGGTGCCAGTCCACCACACAGACATTCCCAAGATGGCCATAATCACCCCTTTTAGGCTATTCGAGTTCCTCCGAATGCCCTTCGGCCTCAAAAACGCGGCCCAGTCCTTTCAGCAGCTCATGCACTCGGTCCTCCAGGACCTGAAGTTCCTCTTTGTCTACCTGGATGATATCCTGGTAGCTAGTTCCTCCAAGCAGGAACTCATCGAGCACATCTGCACCCTGTTCCAGTGGCTCAGTGAGCACGGGCTCATCATCAGCCCAGCCAAGTGCCAATTCGGCCTCAGCAGAATCGAATTCCTCGGCCACCACATCATGCAGGACGGAGCCATTCCCCTGCCCGCCAAGGTGCAAGCTGTCCAGCAGTTCCCCCGGCCTACCACCATCAAAGGCCTCCAGGAGTTCTTGGAGATGATCAACTTTTACAACAGCTTCATTCCCGGAGCGTCCTCCCTCATGCGGCCCCTATACGAAGCCCTCCGGGGTAAGAAAGACAGAATGGCGATCGAGTGGTCAGCGGACATGTTGACCGCTTTCGACTCGACCAAAAAGGCGCTCGCTGACGCCACCATGCTCGCTCACCCACAGCCCAATGCCAGGGTGGCCCTCACCACGGACGCCTCCGACCACGCGGTCGGCGCCGTGTACGAACAGTGAGTCGACGGGGCCTGGCAACCGCTGGCCTTTTTCAGCCGCCAACTGCGCCCCCGGAGGACAAATACAGCGCCTTTGACCACGAGCTCCTCACACTGTACCTGGCAGTCAGCCATTTTAGATTTCTTCTGGAGGGCCGCCCCTTCACTGTGTTTGTCGACCACAAACCCCTGACATTCGTGATGGCGAAATCTGCGGACCCGTGGTCAGCCAGGGAACAACGACAGCTCGCCGCGGTGTCCGAATTCATCACAGACATCCGGCACGTCTCCGGTCGAGATTACGTGGTGGCCGACTGCCTATAGCACCCCGCCATCCACAGCGCCCACCTGGCAGTGGACTATGCTCAACTGGCAGCGGAGCAACGCACCGACCCTGATCTGCTCTCCACGCCCACAACCCTCCCAGGGCTGCGACTGACCGACATTGCCTGTGGCTCGTCCGCCATCGCAGTCAAATGTGACACCTCCTTGGTGCAACCCCGCCCCATAGTCCCGGCGTACTGGCGAAAACGGGTGTTCGACATCGTCCATGGCCTCTCACACCCCGGCACCCGCGTGTCCATTAGACTGCTGGCCACACGATTTGTCTGGCGCGGCCTGCGCAAAGATGTGCGTATCTGGTCCAGATCCTGTAAAGCTTGCCAGCGTGCCAAAATCCACCAGCACGTCAAAGCCCCACTCCAGGAGTTCACCGTGCCAGAAAGAAGGTTTGAACACATCCACATCGACCTCGTCGGCCCCCTGCCACCATCACAAGGTCACACGCACCTGCTGACAATCGTGGACCGTACCACCCGCTGGCCCGAGGCCATTCCACTGACATCCACCACCACCGCCGACATCGCGAGGGCGTTCATCGGTACCTGGGTCCCTCGGTTCGGCGTCCCCTCTGACATGACTTCGGATAGAGGACCACAGTTCACCTCTGATCTGTGAATCGCCATCGCCCGAAAGCTTGGGGTGGCCGTTCACCACACCACGGCTTACCACCCCCAAGCCAATGGACTCTGCGAGTGATTCCATAGGGCCATGAAGGCGTCCCTCCGTGCCAGCCTCGAGGGCGAGGTTTGGATCGACCGCCTCCCGTGGGCGCTACTTGGCCTACGCTCCGCGGTCAAGGAAGGCCTGCAAGCCTCGGTGGTGGAACTCGTGTACGGCCAGCCGCTGCTCATACCCGGAGAGTTCCTGCCCACTGCTGTGACCCCCTGGTCGGCTGACCAGCAACGCCGTGCTTTCACCAACAGAGCACAACAGTTCACTCCGGTACCCACCGGCTGGCACGGCGAACCAGCAACCCGCGTACCACCTAGCCTGCACATGGCCAAATTTGTTTTCGTGCACCATGACGCCCACCGAGGACTTCTACGGCCCCCATACGATGGACGCTACAAGGTACTCCAGACGGGGAACAATTTCTTCCTCCTTGAGGTGGGCGGCAGAACTGAAAAGGTGTCGGTGGACCGGCTCAAGCTGGCGCACCTAGAGCCCGATGAACCCATTCAAGTGGGCCAACCCCCACCGCGGGACAGACCGCCTAAGAGCCCGATGGGTCTGACCACCCCGCTCCCGACACCAACCGCCAAGAGCTGTTCCGGCCGTGCCATCAAGCTGCCATGCTAGTTTGTACGCTCCCTACGAGTGGATTCTGGGGGGAGCTGTGTGGCGTACCGATCACAGAAAGGACACAATCCGCTTTCCGGTCCGTAGACTATAAATCAGGCGTCATGCCTTTAAGAAGGATCACACCTTTAAGAAACTCGATCTGCAACATAGTTAAGCCCAGAGCGGGAGAGGATCAGTCGAAGCTGTGCACTGATGAAAGGCAGTCGTAATTTGTGTAGTCGCTGACTGCATTTTGTGATCAGCATGCGGCCTCAACAATTAAACCTTTTCTGTTGAACCTCTCCGAGTTCAGTATTTTTTGCTAGGTGTACGTAGACTCCTACACTGGGAGTTATATGCAGACCCCCAAACAGTAGTGGTGAGGTTGGGGAAGGCATTAAACAGGAAATTAGAGATGTGTGCAATAAGGGCACAGTAGGTATCATGGGTGACTTTAATCTCCATATAGATTGGGCTAACCAAAATAGTAACAATACTGTGGAGGAGGAATTCCTAGAGTGTATATGGGATCGTTTCCTGGACCAATATTGCGAGGAAGCAACTTGAGATGAGGCCATCTTAGACTTGGTATTACGTAATGAGTAAGGATTAATTAGCAATTGTGTTGTGCGAGGTCCCTTGGGGAAGAGCGATCATAATATGATAGAATTCTTCAATAAGATAGAGAGTGATGTAGTTGACTCAGAGACTTGGGTCTTGAATGATATAAAGGGAAACTATGATGGTATGAGGCGCGAGTTGGCTAAGGTGGATTGGGGAATGTTACTTAAAGGGTTGACGGTGGATAGGCAATGGTAAATCTTTAAGGATCGCATGGATGAACTTAAATAATTTTTTCATCCCTGTCTGGCATTAAAATAAAACATGAAAGGTGGCTCAACCGTGCCTAACAAGGGAAATTAGGGATAGCATAAGATCCAACGAGCAGACATATAAATTGGCCAGAAAAAGCAGCACACCTGAGGAGTGGGGGCAGCTTAGGATTCTGCAAAGTAGGACAAAGGGATTAATTAAGAGGTGGAAAACAGAATATGAGTGTAAGCTTGCAGTGAAGATAAAAACTGACTGTAAAAGCTTCTATAAATATGTGAAGTGAAATAGATTGGTGAAGTCAAGTGTACATCTCTTGCAGTCAGAATCAGGGGGATTTATAATGGGGAACAAAGAAATGGCTGACCAATTAAATACATACTTTGTTAATGTCTTCACAAGGGAGGACAAAAATAACCTGCCAGAGAGGCCGGGGAACATAGGGTCTAATGAGAGGGAGGAACTGAATTAAATCAGTATTTGTAGGGAAATGGTGTTAGGGAAATTGACGGGATTGAAGGCCGATAAATCCCCAGGGCTTGACGATCTACAGCCCAGGGTACTTAATGAAGTGGCCCTAGAAGTAGTAGATGCATTGCTGGTCATCTTCCAAAATTCTATATATTCTGGAACAGTTCCCATGGATTGCGGTGTAGCTAATTTAACCCCACTATTTAGAAAAGTTGGTAGGGAGAAAAGGGTAATTATAGGCTGGTTAGCCTGACATCGGTAGTGGGAAAAATGCTAGAGTCCATTATAAAAGATGTAATAGCAAAACACTTGGAAAACAGTGACAGGTTCGGACAAAGTCAACTTGGATTTACAGAAGGTAAATAAAGCTTGACAAATCTACTGGAACTTTTTGATGATGTAACTGGTAGAATTGATAAGGGAGAACCAGTGGATGTGGTGTATTTGGACAAGGTCCCACATAAGAGATTAGCATGCAAGTTAAAGAGCATGGAATTGGGGGTAAGGTAATGACTTGGATAGAGAACTTTTGGCAGACAGAAATCAAATGGTTGGAATAAACGGGTCTTTTTTGATTGGCAGGCAATGACTAGTGGGGTACTGCAGTGATCAGTGCCAGGACCCCAGCTATTCACAATATATATTAATGATTTAGACGAGGGAACTAGATGTAATATCTCCAAGTTTGCAGACGACACAATGCTGGGTGGGGGAGCGTGCTGTGAAGAGGTTGCAGAGAAAATCCAGCATGATTTGGACAGGTTGGGTGAGTGGGCAATTGCATGGCAGATGCAGTATAATGTGGATAAATGTGAGGGTATCCTCTTTGGTGGCAAAAACAGGAAGCTCGATTATTATCTGAATGGCAATTGCTTGGGAAAAGGGGAGGTGCAACGAGATCTGGGTGTCGTTGTGCACCAGTCGCTGAAGGTAAGTATGCAAGTGCAGCAGAATTTTAAGAAGGCAAATGGTGTGTTGGCCTTCATAACAAGAGGATTCAAGTACAGGAGCAGGGATGTCTTGTGCAGTTCTGCAGGGCCTTGGTGAGGCCACACCTTGAGTATTGTGTGCAGTTTTGGTCGCACTATCTGAGGAATGATGTTCTTGCCATGGAGGGAGTGCAGCAAAGATTCACCAGACTGATACATGGGATGGCAGGGATGACGTAAGGTGAGAGATTGCGGCGATTAGGCATATACTCGCAAGAGTTTAGAAGAATGAGAGGGGATCTCATTGAAACTTATAAAATTCCAACAGGACTAGACAGACTAGCTTCAGGAAGCATGTTCCCGATGGCGGGTGAGTCCACAACCAGTGGTCACAGTCTAAGGATAAGGGGTAAACCATTTAGGACAGAAATGAGGAGAACCTTCTTCACCGAGTAAGTGGAAAACCTGTGGAATTCTCTACCACAGATGGCAGTTGAGGCCAATTCATTAATATATTCAAGAAGGAGTTAGATATATTTCTTAAGGCTAAGGGGATCAAGGGATATGGGGAGAAAGCAGAGACAGGGTACAGAGTTTGGATGATCAGCCATGATCTCATTGAATGGCCTACTTCTGCTCATATCTTCTATGTCTCTATGTTTCATCCTTAACTAACCTACTGGAGGTACTCAAACACATCACTGGCCTGTAGGGCAGGCGAAATGCAGCTGCAATGACCCAGTCGGATTATAATGCAGCAAAGGGCAGCACGGTGGCATAGTGGTTAGCACTGTTGCCTCACAGCGCCAGGGATCTGAGTTCGAATCCGGCCTCGGGTGACTGTCTGTGTGGAGTTTGCACATTCTCCCCGCGTTTGCGTGGGTTTCCTCCGGGTGCTCCGGTTACCTCCCACAGTCCAAAGATGTGCGGTTTAGGTTGATTGGCTATGATAAATTGACCCTTAGTGTTAGGGGGATTAAATACGTGGGGTTACGGGGATAGGGTGGGATATGTTTTGGTGTAGGGGTTACGGGGATCTGGTGGGATATGTGTCGGTGCAGGCTTGATGGGCCGAAATGGCCTCTATCTGCACTGTGGGGTTTCTGTGATTTCTGAAAGGACAAGGTTCCACATCTACAAAGGTTGAGAAATTATGAGATAGGGTGGAAGATCTGGCACTGCACAGAGAACTAATTACAAAATGAAAATAGGCTATTGACAAATGGAAATCATTATGATACAGGAGACTATTGAACCTCTGGGATCTTCTTTGGTACCATTTTTGTAATAATATTTTGTTCAATAGAAACTCAATGGGGCTGAGGGTATCTTAGACACAAAAACAATTAAAACCATGCCAGCATAGGTTACACTGCAAAACCATAGAAATGTACTGGGCGAGTGCATGTCATTTGACCCATTCTATCTAAATGGGTTCTTTGAGACATGAATCAAAAACTATCTTCACTGTCCTCCTCTCGCCACAGAAAATTATTTGCTCTCTTTATAAATATTCATCCAACTTTTCCTTATCTACTCCCTGAGGAAAAACATTCCGTGCTCCAGCACCCCTTTGCATAACGAAGTTTCATCTAACCTCTCTTTGTGGCCAATTTAAGTCGAGCACTATTTAATGCTCGCTGCCCAACTAGATGGAATAATCTCTCCCTCTTCACGCTAACGAAATTGTTGAAAAGTTTTAAAACATCTATTAAATCTACTCTTGTCTTTCGCTGCTCCAGTGCAAATAGTCCCAACATCTTGTCCCTCACCAACAGTATATTTCTGATCAATGGCATCATCCTGGCGTGTCTACACTGCCCGCTCTCAGTGGATTTAATGGCCTTTCCACAATGAGGGACCAACGCTGTCCCTGGTTTTCTAACGGTGGCCTCACCAGTATTTTGTAAAGATTCATCATCACTTGTTTATGCTTGTGATTAATGTCCTTGTCCATAAAACAGTAATTTCTGTTGGTTTGCTCATGAACTTTCTAGGAATTGAATATTTGGATCCCTATCGCTGGCTGTCGATCTACACCCTTCAGCTCCTTCCCATTGAGAGCCTGCACCCATTCTTTGGCGTCTCTCGCACAACCAGGCGGGATCAACGATTAACAATTTGTAACTGATTCAAAGTTGCTGGTATTTATGTATTATGATTTGGAACAATGTGTAACCGCATAATAAGACCGTAATTCTTTCTGACCGTCTGCAAATGTTCATCCAAACACAGAAGACTTAATATTAGTTGTATTGTACCTGAGTTTCTGGCAGTCTTTTTAACAGATCACTTGCAACAATTGTAATAATTAATAACATTAAGAAAAGTAATTAATTTTACATTCATTTACACCTTTGTATGGGAGACTGATTGAGACAGAATATCAATAATATTACTCATGATAATTTCATCGACAGCACAAAACAAGAGTAGACTCCATCTTTGTGCTGAGTGAGAGATACAGTTAATGTACAATCGAGATTTAAAGTCAGTATCTGGGACAAAAGAGATGAAAGGTCACATCGATGAACCGATTTCCGACTATTTCCTCCATTCGAACACTGATCACGGGACATGAGCCCGTGCCGTTTGTCAATGAGGAATGGAGTCTGATAGAGAGACCCGCGCTTGCAATATTCAAAACCAAACCTGCAGGAAAGTTGCCATTATCGGCGATCGCAAGAGCTTTGATTGTTTCGGCACCAAATTAAACGTTATTGATGATTTTAATGTGGCGCGCCAGATCCCAGTAACGGGAACGGGAGTGTAAAGTGGATTCCTCTGTTGCTCAAAATCCACTGCTGAACCTCATCCTTGTTATCTTTGATCCCTGAACTTGAAATGTGCTAAATTTGCAGGAGGAGGATATGTTTACGCAACGAAAGAAGTATGAAAAATTAAGCACTGCAGACCTCAAACGCTAACTGCAAAATGGAAGAAATGTTCACACAAGTTCTCAACACATTACCAGAAAGAAGGAAGTTCTACGGTGAAAAAGGAGTTGAAATGGAAATTTAGTCATGAGGAAGCTTTCGTTTGATTGTTTCTTTTTATTCTTATTTTCTAACTATTCTCTGAATCAGTGCCCAGGGGGATTTTACCATCTTCTTCAGCTCTTCTCTGAATTTCCTCTGGGTCGCTACATAAATACATGAGTTTTGAAAGCAACTCAAAAACTTCAACATTGTTCCAATTTCACTGGCGATATATCCAGGGTCTGTGCGGTCACCTCCATAATAGGTGTTGTTTGCCAGTCTTGTAGTTACAAAACTCACGGCATTTGTCATCCACAACAATATAAAACTGCCCGATATAGTGAACAGTAAAGTGATGGATTTCCTTCGACTCTCCATCTCTGGATCGCTCTGATTCTCACTTCTGTGACCCCGGAGACCCCTGCGGGCTCTGCTGGCCACTAAAATACGTCTGACTGTCAAATAATTTAACAACGCAATTAAAGTAAAAGGAAGCCAAACTAACCAGGCGCTGTCAAACCAGATGTAGGCTACACCCGGAGGTGAGGAAACAAAAGCCACACTGTTCCGGCAGCCCCACTGCACCTTGTTAATTATTTGTTCAGCTTCAAATGCAAACAAAATGGGGAGGCCCCTTAAAAAGATTAGGACCGTGAATGCTGCAGTTCTCTTGGTGCAATACTTTGCTTTAAACTTCTGGCAGCAGATAACAACACATCGGTCAAATGTGAAGGAGATGGTAAACCAAACAGATAAATCGAGGGTGGCAGTAGTGATGTATAAAATGAACTTACACACGGGAGTGTGGTACAGGAATGAAAGTGGAAAGTGATAATTGAAAATCTGATACACTATTACATTGAAGATCAAGACCAGTAGATCTGCTGTTGCCATGGCCACCATGTAGACAGAGATACACTTGGAAAGGCCGCAGTTTCTTTGGGAGAGAATCACCATCGTCACCAAATTGGCTGTAAGAAAGAGAGAGGAGAGAAATAATGTTCTATTGTCTGATTGAAATATATATGGACATAGCTGTTGAGATCATTTTATTCCATTCAGTGTGATTATCTACACGGAGCATTGTGAGAACAGGATTAGTATTGGAGCCATTACCTGGGAAACCCACACACACGTTATAAGGAGCTTTTGCAGTGCTCACTCTCCACGGGGATCAAGATGGTCCAGAATTACGCTAAAATCCTTGGGTTGAAGCTTCAAAGAACATGGTAAGATCAGTAAGATTATCGGATTAAGTCTAATGCTGACCTCTAGAAAACTCATTAACTTATTAAAACAGGCTGTATGTACCTGAATACAATTAACCTCGATTAACAAAAAAGAGATTACAATAGCTCACCTGGGACACCGACGGCCGCGATAATCGGGAAGTAAATCTCTTTGATCAGCAGAATAGTTGGTCGCCCCATTTTCAGTGAGAATGGATGAATTCTGTAGGAGCTGAAATAATCTGACTGGCGCACGGCTGAGGCAATGGAAGGGAGCTTATATTTATCCACACATCAACCCTCCAGCGAGTCAATTAGGTTAAATCATAATGAGCATTAGTTACAGTCATTTAACAAATAGACTCATGTAAAGTGTTTGTTTAGCTGATACGTCAGATTAAGAGAAAGCTGTGAAACTGTTGTTGGACAATTTCAAAAAAATGCAGATTTAAAACATTGTCTTTTTGTATGAAGTGCAACCTCCCAGTACTGGTGCTGACCCTATTCCTACATGTCTGGAGAAGGCAGCTCCCCAGGCAATAATCGTCATGACCCTGCCCTTGATTCATTCCTAGTGCAACAATTCCTCCAGTACAGGCAGTGAAACACGTCCTGCAATATTGGTGATGAACTCAGTCTGGCAGCATTAGAGGTGACTGTGCTCCTCCTGTACTAGTGGTACCCTACATTTAAATTAGAGGGACATATTTCCTCCTGTACAACTGGCACAATACACTTACGCTAGATGTGTCCGAACTCGTTAGGCACTAGTACCATGCCTGCACTGGTGTTGAATGTGCTGCTGTGGTAATAGTGGTAACTCTAAACTAACACTAGTATTGACAGTGCTCCTCCGGTACTAGTCGAATATCCCCTCATACACTAGATGTGCGTGTTCTCCACCTCTCCCAGTGTTACCTCTACACTTACACTAGATGTGACCATCCCCCTCCTGTCCCAGTGCTACCCCAACACTTACACTAGATGAGATTGTGCCCCTCCTGTCCTAGTGTGTCCCCTAAACTTACACTAGATGTGACCGTGCCCGTCCTGTCCCAGTGTTACCACTACACTTACAATAGATGAGATCGTGCCCCTCCGGTCCCAGTGTTAGCTCTACACTTACACTAGATTTGTGCAAGCTACTCTGCTAATAGCGGTATTAATAAAATTACACCAGTGGTGAAAATTGTCCTCCGGTACTAGTGCGACACCTACGCTTACACTAAAGGTGACTGTGCTCCTCCGGTACTAGTTGTACCCCTATATTTACATTAAATTTGACTGTGCTCCTCCCATACTTGTGGTCCCCGACATGTAAACTTGTTCTGAACGTCCTGCTCAACAAGCTGCGCTTTCACTTTATGTAACCTTGCTCCTCTGGTACTTGTTGTAAATTGACTTATACTACAGATGAGCATTCACTAGTGGCATGCCTACACTTACACTTACAGTGACCATCCTTCTCCAGTGCTCGTGTAATCACTACACTAACAGTAGTGTTGACCGTGCTACTATTACACTATTAGTAACCTACACTTACACTAGTGTTGTCCATTCTCCTCATACACTGGTGGTAACGTACACTTACACTAGAAGTGACCGTGCTCCTCCTACAAAGTGGTACCCCCACACTTACATTAGAGGTAACAGTGCTCCTCCGGTACAAGTGGTACGACTACACTTAAACTAGGTTTGAGCATGATTCTCTTGTATTAGTTGTACCCATAAAATTACACTGGAAATAATAGTGCTCCTCCGGTACTAGTGGTACCTCTACAATTACACTGGAAATATCAGTGTGCCTCCAGTACTAGTGGTGCCTCTACAATTACAACAGTAGTGAACGTGCTCCTTCAGTACCTGTGATACACTAGAATTGTACCTGCTCCTCTGGTACGAGTGTTACCCCTACACTTATACTAGTGGTTACCGAGCTCGTCCTGTACTCGTGGTTTCCTACACTAACCCCAGCGATGATGGTGAATCTACGGTGCTTGTGGTAGCCTTACACTTAATAGCAAAAAAACTTGATTTTCTATAGCGCCTTTAACTTAGTAAAACTTCCCAATGCGCTTCACAGGAGCATTATCGAACAGGAATTGACACCAATCCACATAGGGAGATGTTAGTTCAGATAATGCAAATCCTGATCAAAGAGGAAGGCTTTACTGAGCGTTTTAAAGCAGGAAAGAGAAGTCGGGAGGCGGAGAGGTTTAGGAAAGGAATTCCAGTGCTTAGGGCTTTGGTAGCTGAAGGCACGGCCGCCAATGTTTGAGTGATTAAAATCACCGAAGCTCAATAGGCCGGAATTGGAGAAGCACAGATATCTCAGAGGGTTGTGGGCTTGAGGAGATTACAGAGATAGGGAAGGGCTAGGCCATGTGGCGATTTGGGAACAAGGATGAACATTTTAAAATCGAGGCATTTCTTAACCGGGAGCCAATGTTGGTCAGAGAGCACAAGGATAATGTGTGAATGGGGCTTAGTGCGAGTTAGGAGATGGGCAGCAGCATCTTGGATGACCTCAAGTTAACGGCAAGTAGGACGTGGGTGACCGCCCATGAGTGCATTGGAACAGACAAGTCTAGAGGTAAGAGAGGCTTGGATGAGGGTTTCAGCCGAGATGAGCTGAGACAGGGGCGTGGTCGGGGGATGTTCTGGAGGTGGAAATAGGCAGACTTGGTGATGGTGCGGTTATGTGATCGGAAGCTCAACCCGGGGTCAAATATGACACGAGATTTGCAAAGTGTCTGAATCAGCCTCAGACATTCGCCAGAGTGAGGGATGGAATCCTGTGCTGGGGAATGGTGTTCGTGGTGGGAATGTTGAAAATTACTTTGGTCTTACTTATATTTAGTTAGAGGAAATTGCTGCTAATCCAGTAATTGATGTCGGACAAGCTGTGTGACAGTTTAGCAAAGGTGAAGGGGTCGAGAGAGGTGTATAGGTGGAAACTGATGTTGTGATTTCGGATGGGGCACATGTGTGCTGATGACACCCAGCTGTACCTCACTACCACATCTCCCGATACCTCCACTGTCTCTAAATTGTCGCACTGCTTATCCTACACCCAGCACTGGATCACAAGAATTCTCCTCCAATTAAATAATGGGAAGACCGAAGCCATTGTTTTCAGTCCCCACCACGAAATCCGTTCCCTAGCAACCGACTCTATCCCTCTCCCTACATTAAAGGTGGCCGTGCTTCTCCTGTACTGGTGGTAACCTACACTTACTCTGGAGGTGACCGAGTTTTTCCGGTACCAGTGTCACCCTACATGTGAATGTGCTGCTCCAGTATTACTCGCACCACTACATTTACACTTGTTTAGAGAGGGCTCCTTCACCACTGGTGATACACGACACTTATACAAGATGTGACCCGTGCAGAATATGCGGTGGAAATGCCTGGTTCTGATTTTCTGACGTTCTAAAATTTCCAGCACCCGCTCTGCCCACTGGATAAAAATGGGAGTTTAAATTATTGGAATTTCCCCCTGTACCGTCCGCATTCTGACTCACAAACCCCCATCAAAGAGATGCTGCTTGTTGCTCGGTGGCCGTTGTCAGGAGTGATTCCATATGGAACCACTTTATTAGGGTTGTGTACTTTGGGGAAACTTTCTTTCTGATGAGTCCATGTTTTTGGCCTTTACCTATCTCCAGCTCGCTAACGGTTTCTCCATCACCACCAGCGCTGAGGGATTGACTTGGAACTTTCCCCTGTACCTGAGTCTATGAAGAGCAGGACGAGGGAAATTATGAGGAGCAGCAGGGCAAGCAGGCAGCTGGAAACTCGCTTCAGGACGACGTCAGCCAAGAGAGCCCAGTGCCCACTGTCAGATATCTGTGACCGCAGGTCAGAGGCGGCACCAGAACAGCAATAAGACATTGACATCTGAAAAATGAACCAATCCTGCTATCACGGAGCTCTCCTCCACAACTATCGAGTCTCCCATCGGAAAACATCCTGATTCTCTTTTTACAAACAATGACATAGAATCTACAGCACAGAAACAGGCCATTCGGCCCAAATGATGCAGGCCTCTGTTTAGGTTCCAGACGAGCCTTCTCCCGCCCTACTTCATGTAAACCTATCAGCATATCCTTCTATTCCTTTCTCCCTCATGTACTTATCGAGCTTCCCATTAAATGCATCTCAGCTATTTGCCTCAATTATTCCTGTAGTACTGGGTTCCACATGCTCACAACATTCTGAGTAAAGAAGTTTCTCCTGAATTCCTTGTTGGATTTATTAGGGAATATCCAATGCGGTCCCTAGTTCAGGATAATCCAGCAAGTGGAAACATCTTCTCTACATCTCCCCTATCAAAGCTCTTCATAAGTTGAAAGACTTCTATCAAACCACCCATCTGCCTTCTCTTTTCTGCAGAAGGAAGCCGCAGCTTGTTCAATTTTTCCTGATAGTTATAACCTCTCAGTTCTGGTATAAAACTTGTAAATATTTGTTGAAAGTTCTCTAGTGCCTCTGTAGCCATTTTGCAATCCGTCTATCTCGCCGGGACACCCCACCTTGCCCGAATTATTTCCCCTTATTGAAATAGTACTAAAAATGAAAGGAAGCCTTTCAGTGTGTTTTGCACTTTGGATAACCCGCGGTGCCCCTGCCGTTTCCTACAATTATCGCCCTTTCATCCCAAACTCTCCCTTCCCCTCAGTTGGCCTTCACCAACAGGTGGTTCTGAAGTGCTTGACTGATGCTGTCCAGCACATTTCTTGTGGGACTGATGCAGCACTTCCTTAGATTTGGCGGTGGTTTGTTTCCCCATTCAGGAGAAAGTGCAGAGTGTGAAGCAGCTCCGCTTGGCTTTACCTGGAATGTAACCCAGGGGCAAGGAAGCGGTCGTTAATGTGATAACAGTGGCAGAAAGCAGATAATAAGCGTCATGTGAGTCTTCCACTGGTTTCCGACATGTCGGTCTGATTGAAGGAAGGGCTGTCGGGAAATGATGGGGCGGGGTGAAGTGTATTGAGGCCCCTCCTGCACTTTGCTATCCAGCTGTCTGCTGATCACTGCAATGAGGCTCGTGCGTTGGTAGAGGTGTAAATGGTTATTATATCGCACTTTTATATTGGAAACTGACTCATGTTATCTTGGCTGCTCTGGAAGTTAACTGATCATCGCCTGACTTTCAGTAGCCATTGTATTGTAAGATCAGTAGTTGAGAACATTTCTCTGGTCCACTCATCACATCCTCCCAGCCCGACGGCCGCCCATTCAATGCCCATTTACTTTTATTGTTTGGATTGCCAAAGACCTCCCTGTGCTTTGCTCAGAACAGTCGGATATTCAGCATCACGCCGCAATCTGGAGCTGGCCTCATCCAAAGGAGGAGCGTTCTCCACATCTGCATCTTTCCCATCACGTTCCCGTTCATGGTCAGGGCTCTCATTGCTCCGTTGGTTAATCACGGGTTCATTCTCCATCAGCTTGTAGATAACCTGCACTGTGGGACATTAAAGCGAAGCGACACCTTCCTCCCTCTCGTTTTACCATTACAGCAACTCCTTCCGGAGCCAATACATTCCATCATCTTTGCAGGGCAGATGGAGTCTAGCTTGACATGGTGAAATCTGTAGGGAGCTGTTCAGGGCCCCTTAGTTGAGAACAGTTACTAATCTATGACATTCTCTGCCCCAGTGCTGATTGCAGATGAGCGCTTTGTGAGTCGGGATAAGATTACTTTCCTGTGCTGAAACATGAGATTGTGATGATCAGCGGTTCAGTACCATTGATGGAATCAGTACAACCCAACGCCACGGATCATTGTAAATGGACTGAGCCAACTAGATACATGTGAGTGACAGGATTGGCCAGGATGGATTGGTTATGACAACAGAATCATCACCACAGCCCAACCCCACTGATCATTGCAAAAGGACCGAACAATCCAGATATGTGTGGGTGTCGGGACAAGGCAGGATGGACTGCTCATGACAACAACAACAACTTTCATTTATGTAGCGTATTTAACTTACTACAATACCCCAAGGCACGTCACCTGAGCGTAATCAGGCAAAATAGGATACCGAACGGAAGAAGGAGCCATGAGGACAGGTGACCAAATGTGAGATCAGAGGTAGGGTCAAAGGGGAGTCTTAAAGGAGAGAAACTGAGAGGCTTGCTGAGGGGATTCCAGAGTTTAGGGCCTAGACAGCTAAAGGCATGGCCTCCTGTGATGGGGCGAAGGAAGTGGCAGATACACAAGAGGCCAGAGAATGAGCAATGCACAGTTCTCAGAGGATCGTAGGGCTGGAGGAGGTTACAGAGATAGGGAGCGGAGAGGGCATGGAGGGTTTTGAACAGGAGAATGAGCATTTTAAAATCGAGGCATTGTTGGAATAGGATCCAATGTAGTTCAATGAACAGAGGGTTATGTGTGAATGGGACTTGGTGCGAGTTCGGTTATGGGCAGCATTGTTTCGGGTGAGCTGGCCAGTTTATGAAGGGTGGAAGACGGGTGTCGGGACAGGATAGCATTGGATAAATCAGGTCTGGAGTTGGCAAAGCCTGGAGGGTTTTAGCGGCAGAAGGGGCGGAGCTGGGTAATGTTACACGGTCTTTGTGATGGAGACAATCTGTGGTCAGAAGTTCAGCTTGGGGTCAAATGGGAGGACGAGAATGTGAACAGACTGTTTCAGCCTGAGACTTTGGCCAGGGAGGGAGATGGAGTTTTTAGCTAGAGAATGGAGTTCGTCGCAGGGACCAAAGACACTGGATTCAGTCTACCAAATGTTTAATTGAAGGAAATGTTGACACTTCCAGGGCCGCAAGTCAATCAAATACTTTGATATCACAGAATCAGTGGAGGTGTGGAGAGAGCTGTTACTGAGGTAGAGAGATGCGTCATCAGAGTATATATGGAATCTGTAGTGTATGTGCCTTTAAGAGCCCCATATGTGCTGTAATGCCGGTAATGGCCACTCGGGCTATATAAGCCTGTATATTGTGTTATATCCGTTAGTACCCCTCCAGACTTTGCTTAGTAAATACCTATGAACCAACTCCTGTCTTCAGTGTCTCTATCAACACACGGACACTACAGTGGCGACAAAGTGGAAATGGACTTACCTACAATTCGACAGCACCTCAAGGGCATCGATTCATCTGAAGTCCAGAAGAATCAAGAAGTGAAGGAAGCTGTTGTTTCACCAGCTGGCCAAGCTGGTGGCAGGTACTGCGGTAATCCTTCCTGGGCATCAGGCTGGGGCTCCAGCGGCTGGCTCTACAGCTGGGCCAAGCAGCGAAAGCGGAGGCAAGCAGTAACAGACGGGGAGGGAGCACTCGGGAGACGGCCATGGCTGCAAGCAGGTCGGTGTTCAGACCTACAGAAAGAGTCCGGCGGGAACGAGTCTCCAACTGTAAATAAATAAATAAATAAAAGGAGAACGGAAACCGCGGGAAAGAGCGTTGTCATCGGCAGCAGCAGCGGGAAAGCGCGGGAAGCGCCATATCTTTTCTGCAGAAAAGAAAGAAAAGCGCGGGAAGCGCCATATCTTTTCTAAGATCCCTAATTCTGGCAATATTGATGCTTTTGATAACGAGATAGAGGATTGGACCACATATGTGGAAAGAGTGGAGGTATATTGCACCGCAAATGGAATAGAAGATGAAAAAAAAGCTTCAGTACTTCTGGATCTAATGGGCACAAAGACATACAAGCTGTTACAAAACTTAATCACTCCAGCTGAACCAATGGACAAGAATTTTAAGGAGATTGTTGATACCCTACACTGCCAATTCGAGGCAGGACTGGCAGATTCTCTGCAAGACAAATTCGTCTGCGGTCACCTAAGTGTTGGAACACAAAAAGGGCTATTTTCTGAGAAAGATTTAACACTGGACAATGCTTTCAGTGCAAGAGGAGCTGCAGAGATACAGCAAAGGCCACAGGACTTCGGCACCCATGAAATGACACGGGGTTTCGAGAGATGTTACGCTGCGGCAGATCCACCCATGACCAGAGGGACTGCTGGTTCAAGGACAAATCATGCAGGCATTGCGGAAAGATAGGACACATTACACGTGTGTGCCGATCTGGAAACAAATAATCCACTAACAGGCAAAGAATCAATAAGGAAAAGCACAGAAAGGTACAAATGATGACGGACAGTAGCTCCAAAGACCAGAAGAGCGATAGTGACTCCGGGAACAAGAGACTAAGCTCTCTCAAATTACATAATGTAATTGCCAAAGAAGATTACCAGACCATTTGGGTTACCCTCACAATAGCAGGGTCCCCAGTTAAAATGGAGCTAGATGCAGGATCAGCTCTGACCGTCATAAATCGATGGGATTATGAGCGGCTATTTCTGCATAAACCTTTAAAAGACACATCCATTATTTGAAAACATATACGGGGCAGAAAGTATACCACAAAGGAAAAATAAGGGTGCCTGTTGTATACAACGGCAAGGAAATACAGAAGTTTTATTTATACGTTCTACAAGATGGTGGTCCACCGCTGTTGGGACGTGAATGGATCAGGAAAATACGTTTAGACTGGCACTCCATTCAGACACTGACGGTGACAAGTAAGGGAAAAAATGACGATGACGTCATACCTGAACAATTAAAAGACATCTTGGCCAACGCCAAGGAAGTGTTTCAAGAGAAACTAGGAACCTTGAAAGGCATCACCGCCTCAATAAAAGTGGAAGATGCAGCAATTCCCAAGTTTTTTAAGGCAAGACCGGTGTCATACACAATTCGTCCAGCAGTCGAGGCAGAGCTGGAGAATTTGGAAAAGGCAGGCGTATTACCTTAAATAAATTGGAGCGAGTGGGCAACACCCATCGTCCCAGTCATGAAGAAAGCATTGAAGAATGATAAATCTGAAGAACAGAGTAAAATTCGCATCTGTGGAGATTTCAAGGTGACTGTAAACCCGGTCCTTCACACGGTAGAGTATCCTCTTCCGAGGATAGAAGATATTTTCGCCTCACTATCCGGAGGGAAACGTTTCACCAAAATTGACTTGGCACAGGCATATCTACAGATGGAGTTTGAAGAAGCCTCTAAAAAATATCTCACGGTAAATACACACAAAGGTCTGTACCAGTACAATCGACTGGTTTTCGGAGTAGCATCCGCTCCAGCTATCTGGCAAAGAGCTATGGAGCAAGTCCTGCAAGGGATTCCGGGGACTCAATGCTACCTAGACGACATCCTTGTAACAGAAGAAAACGACAACGAGCACCTTGCCAATTTAGAGCAGGTGCTCACTAAGCTGAGAGAACGGGGCCTACGAGCAAATCGCCCCAAGTGCGAAATTTTCCGAAATCAAATATCATATTGTGGCCACATAATAAATAAGGAAGGGTTGCATAAGTCACCTGAAAAAATTGAAGCGGTCATAAAAGCCCCAGCACCTGAAAATGTTTCACAATTAAGGTCGTTCCTGGGATTAATAAATTACTATCATAAATTTTTACCGAAATTATCAACTCTTCTACACGCTCTTAATGAACTGCTAAAAACAGGAGTAATTTGAAAATGGAACGAAGACTGCAAGCGTGCCTTCCATAAATGCAAAGACTTAATCACATCCAAAGAAGTTTTCGCTCATTACAACCCATCACTGCCAATCAGACTGGCGTGCGATGCATCCCCTTATGGCATAGGAGCAGTATTATTGCATAAATTCCCTGATGGCTCGGAACGGCCGATAGCTTTTGCGTCATGTTCATTGAACTCAGCTGAGCGTAACTATGCCCAAATTTACAGGGAAGCACTCAGCCTGGTATGGGGAGTGAAGAAATTCAACCATTACCTACACGGACAAAAAATTACCTTGTTGACTGACCATCAACCCCTCATCTCCAGATTCAACCCTAAAAAGGGTGTTCCCATTATGACAGCGCAAAGGCTACAGAGGTGGTCCCTTTTTCTAGGGGCACACCAATACAAGTCAGAATACAAAGGATCAGAACAGCATGGGAATGCTGACGGTTTATCGTGTCTACCGTTGCCAACGGTAGAAGAGGCACCTACAGCAGAACAAATGGAGGTGTTCCACTCTACCATAGTGGAATGTCTACCAGTAACAAATTCTGCCATTGAAAGGGAAACGAGAAATGACCCGACTCTCTCACGGGTCTACGATTTAACAGTGAAGGGAAGGCCAGCACATGGTGAACCACTGTTGCCAGCATTCTCGCAAAAAAAAGAACAGCTGTCAGTGTGCCGAGGAACCTTGATGTGTGGATTCAGAGTGGTGATTCCACCGAAACTCCAGGATAAAGTGCTAAAGGAGCTTCACGAGGGGAATCTGGGTGGAGTGAAAATGAACAACCTAGCCAGGGCGTTTGTATGGTGGCCAGGTATCGATGGAGACATCGAAGAAATGACCAAGAGCTGCCTAGGATGCCAGAAGGTCAAAAACGCTCCACCACAAGCCCCTCTACATCCATGGGAGTGGCCCTCATCTCCCTGGCAAAGGGTACACATCGACTTTGCTGGTCCATTTATGGACTCAATGTTCTTAATCGCGGTTGATGCACACTCCAAGTGGGCGGAGGTAATAAAGATGTCCTCCACCACCACGGAAAAAACCATCACAGCATTAAGGACCATATTTGCCAGGAATGGGCTGCCGGAACAGATCTGTTCTGATAAGGGACCGCAATTTGTGTCCGAAGAATTCAGGAAGTTCTTAATAAACAATGAGGTTAAGCACTACACCTCCGCCCCATACCATCCTGCCACCAATGGATTGTCCGAAAGGTTTGTCCAGACCTTCAAGAAGGTCATAAAGGCCATGGGTAATGAAGACATAAAACTTCAGCACAAGGTGGATAATTTCTTGTTCGCATACAGGAATGCAACACGTATGGTTACCAACCAAACTCCCGCCATGATGTTCTTCAATTGAAACCTAAGATGCTGGCTGGATTTGGTCAAGCCCAACATCAGAAGGGACGTGGAGAGCCGGCAGTTTCAAGGCATGAATGAAAGGCCAACTAGAACCTTCCAGATAGGTCAACAAGTTTTGGCCCGGGACTACCGTACCGAGAAATGGCAGCCTGGAACTATCTGCACACGACTAGGACCACTGATGTATACCGTGGATATTGGAGAAAGCATAATAAGGCGCCATGCTGACCAAATCATAGAGTCATCTGAAAAGGGACAACCTACACCACAACTCTATACGCCGAACGATGAAGTAGAGATACCCATATCTACCTCTGATCCAGTGATACTGGAACCCGATGAACCCGCCACTGGCATTCAAGCCGAATCAGCCTTGCCAAAAGAACCTACTACACCACCAGAAACTACTACACCACCGAGGCGTTATCCGGACCGTGTCAGGAAGCCTCCAGAGAGACTGACTTATAATTAATTAACTACAGCAATGTGTATATTATTTTTCTTAAAGCATTTAATTAATAATTACTTAAAATATGATGTACTGGTTAGCTAAAAGGGGAGGAATTGTAGTGTATGTGCCTTTAAGAGCCCCATATGTGCTGTAATGCAGGTAATGGCCATTCGGGCTATATAAGCCTGTATATTGTGTTATATCCGTTAGTACCCCTCCAGATCTTGCTTAGTAAATACCTATGAACCAACTCCTGCCTTCAATATCTCTATCAACACACGGACACTACAGAATCTGACGTTGTATTACTGGATGATGTTGCTACGGTGCAGAATGTAGATAGGAGGGCGAAAAAATATAACCTTCAGGGACTTCAGAGGTAACGGTGCGAATGCTCGAATATAAGCCATTGCAGGATATTCTCTGGCTGTGACTGTATAGGGAGGAGTAGAACCAGGTGAAGGCAATTCACTCAACTGGAAAATGGAGGAGTGTCATTGGAGAAGGATGGTGTCGTCAACCGTGTCAAGAACAGGAGGAATGAGGAGGGACAGTTCACCATGGAGGCAGGCACGTAGGAATATCATTTGTGACTTCAATAAGGACCGTTTCAGTGCCGTGGCAAGGGCAGTCATTTAATTATATAGTGTCAAACATGGTGTGGCAAGAAAGATGGTCACGGATCTGTGAAACGACTATATGGTCAAGGAGAGGGATAGGAGTTTGGAGATGGGGTGGTAATTTGCAAAGACAGAGGGGTCAAGGGTGGATTTGTTAGATGGGGGCGATGCCGGTACATTTGAAAGGAAACAGAGAATAGCAGAGCTGAGGGAGCCGTTCATAATAACAGCTAGCATGAGGGATCGAAAGGGAAGCTGGGTGATTAGCAGATTAGTGGGAAAAGGGCCGAGAGAGCACGAGGTTGGGCTCATGGACAAAATGGGCTCGGAGAGGACACAACAGCAAATAGGGAACATAGGGGAATTCCCGATAATATTGCAGCTATTTAAAAACAAATAGAGTGCAAGCGAATTTAGAGGAATACGCCAACTGTTAATTAGAAGTCGAAGAAACGTGACTTTAGTGGAACAGAGTAACTGTTATATTATATATAAAGTACAGTGAAACACGGGAGAATGCAGAAACTGTTTAAATGTAAGTGGGGAATAGGGGGATATATCTGAGCACAGTACCTGTTTATATATTAATGGGGAATAGGGGGTTATAGGAGAGCACAGTAACTGTTTAATTATACATGGATAATAGTGGGATATAGTGGAACACAGTAACTGCTTAATTATAAATAGGGAATAGCAGGATATAGTGGAACACAGTAACTGTTTAATTATAAATGGGAAATAGCGGGATATAGTGGAACACAGTAACTATTTACTTATAAATGGGTAATAGTGGGAAATAGTGGAACACAGTAACTGTTTAATTATAAATGGGCAATACGGGATATTGTCTAACACAGTGACTGTTTAATTATAAACGGGAATAGGAGGATATAGGGGAACGCAGTAACTGTTTAATTATAAATGCGCAATGGGGATATAGGGCAACACACAAACTATTTAATTATAAATGGGCAATATGGGGTTATAGGGGAACACAGTAACTGTTTATCTATAAATGTAGAATGGTGGATAAAGGGAAACACGATAATGGATTAATTATAAATGCAGAATAGGGGGATATAGGAGAACTCAGTCACGTTTTAACTATAATGGGGAACGGTCGATATAGGTGAACACAGTGTCTGTTCAATCATAAATGGGGAATGGGGTATAGGTGAACACTGTAACTATTTAATTAGTCCAAGAATAAAGTTGAATGTAGTGGAAGGCAGTAACTTTTTAATTAAAAATGAGGCACACATGGATTATGGGAAACATGGTAACGTTTTAATTAGGAACAGAAAACGGGGGAATTTAGGAGAATATAATATATATTTAATTATAAATAGAGAACATGGAATTTTTGAGAACACAGTACCGGTTTAATTAAAAATTGGTCTAATGGAACTTAGTAACCATGTAGACAGAAGTAGGGCTCAGGGGAACACATTTTCTGTTTAATAACGAATTGATGTCACGGAATGTCAGGGAAACACAGTATCGGTTTGATTAGAAACAGAAAAACCCAAGGGAACAAATCAACTATTTAAGCAGAAAAAGGGGGCAGGAGAATCACAACAAAATGGGACTGAATTTGACACGGTAATGTAATGGTTAACGTGTTCAAGCCTTTGATTTCTATTTTACATGTTTGTATTAGATGATGTGATTCATTACACATCGGCTTCTCACGATTGTAGCTGGGTGCAGATGCATCACTGAACGATGGAATTAAATCCTCCACCTGCTGACTTACTCCTGACCGAAACACATTTGCCATCTGAATACAGTTAAATGAGAATTTGCCTATTACACAGAACAGCCCACAATTCACCACCACTTCATTCATAATCTGGATGCCAGCCGGATTGGCAGAAACCTGGGGTCCACGGGTAAATGAAACCATGTGGCGTTTGGCTTTATGAACCCCAGTATGATGCGGGACGTTAACATTTGATGTGAAAAGGGGGATCTTAAACACAATTAATAACTGAAGCCCATTCACATTTAAAGTACTGAGGCTATTGTTGGAGTAAGGTTTTCAGTAACGTCCTTGAACAGTGGAGTGAGGTGTCATCGGCTTATTGAGCGCGCAGTACTTTCAATAATTCTTAAACACACATGTAAAATGCACAAATTACAGCCACACCTGATGATGGTTGGTTGGGAATTCGCAGAAACATAGAAACATAGAAGATAGGAGCAGGGGTAGGCCGTTCGGCCCCTCGAGCCTTTTGCACCATTTAATGAGACCATGGCTGATCATCCAAACTCAGTACCCTGTTCCTGCCTTCTCCCCGTACCCCTTGATCCCTTTAGCCTTAAGCAATATATCCAACTCCTTCTTGAATATATTAAATGAATTGGCCTCAACTGCCTTCTGTGGTAGAGAAATCCACAGGTTCACCAGTCTCTGCGTGAAGAAATTCCTCCTCATCTCAGTCCAAGATGGCCTACTCCTTATCTTTAGACTGTGACCCGTGGTTCTGGACTCCCCCGCCATCAGGAACATCCTTACTGCATCTAGTCTGTCTAATCCTGTTAGAATTTTATAAGTTTCAATGAGATACCCTCTCATTCGTCTAAACTCCAGCGAATATAAGCCTAATCGACCCAATACCTCTTCATTCGTCATTCCTGAAATCCCAGGTATCAGTCTGGTGAATCTTCACTGCACTCCCACAGTGCAAAAACATCCTTCCACAGATAAGGCGACCAAAACTGCATACAGTTCAAAAGATGTGTTCTCACCGAGGCCCTGTACAACTGCAGCAAGACGTCCTTCCTCCTGTACTCAAATCCTCTCGCTATGAAGGCCAACAGACTATTTGTCTTCTTATCCGCCTGCTGCACCTGCATGCTTATGTTCAGCGACTGGTGCTCAAGGACAGCCAGGTCTTGTTGCAAATATTAATTGCAAACAGCTCGGTTTTATATATTTCTATCACTCCATCAACTTGGAAATCCACACAATTCGATATTATGTAAATATATTGGCCCAGAACTTCCCACGGGTGCAAGCCTCCAACCTGCACTTACCTTGCACACACTGCAGCCATGGACCGCCGGTGGTGGAGGGAGTGAATGTTTAAGGTGGTAGATGTGGTGCCAGTCAAGCGGGCTGCTTTGTCTTGGATGGAGTCAAGCTTCTTGAGTATTCTTGGAGCTGCACTCATCCAGACAAGTGCAGAGTATTCAATCACAGTCCTTACTTGTGCCTTGTAGATGGTAGAAAGTCTTTGGAGAGGCAGGATTTGAGACACTCGCTGTAGAATACGTAGCCTCTGAACTGCTCATGTTGCCACAGTATTTATATCGCTGCTCCTGTTAAGTTTCTCCTCATTGTTCGGTAGAAAGAAGGGCACAACCATTTCCCCCAGAAAGCTATCAATTAGCCATTTTAACTATACTTTCCTGATTATACGATATTTTCTATTCATACCAGGTTACTCAGGTGAATTAATTTAAACAGGGACGGGAACTGATAAATACAATCTGACTTCTTCCATCAGTTGAGGGATCTGTAAAGAATGGCCATTGATTAAATAATAAACGTAAGAGATTTAGAACTGAGGGTAGGTGAAACTTCTTTAAATGTAGAGTTGTGAGACTGGTTTATTGGAGGCAGATATTACGTCAATATTCAATTGTACAGATGGATGAATAAAAATAGGTTGAAGTGATGTTGAGGCATTGCGTATGCAGAGATTGGAAGTAATTGTTAGGGTGGAGGGTAATCGCTAACGAGGACTGATTGGTTCAAATAGCTTGCTCGTCTGTCATAGCACTGCAACATGTTGATGGCCCGTTGAAATTTTCAGTAAATATCTGCGAAAAAAGATGTCTAATGTCACCTTGACCAGTCAATGTCTCCATCATTAGACACTGATCAGGGGACAGGCCTCGTTCTATTGGACCAGGAGACAATGGGGGGCAGAGTCGGACTGGGAAACTAGTGGGTGCGTGGGATTCCAATTCTGGGCCTCCTCCAGCTGCCGGCGAGCAGTGCTTGCATATCCCAGGGGCGCAGTTAGTTTGATGCATCCACTGGGATCACGTGGGCCATGGAGAGCCAATGGTAGTGGGGAATGCTTCATTCATAAGTTTGACAGGAAGGGCTGTCAAACCTATGACTACTATAATCCCCAAAACATCACTAAAACTTCAAATAATTTTTTTTTTAATCACATTTTTAAAATAACTATAATTTACATAAAATAACTATTTTAAACAATAATTTAATTTTTTGAAAACATTAATTACATATTCTAACGGGGCTAAAAATAAACTTACCTGTCTTTAAAATATTTAAAAATAATAAACCTGTGGATAAAATGTTTTAATTTTAATTAATTCACCACTTACTTGTTAAAAGCAGGCCTTGCACCAGCTTTTTATATATTTAACTCCTGGTGACTTACCCTTCCGGAATAAGGTGGAAAAAACCATAAGTTCAATGCGCACGCACTGCCACTGCAGCGCACGTGTTCCACCTGTGAACCCCTTCTTTCAAGGGAACAGAAGTGCCGGTTTCCCACGCATGCAGATTGCATGCACGAAACCGGCACTTTTGTTGGGCCTACGCCTGAGTACCCCGTTCGTACTCACATGTTTGGTGCCGAAACTCTGGGCTAAAATACTTACAATTCAACTCAATATAAGGATAATTAATTTACATTACTTTATCAATCACGATAGCTTTCCTTACTAAACAAGCTGTGTTTCTCCTTTGAGCTAATAATTATTTTCACCTTAGTTTCGCTCTTGATCCGTATAATTACAATTCTACCAAGTGAAACCTGGAATGATAAGTCTTGCTTTGTTTCTGTGTCATTGATGTCAATGAAAAATGATAATGTTGGTCCAGATGTTTTCCTTTGCAGGAGAATCACTTTCCCTCACGTTATCAAACGATTAAAGATCTCCACAAATTCATGAATCACCTTGGGATGGCATGTCTGTAATTACACATCTGATTACTTCATCCTGCAACTGACAAATGCTGCAGGGTCAGCCCTGACGCATCAGCCAGCGCAATGGTATTTAGACTGACTTCTGCTTCCCTATTTAACAGGCAAGGGCTAAAGTTTGAAATTACTACAATATAAAGAGAAACCAATACAATATAACATTAGCAGACCTCAGGATATTCTGATTAAACCTGTGCTCATAGAGCCCTCTCTGTTGGCGTTAGAGCATTTAAGGTCATCACTAAACAATAATTCATCAGTATCAAGTATGTATCTCGACTTACTCATTTGTGCAGATCTCTACCCATTCGTTTTACACCTGTTCTTATTCTCTAGAGATGAATTAATCATTTAGACAGTGGTGTTATCAGTGTGACTAACCATGTCAAGGGCCTGTACCTCTGGGAATCTTCATCAAATGTTTCACATGCTGGTTGCTGCACGGGCCTCAGATCACTTCTGCTCACACAACGATATCCCAAGATCACCCAGCACAAGATATCCGGTACAAGCTGCTCCTGCCCTTTCTGACAATCTATCAATGGATCGGGTGTCCGGAGGTGTTCCATTAGAATCTTTCCCTGCATGTCCCAATGTTACAGAAAATGAAAAGCTAACGAATACATTCTCATTTGTAGTCGTTTTTATGTGATGTGGGCATCGTTGGCAAGGCCATCATTTATTGCCCATCCCAAATTGCCATTGAGAAGGTAGTGGTGAGCAACCTTCTTGAAACCCTGCAGTCTGTGTGGTGAAGGAACTCCCACAGAACTGTTACATAGGGAGTTCCAGGATTTTGCCCCAGGGATGATGAATGAGCGGCGATGTACTTCTATGTCAGGATGATGTGTGATTAGAGGGGAACTTGGAGGTGGTAGTGATCCCATGCGTCTGCTGCCCTTGCCCTTCTAGGGGGAAGGGTTCACGGTTTCGGCAGGTGCTACTGAAGAAGCCTTGGTGAGTTGCTGTAGTGCATCTGGTAGGTGGTACACTCTGCAGCCATGGACCGCCGGTGGTGGAGGGAGTGAATGTTTAAGGTGGTGGATGCGGTGCCAGTCAAGCGGGCTGCTTTGTCTTGGATGGAGTCAAGCTTCTTGAGTATTCTTGGAGCTGCACTCATCCAGACAAGTGCAGAGTATTCAATCACAGTCCTTACTTGTGCCTTGTAGATGGTAGAAAGTCTTTGGAGAGGCAGGATTTGAGACACTCGCTGTAGAATACCTAGCCTCTGAACTGCTCATGTTGCCACAGTATTTATATCGCTGCTCCTGTTAAGTTTCTCCTCATTGTTCATTAGAAAGAAGGACACAACCATTTCCCCCAGAAAGCTATCAATTAGCCATTTTAACTATACTTTCCTGATTATACGATATTTTCTATTCATACCAGGTTACTCAGGTGAATTAATTTAAACAGGGACGGGACCTGATAAATACAATCTGACTTCTTCCATCAGTTGAGGGATCTGTAAAGAATGGCCATTGATTAAATAATAAACGTAAGAGATTTAGAACTGAGGGTAGGTGAAACTTCTTTAAATGGAGAGTTGTGAGACTGGTTTATTGGAGGCCGATATTACGTCAATATTCAATTGTACAGATGGATGAATAAAAATAGGTTGAAGTGATGTTGAGGCATTGCATATGCAGAGATTGGAAGTAATTGTTAGGGTGGAGGGTAATCGCCAACGAGGACTGATTGGTTCAAATAGCTTGCTCGTCTGTCATAGCACTGCAACATGTTGATGGCCCGTTGAAATTTTCAGTAAATATCTGCGAAAAAAGATGTCTAACGTCACCTTGACCAGTCAATGTCTCCATCATTAGACACTGATCAGGGGACAGGCCTCGTTCTATTGGACTAGGAGACAATGGGGGGCAGATTCGGACTGGGAAACCAGTGCCTGCACAATAAACACCGAGATTACAGAATTACAGATAACCTCCATTGTAACACGTTGTTTCTACACTAAAGGAAACCGTATCTGTTAATTAAACTGGGGCGATTCCTTCAAATCCCTGTGGTGTGAGGCAGTTAACGCTGATGCCCACATTGTCTACTCCGCCGCTGAAGCTCAGTCATGACCGTTCTCTTTGAATCTTAAGCAGGATGGGCGCTGTTTTACGGGAATCGATTCTGTACACCCGGTGAAAACGGCGGACATTGAACACACGGCACAAAGTGGAAGAAATGTTCACTGATACCTGTTCATTCTCACAATAACAAACCATTTCTGTTCTGACGGAGAGACAGCTTTTCTAAAATGGAACACGTGCTGTAATTTAACTCTAGTTCGGACAGGATGCTTTGGATAACTTTTTCATTTTTTAACAAATAAATGTTCAAGGGTATTTCACCACATTCTTCAGCTCTTCCCTGAATTTATTTTGGGTAGCTGCATAAATACGTGTGTTTGTACAGGAGCTCAAATACATGAGCATATATTCGGGTTCAGTGGCAATATAGGCAGGGGCTGCATAATCGGCTCCATAATGCACGGTGTTTCTCAGTCTGGTAGTTTAAAAATTAACGATAGCGGATAACCACAATGGTATAAAACTGCACGATACACTGAACAGTAAAATGATGCCCCCAGAACGCTGAAGGTAACATCACTCCCAGACACTGCGGTAGTTCTGGTGACCTCATATTAATTCTCTGAAAACTTCAGTCATCCATTGATCAATTAAATTTGTCATGTACTGTAATGGTTACTAGTGATGACTCGGCTCGAATATGACTGGTGTTGATCCGACTCCAACACTGACAATTATGACCATATTCTCTAACATTCATGGTGGTGATGTTATTCGAATATTACTGGTGGTGACTGTACTCCAACAGGAGCAGTGTGGAGTCTACTCTAAAATTAGTGGTGCTGACATTAATCTAACATTACTAATTCTGACCACACTCGAACATTACTGGTGATGCCCTACTCTAACATTGCTGGTGGTGATGCCACTTTAACATTACTCATGGTAACTATAGGCTATCATTAATGGGAATGGCCCTATCCTAACATTACTGCTGGTGATCCTATCCTAATATTATTGGTGATGAACCTACTCTAACAATACTGGTGGTGATCCTATTCTAACATTATTGGTGTTGACGCTACTTTAACATTATTGGTCTTGACCCAACTCTATTATTACTTCTGGTGACTCTACTCTAACATTACTGGCGGTGATCCTATTCTAACATTACTGGTGTTGACTCTACTCTAACATTACTGCCGGTGATCCTATTCTAACATTATTGGTGTTGATCGTAATCCAGCATTATTGTGGTGACCCTACTCTAACGTTTCTGGTGGTGACCCTACCCTAACATTACTGGTGGTGACTCTAAACTATCATTACCGAACACCTCGAATTTCTTCACAGGGAGCAAGCGGAAGCAAAGCACAAACAGGAATGAGTGCACGTCAACCCAAGCACCCCACCAACCCACCCTTTCAATCACAGTCTGCCCCACCTGTGACAGAGAATGTAGGTCCCGCTTTGGACTCATCAATCACCTGAGAACTCGTTTTTAGTGTGGAAGCAAGTCATCCTCAGTTCCGAGGTACTGCTTAAGAAGAAGAGAAGATTAGTGCTGCTGACCCTAGTCTAACATTACTGGCGTTGACCCTACTCCAACATTACTGGTGGTGACTCTACTCTATAATTACTGGTGGTGACTCAACCCTATCATTACTGGTGGCGTCCCTAGATTAACATTACTGCTGCTGACCATACTCTATCATTACTGGCGTTGAGCATACACTAACATTACTGGTGGTGAACCTAGTCTATCATTACTGGTGGTGACCCTACTCTAACATTACTGGTGTTGATGTTAATTTAAAATTAATAGTCGTGACCTCGCACTAACATTAGTGATGGTGAATCTACTCTAATTGTACTGTTGTTGACACTACTAAAACGTTGATGGCAGCAACCCTACTCTAACATTACTGATGGTGACACAAATCTAACATTCGTGATGGTGACCTTACTCCAATATTACAGATGCTGCATCTACTCTAACAATACATGTGGTATCTATCATCTAGTGTTATTGATGAGTACTGTACTCCATCATTACTACTGGTGAATGCACTCTAAAATGAATAGTGTTAATCCTATTCTAACTTGGTGGTGACCATAATCTAATATTTTGGCGGCGACCCACTCTATAACTTTAATGATGGTAACTATACTGTAAAATTAATGGTGATGAATGTGACTATTGATGTCTTTACACTTATTAAAGGTTTGATAGAATAGACGTCCAGAAGAACTTTATTCACATTTAGGGTGTCCAAAACTAGTAGTCATAAAGATAAGTTAGTCACTAATAAATCCAAAAGGGATTCAGGAGATTCATATTTAGTCAGAGAGTTGTTAGAATGTGGCATTTACTATATAATGGCCCAGACATTCGGGTCGGGGGCTTCCCGCGGGTGGAAGCCCCCGACCTGCACTTACCTAGTGCGCTGGCCGTTGAGCTGTGGGCCCCCGTGGAATTGCGATCCTGGGCCTTCTTCAACTGCCGCACGCAGTGCTTGCATATCCCAGGGTCGCAGTTAGTTCGATGCGTCCCCTGGGATCACGTGGGCCATGGAAAGCCAATGGTAGCAGGGAATGCTTCATTGATAAGTTTAACAGGAAGACCTGTCAAACCTATAAATACTATAAGCCCCAAAACATCACTAAATCTTCAAATAAATTTTAATAAATCACATTTTTGAAATAAACTATAAATTACATGAAATAACTATTTTAAACAATAACTTAATTTTTTGAAAAAAATAATTTTATTTTCTAACGGGTCTAAAAATAAACTTAACTTTCTTTAAAGTATTTAGAAATAATAAACCTGTGGAAAGATGTTTTGATTTTAATTAATTCACCATTACCTTGTAAAAAGCAGGCCTTGCGACTGCTTTTTACATGTCTAACTTCTGGAGATTTACTTTCCCGGGAAAACCTGCAAAGAAATGTAAGTTCGATGCGCACACGCAGCCTCTCCTGCGCACGCGTTCCACCTCTTAACCCCTTCTTTCAGGGGAACGGAACTGCCGGTTTCCCGCGCATGTGCAGTGCATGCTCGAAACCGGCACTTCCATTGGGCTTACGGGTGAGTACCCCATGCATACTCACCTGTGGAGACCAGAATTTCTGGGCCATTAATGAGTAGTTCAGGCGAGTGCCACCAATGCATTTAAGAGGAAGCTAGATAGGTACATGAATTAGAAAGAACTAGGAATAGACGATTGAGGTTACATTAAGTAGGGTGGGGGGTGGCAAGTGTCGAGCATAAACACCTACGCAGAGCAGTATGGCCAAATTCGCCTGCTTCTGTTCTGTAATCCTATGTAATGTATAATTCTACGTAAAACAAATTAATAATTTATGAAATGTTAGACTTTATCTCAAGGGAGACGAAAAACAAAGGGACACAAGTTACGCTACAGTTAAATATTGTTTCCCTCCACCACCGGCGTACCATGGCGGCAGTGCGTACAATCTACAAGATGCACTGCAGCAACTCACCAAGGATTCTTCGACAGCACCTCTCCCACCAGGAGCTCCACCAGAAGGACACGAGCAGCAGGTGAATAGGTACACCATCTTCGCTGAGTCCCTCTCCAAGTCACATTCCATCAAGACTTGGGTATATATCACTGATCCTTCAAAGCCACGCCTCAAAATCCTGGCACTCCCTCCCTAACAGCACTGTGGGATTACCATCATCACACGGAATGCAGCGGTTCAAGAAGATGGTCCACCATCATCTTCTCAGGTGCAACTAGGGATGGGCAATATATTCCAGCCTCTCCAGTGATACCCATACCCGCGACTCACTTTCAATGCTGCCATATATCCGGGTTAGAACGCCTAGCGAAATGTGATCTTACTGAAGTTGTTTATAATTTATATTAAGTATAATTGCATAGTGTTTACAACACAAAAAAGCCTATTCTGCCCAACTGGTCTTTGCCCGCATTTATACGCCGCACCAACTTCCACCCACCCCTCTTCAGCTCACCCTATTACCATATCTTTCCGTTCCGTTCTACGTCATGTGCTTATTCAGCTTTCCCTTAAGTTCACTAATTTCGCTAGGAATAGAGACGGGAATTAATCTTCATCTGGTAATTAATGATGTCCCAATACATTATGACTGGAACTATCTTTTTCAAGATGCCGTGAAAGTAGACCAGTGCCAATTGAAATTGTGATCTTCCTGGGAAGGACACAAAGAATAATAAAAAGGTTTTAATCTTACACCCAGTGCTTTTGGTTTTCCCATCTGATTTCCAGGACCGGTTACTCTTCTGGTCGGTGAATAAGTCTGGGAGCCTCCCCCTCTCACTGGGACTTTCCTTGTACCAGATTGTGGGTTAATATTGGTTCTGATGACGCTCCGTTCAGTGCACACTGAAGCCTCCATGTTCCAAGTAAAGTCAGGACAATATCACCTTAGTGAATAAGAAGCAAGTAGCACAGACGCTAATATGCCAACATGTCACTTACTAATGATTAAACAATACTCTTTATGGTGTTACAGTCTGACACTGGCAATTTGTGTCACTTAACCAAGCTGGCACCGAATCTATATTAATATATTTCTAACTTAATTAATTTCGATTGTAGTTACAAATGTGATGATTTTATATCATGTTCATGGAGTTACTTTCTTTCCATCTGGAGAAGTGCTTCGTTTTCACAATTCATGTGTTCAGGATTTTAATATTTTTTTTCATAAAACCAGAAAAAAATGAGATCTCGTAAGATAACTTTGATCCCCAGTCTTGAAGTTGAAAGAAGGAATGATTTGGGCCCCAATGATCAGCATATTGTTGCTGCCTTCAGGTTTTTTTTGCTCTCTGATATTCATCCTGAAATTGCGAGCATCTTGCTTTTGAATGAGATTTCACTATAATTATCAAACAAAATAATGTTTTCCGGAGCACATTTATGTTAATCTTCCAATAGCGCCATGTGAAAATCTTCCCACTTAACTTATATCGTGGTGTCTATCATTATAATAATAAAACACTTTTGAAAAAATAGTTATATTATTGATGTATGAGGCTACACTGCCCATTCAAATATAAAATAACATCATTGCATCAATGTAAAAATTATCTTCTTAATTTGGTTGAACGTATACAAGTTAAGACAATTCTTTTAACTCTACTTTCTGTGAAGTAGAAATTGAAGAAACAGATGTTCAAAATAAATTGACAGGATAAGATCCTTCCATTTGCCGAACAGATAGATTTTGGTGGAAATATCTTCATCTCTTCTAATTTCAAAAACGCAACATTAACTCAAGCAGGCATTTTAATTCACTTCTGACGTTCCAAACAACAATCATCTAAAAAACAGATATAGAATTAGAAACGTATTGAAGTTACAGCACAACACAACAGGCCAATTGGCCTAGCAAGTCACTGTTGGCGTTTAACATCAAAGCGGACAAATTACCGAAAATAATATGTGAGATAAAGGAGCTTGTTACAAACCCAGTGCTTATATTCAGTAAACAGTGGATGGTGAAATTTTCAACCGCAGCTCGGGATTTCTATATATAAATATTAGCATGGAAAATTCTTATCAGTAAACACGGAATATTGTGTGTAATGGTTGGATTACAATTAAGACATAAGCGTCACTGAAACTTTCAGACTGAAGACATGCAACAATCCGAGAAGATGCTGGATTATTTATGCAGATAAAATTATCACATTTTTATGTATATATTTAAGTTTGAGTGACAGTGCAAAAGAGACGATATCGAGTAAACTTTTATATGTCCCCGCCAGATTTCCCCCTCAATGGAGTTAAATGGAAGGTAAAATTGGATGCGGCGTGTAATGGGCGCTATTTCCACAGCGCCCATTATATTCCATTGCTCAGAGTTAAAATTACTCCCATTGTTCCCAACAACAGCCATGTCTATTCCATAAAATGAATTGGATGTTCAGAATAAAGTCGGCATAGCTTACCCGTGATTATCGATTACCGATCGCTGCTCTGGGTCCTGTTTTAGAGCCCGAGAGCCTTGATGATCGGACAATTGGTTAATACTGCCTGATTTAACCGAAATTAATTATTGGCTAGCGTTCGGGAATGGTGTGGTTCATTTTCACTGGTATTATTAGTCACACTCAATGGGTTAATCAACGGCTTTTATGTTATAACTTTTATGCATTCTTTGGGACACCCTATTTCAAAGCATGAGTCCAATACCTGTCTCCCCTGTGAAACTGTTCTAGACAGTTCAATTCAGAGGAGAACAAGAGAGCTTTGAAAGAAACATTGCGGTAACACTGACCTGTAATGTGAGCATGGAAGTTAAACCAAGCCTATTAGAGGAGATACGCTTCCGTGATAGAATAGGACACATGACATGAAGCAAACCATTCTAAATTCCATTTCCGGTCTGTAAAATGACAAGCATGATTTTCAGTTTTATTGAAGCCTCTGGGGCTGAAAATCGGGTGAAACATATAACAGGCGACATTTGCGATACCAAATGTGTTCCATTCACTCCCGAGGTGAATTTTCCACCACACCAAGTTTCCTTATTCTTCTGAGTTTTATTTTATCGGAATATTATCTGCTGAAAATTCAGTAGCCTTAGCGCCTCATTTGAGGCGCTAGAGGGCCTTGCGCCGGAGTTATGGCCAGTAGTGAAATTCCCTGGGGCCCTAAATCGGCGTTGCTCCAGTAGCGCTGCGCCGGCACCGATGACATCATCGGTGTGCACAGCGTCCCGGTTGCCGTGGTAACCCGCCCGAACTCCAAAATTGAGTTGCGGCCGCCTCGCCCGTGGCAGCCGCAACCAGCGTTTTGTCAGAGGTGCCTTACTGCAGTTAGCGCCGGCGCATTAAAGGCCCCGCGGCGGCCGGCCGCTTTCCCGCCGGCCGCCTGCCCGCAGCTCCCTCCCCGGACTTCTCTCCCCCCCCCCCGGAACAGATGCAAGCCCGGCACTTGTCCGAGGTGCCGGGCTCATTTTTAAGCAGTTTTGCGCGGGCCGCGGCCGGGTGCAGGCAGCTCCTCCTTAACGGAAGGAGGAGGCCTGCACTTCCCCAGCCTGCCGCACCACATCGGGTGCCGCAGCGCCGGAATTGCGGCGCGAAACGGCAGTTAGCGCCCTTTTCCAGGCGCTAAGACCCTTCAGTAGCGCCGGCAGCCGTTTGGTCGCGGCGCCACTGAATTTTTGGCGCGCGCAGGGGACTTAGCGCCGGCACTAATTTCCAGCGCTAAAGCCCTGGCTAAGCCAAATCACAATTTCTAGGCCTATACATTTGAAGGAAAGCCTTCGGTACCCGCACAAAAATTGGAAATCGATTGTTCATAGTCATAGAGTCATAGGCCTAGAAATTCTGTATAGCCACTTTTGGGGCGCTAAAGTCGGGCGGCCGCTAAAGTTTGCGCCCGGCACATATTCGAGGCCACTTCGCCGATATTCATTAGCTTCGCCCTAAGAGTTTGCTCGAGCGCTAAAACTGGCGATGCATGGCTCTCTTTAGGCGCTAAGCCGGAGGTGCTGAGCGATACAACCGAGGCCGGGCGCAGCGCAGGTGTGGCCATTTCTTGATTGACAGCAGACACCCTGGCTCCGGCCAGCTCTTAAGGGGGAAGGGTCGAGTTGGTCTGCTGCCACGCCCTGGACACTGGAGCCCTCCAGCTAGGCCTGAACACTGCTACTGGACCCAAATAGCACCTTAAAGTATGGAGAAGGCCCGTGAACGAGCGCAGCGCTTCTCAGAGCATGATCTGAGGGTGCTGGTTAGCGCTGTGGAGAAGAGACGCCACATTTTGTTTCCGGACAATGGGAGGAAGCCGCCGGCCCGCGTCTACCGGAAAGCCTGGAGGCATGTCGCCACCAGGGTGACATCCAACAGTAATGTCCCCAGGAGCGCTGTACAATGCCGCAAAAAGCTAAATGACCTCGCCAGGATTGTCAGGGTGAGTACCCTTTCCAGTGTCCTCCTCATCCTTGCATGTGCACCTCACATTATGGGCAAAGGGACCTGAAAGCCCTAATGGCCAGCCCTCATGCAGCAGCTATGGGACAGTCATGAACATCAATTGCACATTGTGCACTTAACACACTGGCCAGGCTATTCCACCAAGGGAGGCAGTGCACACAAGATCAGGGCTGCAAACTGGCCAGGCTAATCGACCATTGGAGGCAGTGCACACAAGATCAGGGCTACACACTTGCCAGGCTATTCCACCATGGGAGGCAGCGCACACAAGATCAGGGCTACACACTGTACTTAGAGGCCGTCCTTTCTCTTGCAGGCCAAGCTGGCCAATAATAAGAGGAGCCGGACTGAGACCGGGGGAGGCGGACCCCAGATCCAGCCGCTCACCGAGCTGCAACAGCGCATGGAGCGCATCATGGGTGCCCAGGTGATTGGCCCCGTTGCATCTGGAGATGCCGACCCTGTTCTGGGCACCAATGGTAAGGACATCACCTTTTGGACCTCTCTCGTCCCACTTGCGCATCAGATCTACATCCTTTGCCACTGTCCGACCAATGCGCTGAATGCCACCACTCATGCATCCCTCGCTGACGCCCTCTCCTCACTCTAAAGCTACTCTTGTGCCTTCCTGCTTTCAGATGGTCAGGAGGAGGTCCCTGAAGTTGCCAGTGACAACCACTCAGAAGAGGAGGAGGAGGAGGAGCCAGTGGAAGGCGCCCCATCAGGGGAACCCTCAGCCGCGGCAAGCCATGCCAATGTAGGGGAGACATCTTCCCTGGAGGAGAGCGTGGGGGAAGTGTCGGTGGGGAGTGTAGCTCCTGGGACCAGCGGCCTGCAGAAACGCGGGAGTGGGGTGGAAGCTCAGCGGCCTACTCCCCAGAGGGGTGAAGGGTCAGAGGGGAGTCCAATTGCTGGGCCCAGTGGCGTCCAGCAACGCAGGAAGAGTCGGCCAGTTCGGCGGCCTTCTCCTCAGAGGGAGAGTCCGGCCTCCAGTCCGGAGATGCTCAACGCTGAGGAGATGCACCGCCTCGAGGACATGTCTGCGGACTCGGAGCGCCGGCACACGGAGCTCATGTGGGTAGTGTCACGGGTGGCTGAGGCCATCGAGTCCCTGTCTCTGAGTGTGACCCAATTCGGGGCCTCTCTGGCAGCGACTGGCCAGGTGATCAGTGGTGCCGTGCAGTCACTGGCTGCTCTGATGCGGTCACAGAACAGGGCAACACGGGCACTCACTGCTGCCACACTCGCTGTGTCAGCCCGGCATCGCCAGGGCACCCGATGCGCTGCAGCAGCACAGTGGTCTGTCCATCGGCAGATTGCTGCGCTTGCTGCAGTGCTGGCCCGGGCGAGTGCCAGTGTCTCAGGCGCCCAGCGAGTGGCTGCCATCCACCAGCTTGCCCCCATTCCTCCAGCCGCCACTGCCACTCCCCCAGTGGAGCTGCCACGAGCTGCTGCAGCGACTGATGCTGGCCAGCAACAGCTGCAGCATTCACCAGCCGGCCCCTCGAGGGCCAGGCCTGGTCTAGGCCGACCCCCAAGGGCATCTGCCGTCACGACATGTGCCCCTCAGGAGCCTTCCCCCAGTCTTGCAGCAGCCACTGTCCTCACTTTGAGGAGGAGCAGCAGGGCGTGCAGGGGCCGCCAATGTTTGCAGAAGGAATCGCCCTCGCGGGACACAAAGTAGAGGGTGTGTCCAAATGTTGTGTTTTTTGGAATGGGTGTTTTGAGAAGGCCGAGGAGGAAGGCCATTTTTGTTGACATCTTTTGTTATCCTCCCCAGGTTGTGGGAGTGATTCATGTGTGAGAGTGTTTTTTGGTGGTTTCGTGTGTTTTCGGTTTTCATGTGGGAAGGGCCCTGAGATTGTACAATAAACCATTTTATTTATTCACATTGTCCATGTTTGATCTTTGAAGTGTTTGTTGCCTTAACCGGCTGAGGGCTTGCGGAGCGGCTGCAATCATGTTCTTTCATTGGCACAAGCCATTCCCTGACAGGGGGCCTAGAAGTGACGTTCAATAAGCCGCTGACGGGCGGCCCTTGGACCTTCTGCCTCCCTCCTGGGCTGGTACTCCTCGTCCTCCTCCTCCTCATGCTCCTCCTGCTCCTCCTCCTGAGGTGGTGGCCCAACGTGAGGTGGCAGTGCCTGAGTCCTGTGGATAGCCAGGTTGTGCAGCATGCAGCAAACGACGACGAATTGGGAGACTCGCTCCTGCGAATACTGGAGGGCTCCCCCGGAGCAATCCAGACAGCGGAACCGTTGCTTCAGGACGCCGATTGTTTGTTCGATGAGGTTCCTGATCGCTTGATGGCTCTCATTGTATGCCTCTTCAGCAGGGGTCGTGGGCGCGCGGAGCGGGGTCATGAGCCAGGTACACAAAGGATAGCCTTTGTCCCCGATAAGCCATCCTCTTGGGTGAGGCTGTTCCTGGAACATGTCAGCCACAGTTGTCTATCACAGGATAAAGGCATCGTTGCTGCTGCCTGGAAAGCGGGCATTGACAGCTAGGATGCACTGCCTGTGGTCACACACCAGCTGTACGTTGAGGGAATGGTAGCCCTTCCGGTTGCGGTAATCCTCGGCATGCTCCAGAGGTGCCCGCAAAGCCACATGCGTGCAGTAAATGGCGCCCTGTACCATGGGGAAGCACGCTATCCTTGCAAATCCCACTGCACGCTGCTGCTGCTTGTCCAGGGTCATGAGGAAGGAGATGAATTGACGTCTCCTTCTGAAAAGGGCATTGGTCACCTGGCAGATGCAGCAATGCACGGCGAACTGGGAGATGTTAGCGATGTCCCCAGCAGCGGATTGGAAGGAGCCGGTGGCATAGAAGTTGAGAGCGACCATCACCTTCACTGCCACTGACAGAGACGTCCTGTGCATCAGCTGTGGACGCAGATCTCTGTGAAGCAGGTGGCAGATGTCTGCAACCACCTCCCTTCTGAATCGTAGCTTCCTAACGCACTGCGCGGCAGACATGTTGAGATCGGAGAACTGCTGGCGGTATACCCTGGGTGCGTAAGGCCTCACTTGGCGACGCCTGTTGCCCCCTCTGTGTCTAGCCAGGGCTGCCACTCTCTCACGGCGTCTGTAAGCCCTTCCGACATAAGGCTGAAACTCAGCGTTGGCACCCAATGCAGCCCCCATAATTTGCTGGCAAACACTGAGACCTCAATGAAGGCAAAGAGAATTGCAAAGCTCTGGCCTGAAGCCAAAAATACCTGTCCAATGTTGGGCCAAAGCAGTAATCTCTCTTCCTTGGTCTCTCTCCAAAAATCCGTTGCACAATAGTGAATGCTGCAAAATGGCTGCCCTTTATAGTGCAGGGTAAGTGCCCTTTAATTTGCGCTCCCCGCGGCCCGCCTCGGCTGTGTACCGTTCCACTTCACAGTCGTTAGGGCCGCCCGGCGCACAATGGGGCAGCGCGAGTGAAGTTCCGGTTCCGGGCGCACAAAGGGTGTTGCACGACGAAATGACATCATGATCTGCGCGCGCAGCTGAGCGCACGCAAAGACTTTGCGCCAGCGCTAAATGCCTACTGAAGTTGGGGCGAGGTGAAGATCACGCTGCGCCCGGGCGCTAAGCGCCTAGCGCTCGAGATCTGCTCCTTCTAAGGCGCTAACGGCTGGCGCAGCCAACTGAATTTCTAGGCCATAGAGTCATAGAGTTATACAGCACAGAAAGAGGCCCTTCGGCCCATTGCGTCCGCGTCGTCCATCAAGCCCTGTCTAATCAAATCCCATTTTCCAGCATTTGGTCCGTAACCTTGTATGCTATGCCATTTCAAGTGCTCATCCAAATGCTTCTTTAATGTTGTGAGGGTTCCTGCCTCTACCACCCTTTCAGGCAGTGAGTTCCAGATTCCAACCACCCTCTGGGTGAAAAAGTTTTTCCTCAAATCCCCTCTAAACCTCCTGCCCCTTACCTTGAATCTATGCCCCCTTGTTATTGACCCCTCTAGTAAGGGGAAAAGTTCCTTTCTATCCATCCTATCTATGCCCCTCATAATTTTGTACACCTCAACCAGGTCCCCCCTCAGCCTTCTCTGCTCCAAGGAAAACAACCCCAGCCTGTCCAGTCTTTCTGCACAGCTGAAGCACTCCAGCCCAGGTAACATCCTTGTAAATCTCCTCTGCACCCTCTCCAAAGCAATCACATCCTTCCTATAGTGTGGCGACCAGAACTTCACACAGTACTCCAGCTGTGGCTTTCCAGCGTTTTGTGCAGCTCCATCATAACCTCCCTGCTCTTATATTCTATGCCTCAGCTAATGAAGGAAAGTATCCCATATGCCTCTTTAACCACCTTATCCACCTGTTCTGCTGCCTTCAAGGATCTATGTACATGCACACCAAGGTCACCCTGATCTTCTGTCTTTCCTAGGGTCTTACCATTCATTGTTTATTCCCATGACTTGTTAGTCCATCCAAAATGCATCATCTCACAATTTTCAGGGTTCAATTCCATTTGCCACTGTTCCACCCATCTGACCAACACATCTATATCGTCCTGTAGCCTGAGGCTTCCCTCCTCGCTATTTACCACCCCACCAATTTTCGTGTCATCTGCGAAATTACTGATCATACCTTTTACATTCATATCCAAATCATTAATGTAGACCACAAACAGCAAGGGACCCAGCACCGATCCCTGCGGTACCCCACTGGACACAGGCTTCCAGTCACAAAAACAACCTTCCACCATCACCTTCTGCCTTCTGCCACTAAGCCAGTTTTGGATCCAATGTGCTAAGGCACCCTGGATCCCATGGGCTCTTACCTTCCTGACCAGTCTCCTATGTGGGACTTTATCAAAAGCCTTACTGAAATCCATGTAAACCACATCCACTGCACTACCCTCATCTACACACCTAGTCACCCCATCGAAAAATTCAATCAAATTGGTCAGACATGATCTTCCATTGACAAAGCCATGCTGGTTATTCCTAATTAATCCCTGCCTCTCCAAGTGGAGACCAATTCTGTCCATCAGAATTTTTTCAACAAATTTCCCGTGTTCACCCGCTATTCTCCAATTATCAATTAGACCTGTTTTGTGTTCCGGCCTATGCCCAATTTCAACCACATATTGGGATACTGCTTAGTTTTGGTTCATTTGTTATGGAGACTTCAGAGTAAACGACCTCTCCCTTTACAATGGCTAAAATATGCAGGCAACCGACCGCTCTCTGGGCTGAGTACCAGCTAGGTAGAGCTAAATGAGTGAGCACTCTGATACTGATGTTAGGTTTGCTTAGTTTTCGTAACAAAATGTGACATATTTAGTTGGAGAAATAAAGTTGTCTATCAACAAGCAGTAGACGATGTAAAAAGGATATTGTTACCAAATAAGTGCATGACTTCAAGAAAGCACTAAAAGTAATTTTCTATTTCCTGTTCTCACCTTCATACCGTGCATCCGACGAGTCAATAAACCTTCTCGGTTTAGGTGGTGATCTAAAACGTGAGTCTAAGATGGCGGGACACGTAAGTCCGCATGACATTATCTGGGTCGGGGCTGTGCATTGTAGCAGGTTGTGCACAAAATCAATAGCAATCGAAATACAGCCAGTGGTTTCAGCAGCTGCATATTTTGGTGTAGCTTTAGATTCCAGCACAAAATGGACTCCTCCCGTTTGATTCCATTCTTACCTATCCAAATATAGCCATAGTGTCTCCAGCAAGGGCTGCTCTCCTGCCCCTGTTACCTTTGGCGTTTTCACAAAGATTTAAGCTTCGCCCTCTCCCGTTCTTCATTCACAACTGCCCCTTGGTGACATCATCAGAAGAATTGGAGTCAGATTGCAAAAGTGCTGACGTCGTAACTCTCGGAATCTACGGCCCTTGAATATAGATTATGAAGAAGGGTGATGCAAATTGACGTTTTTAAAATACTTAAATTATTTGATAGAATTTTTTTTTTAAATCGTGGGGGAGTCCAGAAATAGGGAGGCATAGCCTTAAAATTAGAGCAAGCGACGGTCAGGGCTGATGTTAGGAAGCACGTCTTCACTGAAATGGTAATGGAAATCTGGAACTCTTTCCCTAAAAGAGCTGTTGAGGCCATGTCAATTCAAAAATGTGAAACTGAGATTAATAGATTTTTGTTAGCAACGGTATTAAGGGTTGCAGAACCAAGGTGGGTGGATGGAGTTAAGGTGCAGAGCAGCCAATATCTAATGGAATGGTGGAAAACGCTCCAGGAGTTGAATGGGTTCATCCTTTTCCTATATTCCTAAATCCAAAATGCAGTTGGACTTCTTACATGACTTTACCTACCGGCATGGGTACATCAAAGGAATTGTGTCTTTGAACATTAGGTGTTTCTGTTCAGTGACACCTTTCAGTGTCTTTCCATTCCTTACAAAATCTAACATGCCACACTTATCCCTATTAAAAACCAGCAGCCGTCTCTATCCCCACTTCTCCAACCTATTTCCTGAAAGTGCTGACAGTCCTGATCGCTGTTTAGCAAACTTCTTACGTTTCTGTCTCAGCAAATTTCGAAATTGTTCTTGCTATTTCCAAATTTAAATTATCGTAAAACACAAAGCACAAAACTGGTTTCCTGTAGTACACTTCAAACGCAGCTCTAACCTTTCTCAATCTAGCTAACATTAATTCAAGCTAACTTTTTGAATCTTTTCCATCAGGCGCATTTTTATTCAAGTTTCTACATATTTTCTGATCTAAAGAGTTTCATTAATCTAGGCTGTAGTTACAGGATAATTAACGATATAAAGACGCAAAGCATTTTGTTCTTTTACAAGCCCTTGGTCAGGCCTCAGTTTGAGAAATGTGCTCCATTTTGGTCCTTTCCAAAGATAGGTGAACTTGAGGATAGGTTAGGTGGAGAGGAGGGCCACAAGATTAATACTCTTATTCAAGTATCCTAGTTACCAAAATTGGCTCAAACAGATGGGTCTGCATACTTTGGAGAAGCGTAGATATCGTGGTGAAATTATTAAGATTTATAAGATGATGATGGGATTAAATTCCCTTTTTCTAGACAAAATGCTTCAACTAAATAGGTTAGGGTGGACCAGGTGTTCAAGTGCCAGATCTAGGTAAGATTTTAGGAGAAAGTTATTTCATCAAGGTGTAGTGGACCTGTGGAACAGGCTATTGGCTTGTGTGGTGGATGCATCAATTCCATCAAGCGAGGGCTGGACCTGCAACTGGCTGGTGTGGTGATCACCTGGTACAAAGGGAAGATCCACGTTAAAGTTAATCTGGCCCAGTGTGATCTCATGGATTATTTGTAATCACCTAAAAGGGTCGGAGAGGAGTTTTTCACATTTGTTACCACTCATGATCCTGGATTTTGACCTGTTTTGCCGCCTCTTCCAGTTGATGACGTGGTTTTGGGTGGGGAGGCAAGTTTATATACTGTGAAGCACGGGGTTTCACAACTCTCCGGGACAGGCTGAATGGACTAGTAGGTCGCTGTCTGTCCGCCATTTTTTGTAAGTTGCGAACACGCCTCTTGTGAAAAACCTTATCAAACACCTGATGCAAATTCATGCTATGTCTTTACTTCATCCACTCCATCTATGCAATCGGTACAAGTTGTCAAACATGACTTGACTTTCTTAAACCCATGCAGACAGCCCTTTTTTAATCCCTGCATTTCTAAGTGCTCCCTAATTTTATCTCGGATTTTTTATTTGAAGCTTTTGCCCAACAACTGACGTTTCACTTACTGGTCTGCACTCAGCTTACAGTTTGGTGCAAAGTTCAGATCAAACCCCAGCGACCCAACTTGGGAAATGGGCTCAAACTGAGGCATCAGATCAACATTGCCAATTATCAGAAATCGTTGCAGCATCTCAAAATAAACTAAACTGACTCAACTCTACAGAAATGAATAAAACATAGTAACATCCCTCTGCTTCGCTGTTTTTTTCAGGGACACCTCTCCCACTAATAGATTCGACAGAACTTAAACTCAAGTTGTGAACCTCCAACAGATGTGCAGCTGCTGAAACCACTGGCTGTGGTTGGGTTGCTATAGACAATGTGCAGAAACTGCTGCAAAGCACAGGCCTGACCCAGATAATCTCATGCAGATGTGCGTGTCCCGCCATCTTAGAATCACTTTGTCGATCACCACCTAAACCCAGATGTGTTATTGACTGGTCGGATGTATTGAGTGGAGGTGAAAACAGGAAGTAAGAAATTAAAACATTTACTCGTTCTCACAGTCAGACAATTATTTGGTAACACATCCTTGTATAACGTCCACCACTCGTGTATAGTCAGCATTATTCCACAACTAAATTGAATCAGAGAGTGGTGCAGCACAAATGGAGGCCATTCGAGTGATCGTGCCCATGCTGGCAGATATCTGTCAAATTCTGTTATGAAAATTAAATAACAATACTAATACGCAAGCATTGGGTCAGTGCCAGCATATTGACCTCTTCAACTCCACTATTATCAACCTACAGCGTACATCGAGAGGGGAATTGGCCGCGTGTTTTAGCTGCTGAAAAGGGAGAGGTCGTTTATTTAGCGTTCTCTGTAATTAAGAGTCAGAATTTGGCCAGTGATTGCATGCTCACCATAGAATTATATGGTTGAGGGCTAGATTCCTACTCCAGCACACAATCTAGGATGACACTCCCAGTGCCAGTACTAAGGGAACGCTGCACTCATGGAAGTGCGGACTTTCAGATAAGGCTTTGAAGCAAGACTCCCTCTATATTGAAGAGGAGCATAGGAGTTCTCCCTGGTGTCAGCTGTGGCTCAATGTGTAGCACCCTCGCCTCTGAGTCATAAGGTTGTGGGCCCAACTCCCACTCCAGGAACTTGAGCACATAAAGCTAGGCTGACATTCCAGTGCAGTGCTGAGGGAGAGCTGCACTGTCGGAGGTGCCATCTTTCATCTGAGCCGTTAAACCGAGGCCCCGTCCGCACGCTCAGGTGGACGTTAAAGATCCCATGAAGAAGAGTAGGGGAGTGATCCCGGGTCTCCAGGCCAATACTTCTCCGTCAACCATCATAACCAAAACGGACTATCTAATCATTATCACATTGCTGTTTGTGGGAGCTTGCTCTGCGCACATTCGCTACCTCACTTCCCACATTACAACAGTGACTACGATTCAAAAGTACTTCATTGTCTGTAAAGTTCTTTGAGACGTCCGCTAGTTGTGAAAGACGCCATATAAATGCAGGTCTTTCTTTTGTTTCTTTGGTGTCCTGGGCCAATATCGACCAATCAACCAACATCACTAAAAACGTTTAAGTGGTCATTATCACACTGCTGTTTGTGGTAGCTGGCTCTGCGCACATTAGCTACCACCTTTCCTACATTACAACAGTGCCATTACTTCAAAATTACTTAACGTGCGTTGGTCCCGAGGTGGTGAACGGTGCTATAGAAATCCAAGTTCTTAATTTCAATGGACGTTTAGGTTTAAATAACATCATAAAATAATACTAGCTGAGGGTGATGGTCGAAGGTTCTTTTTGTCATGGGAAGACTGTGTCCAGTGGTGTACCGCAGGGATCGGTGCTGGGTGCTTTGCTGTTTGTAGTGTATATTAATTATTTAGATTTGAATGTAGGAGGTATGATCAGTAAGTTTGCAGATGATACTAAAATTGGTGGAGTGGTAAATAGCGAGGAGGGAAGTCTCTTGATACAGGACGATATAGATGGGATGGTTGATGGGCAGAACTGTGGCAAATGTGTGAGGTGATGCATTTTGGGAGGACTAACAAGGCAAGGGAATACATAATGAATGGTAGGATCCTAGGAAGGACAGAGGATCAGAGGGACCTGGGTGTGCATGTACATAGACCCCTGAAGGCAGCAGGACAGATAGATATGGTGATTAAAAAGGCATATGGGATACTTGCGTTCATTAGCCGAGGCTTATAATATAAGGGCAGGGAGGTTATGATGGAGCTGCACAAAACGTTAGTTAGGCCACAGCTGGATAACCTGTGCTGTTCTGGTCGCCACACTATAGGAAGGATGTGATTGCATTGGAGAGGGTGCATAGGAGACTCAGCAGGATGTTACCTGGGCTGGAGCGTTTCAGCTATGAAGAGAGACTGGATAATCTGGGCTTGATTTCCTTAAAGCAGGGAAGGCTGAGGGGGACCTGGTTGAGGTGTACCTAATTATGAGAGGCATAGTTAGTGTAGGACCTTTCCCCTTAGTAGAAGGTTCAATAACCAGGGGGCAGAGATTCAAGGTAAGGGGCAGGAGGTTTAGAGGGGATTTGAGGGAAAACTTTTTCACCCAGAGGATGGTTGGACTCTGGAACTCACGGCCTGAAAGGGTGGTAGAGGCAGGGACCCACACAACATTCAAGAAGCATTTAGGCGAGCACGTGAAATGTCATAGTATACAAGGCAATGGGCCAAGTGCTGGAAAATGTGATTAGAATAGACAGGGCTTGATGGCCGGTGCGGACACGATGGGCTGAATGGCCTCGTTCTGTGCTGTATAACTCAATGACTCTATGACTAATTTGATACCGAGCCACATATGCAGATATTAGGACAGGTTAATACAAGCTTGGCCAAAGTGATCGGTTTTAAGCAACGCCTTAGTGGAGGAGAGAGAGAGAGTGGTTCAAGTTTATGAAGGTTTTACCAGGGTTTAGGGCATTTGAAGCTGAAGGCACGGCCGCCAAAGGTGGAGCGATAAAAATCGAGGATGAGCAAGAGCACAGAATTGGAGGAACTAACTATCTCAGTGTGTTGTAGGGCTGGAGCAGATTAGGGGAAAAAGTTCCTTTCTATCAACCCTGTCTATGCCCGTCATAATTTACTACAGCCTCAGCCTTTTCTGCTCTAAGGAAAACAACCCCAGCCTGTCCAGACTCTCTTCATAGCTGAAGCGCTCCAGCCCAGGTAACATCCTGATGAAACTCCTCTGCAACCTCTCCAATGCAATCACATCCCTCCTATAGTATGGCGACCAGAACTGCACATAGTTTTACAGCTGTGGCCTAACTAGCGTTTTGTACAGCTTCATCATAACCTCCCTGCTCTAATATTCTATGACTCGGTTAATGAAGGCAAGTATCCCATATGCCTTTCTAACCACCTCATCTACCTGTCCTGCTGCCTTCAGAGCGATATGTACATGCACACCCAGGTCCCTCTGATCCTCTGTCCTTCCTCGGATCCTACCATTCATTGTGTATTGCCTTGCCTTGTTAGTCATCCCAAAATGCATCACCTCACACTTTACACGGTTAAATTCCATTTGCCGCAGTTCTGCCCATCTAAATTGTGTTTGACAATCGCTCCTGTGAAGCGCCTTGGACAATTTTACTTCATTAAAAGGCACTATATAAATGCAGGATGTTGTTGATGACGATGTGGACCAGCCGCCTTTCAGTAGTTCTCCCCGATTTTTGCTCTCATTGTCTACACTGGCGAAGAACTTGGTCTCGTGCTGGGAATGATTGCCAAGCGTGTTGCACAAGTTGAACATGGGCTCAAAGACGTGAGGACGAAACTAACTGAAATTGGGCTTCCGGCTATCTCTGCTTAAAATCTGCAAGCTTCTGATGCCAATCGTCCGATGAGCTCGTTGTTCGAGACACAGGAAAATTCGTTTAGCACCGACAGCCAGCCAGCCCCTGAGGAAGGGAGGGAGGCAAAAGTTAAGAGAGTGACCCCAGTTCCTATTCCTGTACCATCTGACAAGTCAAAAACTGCTTCATTTACATTCTCTGGGCAGCCTCCCAAGTTCCGTTTAAGGACCATTTCAGATGAAGTGGAGAAATTGTAATGCTGAATAAGGAAATGGCAGATACATTAAATAAATACTTTCTATCTGTCCTCACAGAAGAATACATAAAAAAACAATCCAGAAATAGTGGGGAACCATGGATCTAGTGGGAATGAGAAACTTAAAAACATTCGTTTCAGTAAAGAAATAGGCTGGAGAAATTAATGGGACTGAAAACCGGTTAATTCCCAGGACCTGATGGCCAACATCCTCGGTTTTTAAAAGAGGTGGCTACAGAGCTTGTGGATGCCTTGGTTTTCGTCTTCCACTATTTCCTAGATTCAACATCGCCCCCCCCCCCACCGCGTGATTTGTGTGTTTCAGCAGTAAACCCGCTATTCAAGAAATAGGAGGAGAGAACATTGAGCACAACAGGTCGGTTAGCCTGACATCAGTAGTAGATAAAATGCTAATCAAATTATCTATTATTAGGGACTTGGTAACGAAGCACTTCGAAAATCAAAATATGATTGGGCACCTTCAACACAGATTTATGATTCTAATAGAATTTCTTGAAGTTGTAACTAGCAGGGTAGATAAGGGGATACAGTGGGCATAGTATATTTGGATTCCCAAAAGGCATTCGATAGGGTGCCAAATAAAAGGCTGCTATATAAGATAAGGGCTCATCGGATTGGGGGTCATATATTAACATGGATTGGGGATTGGTTATCGGACAGAAAACAGAATATGAATAAACGGGTCATTTTAAGGTTGGTAGGCTGTAACTAGTGGGGTACTGCAAGGATCAGTGCTTGGGCTGCAGCTATTTACAATCTATATCAATGGTTTCGATGAGGGGCTAAGTATAATATATCCAAGTTGGCTGATGATGCAAAGCTAGGTGCAATCGCATTGAGTTTAAGCAGACTTTGGTAAGTGTGAGAGTTCGGGCAAGTGGGAGGTGAGGGGGTGCTTTTGCTCTGTTTTGCTTCCCTCTCTCAGGCTAATCCAGCACTGAGGGCGTGGAGCAGCGAGACAATTCAACCGGACAGGTCCCCCAGACAGCATTCATGAGGAGGTTGATGATCAGCTGGTTGGTAGGTCCTCTTCCTTTTCTTCTATAATTTTAAGTTGATAAGTCCTATTAAATAGTGGTGTAATATTATCATCTATATCGGGGCAGAGAGTCTTCATAACTAATAATAAGAAATTTAATTAATTACACAGATATGGGTGAACAGGTGATGTGTCACTGTTGCGAAATGTGGGAGCTGGTGGACCCCATTGAGGCTCACGGTGCTTGCAATTGTGATAAGTGTTTGCTGCTAGAGGAACTCAAGCTCCATGTTAAAGAGCTTGAGACCGAGCTTCAGACACTGCGACACATCAGGGAGGGGGAGAAGTTTCTGGACTCTATGTTTCAGGAGGTGGTCACACCTATGAAATTAATTAATGCAGATGTAGTCCTTGGTCAGGGACAGGATGGTGTGACTACGAGTGAGGAAGGTACAGGGATCCAGGATGTAGTGTTGAAGGAGCCGCAGCCCTTGCTCTTGTCAAGCAGTATCGAGGTTCTTACTCCCTGTGAGGGCAGGAGCGGGGACTGCAGGGAGGATGAGCAACCTGGCAACAGCACCGTGATACAGGGGGCCATTCAAGTGGAGGGAGTAAAAAGAAATGTTGTAGTGGTAGGGGATAGTATCATTAGGGGGATAGATAGGGTTCTCTGCAGTCAAGAGCGGGAGTCCCGAAGGCTGTTTTGCCTGCCAGGTGCCAGGGTTAAGGACATCTCTTCTGGGCTGGAAAGAAACTTGGAGTGGGAGGGGGAGGATCCAGTTGTCGTGGTGCATGTTGGTACAAACGACGTAGATAGGACAAGGAAGAAGGTTCTGTTAAAGGAGTATGAGCAGCTAGGGGCTAAATTAAAAAACAGAACCTCAAGGGTAATACTCTCTGGATTATTACCCGAGCCACGAGCAAATTTAGCTAGGATAAATAAAATTAAAGAGTTAAATGCGTGGCTCAATGCCTGGTGTGGGAGAAATGGGTTTTCCTTCCTGGGACACTGGCACCAGTAATGGGACAGGAGGGAGCTGTTCCGTTGGGAAGGACTCCACTTGGCCAGTGCTGGGACTAGATTCCTGGCGAATCATATAACTAGGGCTGTAGAGAAGGCTTTAAACTAATTAGTGGGGGGGAGGTTTCTAGAGTGCAAATAACAGAAATTACAATGGAGAAGGTCATAGACTTAGGTAGCAGTGGGGAAATTAAAAAACAAAACGTGTCAGGAAAGGACAGAAGGTATAGATTAAAAGGTAAAGTAGTAAAAGGGGAAAAAACAGGGACTAAGTGTCACATAACATATTTGAAAGTTCTTTATCTGAAAGCACGTAGCATTCGTAACAAAATGAGTCAGTTAACGGCACAAATAATTACATATGGGCATGATCTTGTGGCCATTACAGAAACATGGCTGCAGGGTGACCATGACTGGGAATTAAACATACCAGGTTATTTTACAATCAGGAAGGACAGGCAGGAAGGGAGGGGAGGTGGGGTGGCTATGTTAATCAAGGAAGGAATCACTATAATACAGAGAAATGATATTGGGTCAAAGGAGCAGGGTAGTGAAACAGTTTGGGTGGAGATAAGGAATAATAAGGGGAAAAAACACTGGTGGGCGTAGTCTATAGGCCTCCGAACAGTTGCAACTCTGTTGGACGGAGTATTAATCAGGAAATAGTTGTGGCTTGTAATAAGGGAACAGCTATAATTATGGGGGATTTTAACTATCATATTAACTGGAGAAATCAAATTGGGCAGAGAAGCCTTGAGGATGAGTTCATTGAGTGTATTAGGGATGGGTTTCTTGAGCAGTATATAACCGAACCGACCAGGGGGCAAGCAACATTAGATTTGGTCCTGTGTAATGAGACAGGATTAATAAAAAATGTCCTAGTAAAGGATCCCCTTGGAATGAGAGACCATAACATGGTTGAATTCCATATTCAAGTAGAGGGTGAGAAGGTTGGATCTCAAACAAGCGTGCTGAGAATGAATAAAGGAGACTATGAAGATATGAGAGCGGAATTGATTAGAGTGCAATGGGAAAATAGATTAAAGGGTAAGACGGTAAATGATCAGTGGTGTACATTTAAGGAGTTATTTTACAACTTCCAAGAAATATATATTCCACTGAGGACAAAAGGGTGCAAAAGAAAAGATAGCCATCCGTGGCTAACTAAAGAAATTAAGAATAGTATCCGACTAAAAACAAGGGCATAAAAGGTAGCCAAATCTAGTGGGAGGATAGAAGATTGGGAAGTCTTTAAAAGACAGCAAAAAATAACTAAAAGATTGATTAAGAAGGGGAAGATAGATTCTGAAAGTAAATTAGCAAAAATAGAAAAACAGATAGCAGAAGATTCTATAGTTATATAAAAAGAAAAAGGGTGGCTAAAGTAAATGTTGGTCCCTTAGAGGATGAGACCGGGAATTTAATGGTGGGAAACATGGAGATGGCATAAACGCTGAACAAATATTTTGTATCAGTCTTTGCGGTAGAGGACACTAAGAATATCCCAACACTGGACAAACAGGGGGCTCTAGGCGGAGAGGTGTTAAATATGATTAAAATCACTAAGGAAGTGTTACTTGGTAAAATAATGGGACTCAAGCCGCATAAATCCCCTGGACCTGATGGGTTACATCCTAGGGTCTTGAGGGAAGTGGTGGTAGGGATTGTGGGTGCATTGGTAATTATTTTCCAAAACTCCCTGGAATCTGCAAAGGTCCTGGCAGATTGGAAAACTGCTAATGTAACACCCTTAATTAAAATGGGTAGCAGGCAGAACGCTGGAAACTATAGAGCTGTTAGCCTAACATCTATGGTTGGTAAAATGTTGGAGTCTATTATTAAGGAGACAGTAACGGGACATTTGGATAAACATAATTTAATAGGACAAACTCAGCATGGTTTCATGAAGGGGAAGTCATGTTTGACAAATTTGCTTGAGTTCTTTGAGGAAGTAACATACAGGGTGGATAAAGGAGAACCAGTGGACGTAGTGTATTTAAACTTCCAAAATGCATTTGACAAGGTGCCACACAAAAGATTATTGCTTAAGATAAATAATCACGGGATTGGGGGTAATATTCTGGCATGGGTGGAGGATTGGCTCTCTAACAGAATGCATAGAGTTGGGAAAAATGATTCGTTCTCAGACTGGCAATCAGTAACTAGTGGTGTTCCGCAGGGGTCAGTGCTGTGTCCCCAACTCTTTACAATCTATATAAACGATTTGGAGGAGGGTACCGAGTGTAACATATCAACGATTGCAGATGATACAAAGATGGGAGGGAAAGTAGTGAGTGAGGAGGACATAAAAAACCTGCAAGGGGACATAGACAGGCTAAGTAAGTGGGCAGGGATGTGGCAGATGGAATACAATACTGGAAAGTGTGAGGTTATGCAATTTGGCAGGAAAAATCATAGAGCAAGTTATTACCTTAATGGCAAGAAACTGGAAAGTACAGTAGTACAAAGGGATCTGGGGGTCCTGGTGCAGGAAACTCAAAAAGTTAGTATGCAGGTGCAGCAAGTGATCAAGAAGGCCAATGGAATGTTGGCTTTTATTGCTAGGGGGATAAAATATAAAAACAGGGAGGTATTGCTGCAGGTATATAAGGTATTGGTGAGACCACACCTGGAATACTGCATACAGTTTTGGTGTTCATACTTAAGAAAAGACATACTTGCTCTCGAGTCAGTACAAAGAAGGTTCACTCGGTTAATCCCGGGGATGAGGGGGTGGTCATATGAGGAGAGGTTGAGTCGATTGGGATTCTACTCATTGGAGTTCAGAAGAATGAGAGGCGATCTTATTGAATCATATAAGATTGTGAAGGGCCTTGATCGGGTGGATGCGGTGAGGATGCTCCCAATGATGGGTGAAACTAGAACTAGGGGGCATAATCTTAGAATAAGGGGCTGCTCATTCAAAACTGAGATGAGGAGAAACTTCTTCACACAGAGGGTGGTATGTTTGTGGAATTTGCTGCCCCAGAAAGCTGTAGAAGCTACATCATTAAATAAATTTAAAACAGAAATAGATAGCTTCCTAGAAGTAAAGGGAATTAAGGGTAACAGGGAGCGGGCAGGAAATTGGACATGAGTCTAGGTTCGGAATGGCCATGGCCCTGTGGGTAGTGGAGCGGGCCCAGGAGCCATGTAGCCTGGTTCTGCTCCTACTTCTTGTGTTCTAATTCTGTGTTAGATTTCAGGAGATGGTTTTCTTCCTGTTCCTGGCTGGGGTGGACATTGCCTTTACAGAAGGTAAGTACTGTAGAAAGTATAGGGACAGAGTGATCTCCTGGACGAGTTTCGATCGCCTAGATGGGTCGGAGAGGAATTTCCCAGATTTTTTTCTCCCAAATTGGCCATTGGGATTTTTAACTGGTTTTTCACCTCTCCCGGGAGATCACATTGAATCGGGTGGGATGGAGAGTGATAGAAGATTTGAGGTTAGGATCAGATCAGCCATGATCTTATTGAATGGTGGAGCAGGCTCGAGGGGCCGATTGGCCTACTGCTGCTTCTATTTCTTATGTTCTTATGTTCTTATGTAAGCTGTGACGAGGATGCAAATACACTGCAAATTGATGTAGACTGGTTAAGTGAATGAGTAAGAGCATGGCAGCTGAAATCTACTGTGGAAAAATGTGAAGTTATCCACTTTGGTAGGATAAATAGAAAAGCAGAATATGTTTTAAATGTTGAGGGATTGGGAAATGTTGGTATTCAGAGGGACCTGGGTGTCATTGTACAGAAATCAAGGAAAGTTAACATGCAGATGCAGCAAAGAATTAGGAAATGTAATGGTATTTTCGTCTTCATTACAAAAGGATTGGTGTATAAGATTAGAGAAGTCTTACTGCAATTATATAGGGCCTTGGCGAGACAAAACCTGGAGTACTGTGTACAATTTTGCTCTCCTTAACTAATGAAGGATAAACTTGCCTTACAGATTGTCTCGACTGATTCCTAGGCTGAGGAGAGACTGAGTAAATTAGGCCAAAATTCTTAGAGTTTTGAAGAATGAGAGGTGACCTCATTGAAACGTATATCATTCTTAAGGAGCTTGACAGGGTAATTGCTGGAAGGATGTTTCTCCTGTCCAGGAAATCTAGAACTCGGTGTCACAATCTCAGAATAAGAAGCCAGCCATTTAGGACTGAGCTGTGGAGATATTTCTTCACTCAGAGGTTTGTCAATCTTTGTAATCCGCTATCCCAGAGGGCTGTCGATGCTCAGTCCTTGACTATTTTCAACACAGAGATCGATTGATTTTTGCATACTCAGGGAACCAACGGATTTGAGGATAGTGCATGAAGCTGGATTTGAGGCAGAAGGTCATCCATGATCTTATTGAATCGTGGAGCAGGCTCGAAGGGCCGAATAGGATCATAGAAATGTACGGCAGAGAATGTACGGTACAGAAGGAGGCCATGCGACCCATCGTGTCTGTGCCAGCCGAGAAAGAGTTCACCTGCCTAATCCCACGTTCCAGCTTTTGGTCCGTTGCCCTGTAGGTTATGGCACATCAAGTCCATATCCAAGTATTTTTAAAAGTGATGAGATTTTCTGTCTCTACCATCATTTCAGACAGTGAGTTCCAGAGCCCCACCACCCTCTGGCTGAAAACAGTTATCATCCTCTCCTGTTTAATCCTTCTAACACTTATTTTAAAACTATGCCTTCTGGTTATTGACCTCCCTGCTAAATGAAATAGGCCCTTCCTGTCCACTCTATCTAGCACCCTCATAATTTCTTATATTCTTGTATTCTTTCTTGTGTCCCAGCGGCAGGTATATCGCTGGTGCTGCAACAGCAGATTCATCGCCAGTAGTGCAATAGATGGGTCTCCGTCCATATAACAAGATTGGGGCCTCGAATAGGAATATAATCAGCTATAGCAGAGGAAAAGCAGTGTCATATCTGGTGTAAGTGCAGACACCCTATTACCAGAGGAGCACGGTCACAACTGGTGAATGTTTAGGGGAACCACTAGCACCTGTCGAGGACAGTCAGCTCGTGATTAATTGTAGGTTATCACTAATGCCAGAACATCACTTTCACTACCATTGTAAGTGTGGGGATTCCACTACTACTGGTGAAGCACGGTCACCTCTCATATATATGTAGGGTGACCACTCATACCGTAGAAGCAGGATCACCGCTGGTTAAAGTGTAGGGAACACGTTCAGCATTAGTGTAAGTGTAGGGGTACTGCTAGTACAGGAGGAGTACGGTCTGCTCTTGTGTAAATGTAGGCTGCCACTAATACCATAAGAGCATTTTCAGTATCAGTGTAAGTGTAAGGGTACCACTAGTAAGGGGGAACATGTTCACACCTAGTATAAGTGTAGGGTAACACTAGACACGGAGTAGCGTGTTCACCTCTAATATAAGTATAGGATTACCAATAGTACAGGAGGAGCACCTCTATTGTATGTGTATGGGTGACACTTGCACCTGTCGAGGATGGTCAGCTCGTGATTAATTGTAGGTTATCACTAATACCAGAACATCACTGTCACTACCATTGAAAGTTTGGGGTTACCACTACTACTGCTGAAGCACGGACACCTCTAGTATATATGTAGGGTTACCACTCGTACCATAGAAGAAGGAGCACTGCTTGTGTAAGTGTGGGAACCACTATAACAGGACGTTAACGTCCAGCAGTAGTCTAATTGCAAGGATATATCTAGCACCGCAGGAGCAAAGTCATCGAGTATCAGTGTAGTGAACCACAATACTGAAGGAGCACTTTCTCCCCTAGTGTAAGTGTAGGGGCACCACTAGTAATGAAGTAAACTGCTCTTCTAGTGTAAGTGTAGGGGCACCACTAGTACTGAAGGAGTACTGTATCCTCTAGTGTACGGATAGGGGCACCACTGGCACTGAAGCAGCACTTTCCCCTCCAGTGTAAGTGCAGGTGTACCGCCAGTACTGAAGGAGCACTGTCTACTCTAGTGTAAGTGCAGGGGTACCGCTAGTACCAGGGGAGCACTGTCTCCTCTAGTGTAAGTGTAGGGGCAGCAATAGTACCAGAGAAACTCAGTCACCTCTAGTTTAAGTGTAGGGCTGCCACAAGTACAGGAGGAGCACTCTCACCTCTTGTGTAAGTGTAGCTTTACTACAGCTACCAGAGGAACGCGGTTACCTTTAATACCGCATGACTGTAGTCATCACCAATACCGCAAGATTTGATCACCGCCTGTTCTGGAGGGTTTGGAGCAACAAAACTGTGTAAAGTATAGGGTCAGGATGTGTAGGGCTAGGGGGCTGCCTTCATTGCTCCTGTAGTAACAGAGGCAGCAGCAGTACTGAGAGATTGAACACTCTAATTGTAAAGAATGATTTAATTATATTTTATTTGATAAACTTTCCCATATCAATTTCAACTATTTCTATTAATCTGACGTGTCAGATGAAAAACAACTTACCTGAGTCTATTTGTTCAATGACTGTAACAAATGCTAATTATGATTTAACCTGATTGACTCGCTGGAGGATTGATGTGTGGATAAATATAGGTTCCCTTCCATTGCCTCAGCCGTGCGCCAGTCAGAGTCTTTCAGCTCTGACACAGAATTCTTCCATTCACATAGAAAATGGGTCAACCAACTATGCTGCAGATAACAGAGATTTATTACCCGATTCTCGCAGCCGTCGCTGTCCCCGGTGAGCCATTGTAACCTGTTTACTGTTTATCATGATTAACTGTGTACCTGGTCAGCCTGGTCGGAAAAGGTAAGTTGTTTATTAGATGTCAGTATTAATTAGTCGGTAGTGACTGGAACCAACTCGTGAACCGCCTATTTATACTTTCCGTGCTTCCCTTAATCCAATAACCTCACTGATTTTACAATGCTCTTTGAAGCAGCTACACAAGGACTTTGGCGGTTCTTCGGACCGCCTTCCCGCCCCTCCAGCCCCAGCCCCGTGCAGAGTGAGCGCTGCAGCAGCTCATTAAAATGTATGAGTCCGATTCCCAGATAATGGTTCCAATACCAATCCTGTTCTCACGCTGCTCCGTATTGATAATCACACTGAATGGAGTAAAATGCTCTCCACAAGTATTGCTCTATATATTTCATTCAGACACTGGAACATTATTTTTCTCCTCTCTCTTTCTTACAGCGAACCTGGTGACAATCGCGATTGTCTTCCGAGGAAACTGCGGCCTTTCCAAGTGTATCTCTGTCTACATGGTGGCCATGGCAACAGCAGATCTAATGGTCATCATCATTAATGTAATAGTGTATCATATTTTTAGTTATCGCTTTCCACTTTCATTCCTGTCCCAGACTCCAGTATGTACGTTCATTCTATATATGACTGCAGCCACCCTCGATTTGTCTGTTTGGTTCACCGTCTCCTTCACATTTGACCGATGTGTTGTTATCTGCTGCGAGAGGTTAAAAGCAAAGTATTGCACCGAGAGAACTGCGGCCGCGGTTGTAACATCGTTCACGGTCCTCATCTTTTTAAAGGACATCCCCGTTTTGTTAGCAGTGGAATCTGAGCAAATAATTAACAAGGTGCAGTGGGGCTGCCTGAAAAGTGTAGGCTTTTTTACCTCACCTCCAGGCATTGCTTACATCTGGTTTCACAGCGCCTGGGTCCTTTGGATTCCTTTTACTTTAATCGCCTTGTTTAATTCTTTAACCGTTCGACGTATTTTGGTGGCCAGCAGATCCCGCAGGGGACTCCGAGGTCACAGGAGTGAGAATCACAGTGATACAGAGATGGATAACCGAAGGAAATCCATCATTTTATTGTTCACTATATCGGGCAGTTTTATACTGTTGTGGCTGACATATGCCGTGAGTATTGTAACTACCAGACTGATAAGCACCACTAATTAACGAGGCAACCACACAAATCCTGGATATATCGCCACTGAAACCGGAGCGTTGTTGAAGTTTTTGAGTTGCTTTCAAAACCCGTGTATTTATGCAGCGAAGCAGAGCAAATTCAGAGAAGAGCTGCAGAATGTGGCGAAATCCCCCTGGACACTAATTCTGAGATTAGTTAGAAAATGAGAGTAAGAATAAGCAGGTAAAACGAAAGCTTTTTTTTAAACTGAAGCTCAATTTCAACGTCCTTTCCACCGTAGAACGTCCTTCTTTCTGGAAATGTGAGTTGTTTTGTAAACATTTCTTCCATTTTGCAGCATGCGTTTGATGTCGGCTTTGCGTTAGTTTTACGGTGCTTTTGCAGAGTAATCATAACCTATTCCTGCTAATTTAGCACATTTCAAGTTCAGGGATCATAGATAACAATGTTGAGGTTCAGCAGTGGAGTCGGACATGTGGGCAACAGAGGAATCCACCTTACACTGCAGGTACTGGGATCGGGCGCACCAGTTTAAAATCATCAATAAAGTTTCATTCTGTGCCGAAACAATCAAAGGTCTTGCCATCGCCGATATTGGTAACTTTCCTGGAAGTTTGATGTGAATATTGTAGGTGGGGATCTCTCTATCGGACTCCATTCCTCATTGACGATTTTCACGTGATCAGTGTTCGAATGGAGGAAACTTTCGGATCTAGGCTCATCGATGTGACCTTTCACCTCTGTTGTCCCAGATACTGACTTAAAATCTCGATTGTGCGCTGACTGGTGTTTCTCATTCAGCACAAAGATGGTGTCTGCTCTTGTTCAGTGCTGTCGATAAAAATATCATGGGTAATATTATTGCTATTCTGTCTCAATCAGTCTCCCAAACAAATGTTAAGGAATGTAAGAATTAATGTTTATTCATAACGTTCTAAACTATTACAATTGTTGCAAGTGACCTGTTAAAAACAATGCATGAAATCAGGTAAAATTAAAGTGATATAAAGCATTCTTGTCTTTGGCTTAACATTTGCAAATGGTCAGAAAGAATCTTTGGAAATTACCATCTTGTTATGCGGCTGCATATTGTTCCAAATAATAATTAAAATATCCCAGCAACTTAGAATCAGTTACAAATTGTTCATCGGTGATCTCGCCTCAATCTTTCAGAAACGCCAATGAATGGGAGCAGGCACTCAATGGGAAGGAGCTGCAGGGTTTGGATGAACAGTGATAGAGATCCAAAACATTAATTCCAAGAAAGTATGCCTGCGAGTGGATAAATCCATGGGAAAACCAACAGAAATATGTGTTTTGCAGACATGAGCATAGATCACAAGAAACATATGTTTTGATAAACATTTACAAAATGCTGACGAGGCCACCGTTGGAAAACCAGGTACAGATTCAAACCCTCATTGTGGAACGGCCATTAACTCCACTGAGATTAGGCAATGTAGATAACCCAGGACCGTGCCATGGATCAGAACTATATTGGTGATGAGGGGCAAGATATTGGGACTATTTTCACTGGAGCAGCGAAATCTAAGAGCAGATTTAATAGAGCTTTTAATAATTATGAACAATTTGGCAGAGTGAAGAGGGAGAGATTATTCCATCTAATTGTGGAGCAAGCAATAAAGGGTGATCGACTTCAAATTGTCCCAAAAGTAATGAGCAGATAGATTAGCAGAACCTTCTTTATGCAAAGGGTTGCTGGAGCTTGGATTTTTTTAACTCAGAGAATAGTTAAGGGAAAATTAGGTGAATATTTCAAAACGAGAAAATAATTGTCTGTGGAAAGAAAGGGGAAGTCTATCGATAATTCTTGATTGCTGTGTCAAAGAATCCAGTACAGATAGAATGCGGCAATTGAACTACTCCCACCCATTACATTTCTATCGATTTACAGAGTTACCTCTGTTGGTATTATTACCAATATTTTTGGTTGTAAGATACACACATCCCCGTTGAGCTTCTATTGAACAAAAGATTATAAATGAACTGGCATCAAGGAAGATCCCAGATGTTCAATAGTCACCCCTCCCTTACAGGTTCCGATTTGTCAATAACCTTCTTACATTTTGTAATGAGCTCTCTGTGCAGTGCCAGATCTCCCAGCCCATCCCATAATTCCTCGCCATTTGTAGATGCGGGACCTTGTCCGCTGCTTCAATGCGACTGTGTGATTACAATTGCATTTCCCCTGCCCTACAGGCCAGTGATGTGTTTCAGAAACCGAAGCAGGTTAGTTAAAGATGACATATCGTCCCTTACACCAATAGAATTCCCTTTTACATCGCACCCCTCCCAGGTGCTCACCCATTGGATCTCTCCTGCCTTTTTTTAAGCACTGCGATTAATTCAGCCACTGTCAGATCCTCAAAAATATTCTCTAATTGAGGAAACTTGTAACAGTGTCAGTAAACTGCCATTCCTGACAGTCCCCATTCCTTTATCTCGCGGTGTCTGTGTCCCTAGATTCCAGATTCCCATGTTGTTTGGTTGAATACTGTAATTGTACTTAAAAACCGGTTGATCGCTGCCGATCATACAAGCCCTCCTTTAGTGCTTCACTTGTGAACTACTCCGAATATTTATCAAGCAGTCTTTGCTAGTCCTTAATATCTACATGCCAGCATTTTTGGATAATTTAAAAGCTTTTACTTTATCATTAATATTGCTCCCTACATAATGACGTCTACCCACGGTGTCTCCTGTTCTCAATGGATGAATGAATTTTAATTCCACATCCACTAATACTTTCTTAACTACTTTCCACTTGTCTGCTTCAGCAATGGGATCTCCCAGACCTGCCACACGGCCGGAATCTCACACAAACAGTGGGCGTGTTGTCGGAAAATGATGGAAGCGCTTACTTAGCTTGCATTCATAAGAACAATAGAACATAAGAAACAGGAGCAGGAGTAGGCAATTTAGCCCTTCGAGCCTGCTCCTCCATTCAATAAGATCGTATCTGATCTACAAACCTCATCTCCACTTTCCTGAACTATCCCCATCTTCCCTGATTCGCTTAATTTCAAAAATCTATCGATCTCTGTCTGAATATACTCAACGACTCATCGTCCACAGCCATCTGGGGTAGAAAATTCCGAAGTTTCACCAACCTCTGAGTGACGAAATTTCTTCTCATCTCAATCCTAAATTGCTGACTCCCTATTCTGAGTCTGTGACCCCTGTTTCTGGACTGCGCAGCCAGGGGACACATCCTCCCTGCATCTACCCTGTCAAGCCCTGTAAGTATTTTGCATGTTTCAATGAGATCACCTCTCATTCTTCTAAATTCTAGAAAATATAGGCCTAGTCTACTCAATCTGTCCTCAGTGGAGAATACCCCCATCCCAGGAAATAGTCTGGTGAAACTTCATTGCAATCCCTCAATGGCAACTATATCCTTCCTTAGGTAAGGAGCCCAAAATTGTACACTCCAGGAGTTGTCTCACCAGGGCTCTATATAATTGCAGGAAGACGTCTTGATTCTTCTACTCAAATCCTCTTGTAAAAAAGGCCAACATACCATTTGCTTTCCTAATTACTTGCTGTACTACATGTTAAATTTCAGTGATTCGTGTACAAGGATACCCAGTTCACTCTGAACATCAACATTTCTCAATCTCGCCCCATTTAAAAAAACTCCGCTTTTCTTTTTTTCCTACAAAGGTGGTTAACGTCATAGTTCTCCACATTATATTCCATTTACCATCAGTAAACTTGTATCTATTTCATTTGGTCCCCTCATCCAAATAATTGATGTAGATTGTGAATAGCTGTGGCCCAAGCATTGATCCTTGCAGTACCCCACTAGTTACAGCCTGCCAACCCGAAAATAACCCATTTATTCCTACTCTCCATTTTCAGTTCATTAACCAATCCTCAATCCATGCTGGTATCGTACCCCCAATCACATGAGCCCTAATTTTTTAATAACCGCTTGTATGTCACCTTATCGAATGCCTTCTGAATGTCCAAATACACAACGTCCACTGGTTCCCCCTTATCTATTCTGCTAGTTACAACCTAAAAAACCCTAAAAGATTTGTCAAACACGGTTTCCCTTTCATAAATCCATGTTGACTCTGCTCAATCCTATTATTATTTTCTAAGTGCCCTGTTACCACGTTCTTGATAATAGATTCTAGCATTTTCCCTACTAATGATGTCAGGTTAATTCGTCTGTAGTTCCCCATTTTCTCTCTCTCTCCTTTCTTAAATAGTGGCGTTACATTTGCTACCTTCCAAGCCACGGGAAACATTCTAGACTCTATGGAATTTTGGAAAATGACAACCAACACATTCACTATCTCGAAAGCCAACACTAGGATGCAGGCCATCAGATCCATGGGATTTATCGGCTTTCAGTTCCATTAATTTCTCCAATACTATTTTTTTACTAATCCTAATAAACTTCCGTCCTCATTCTCGCTACACCCCTGGTTTTCCACTATTTCCGGGATGTTTTTTTGCCTCTTCTTCTGTGAAGACAGACACAACATATTTGTTTAATTTCTCTGCCATGTCCTTACTACCCATTATAATTTTTCTTCTCTCAGTCTGTAAGGGAACCACATTTACTTTCACTAATCTTTTCCTTTTTACAAATCTATAGAAGCTTTTACAGACTCTTTTTATGTCTCTCGCTAGTTTACTTTCATATTCTATTTTCACTTTCTTCATCAATTTCTTGGTCCTCCTTTGTTGAATACTAAAATCTTCCCAATCCTCAGACTTACTACTCTTTCCGGCAGCATTAAAAACACTTCCTTTGACCTAATACTATCTTTAACTTCTCTTGTTAGCCACGGTTGGACCACTTTTCCTTTGGGGTTTTTGTGCCTTAATGGAATGTATATTTGGTGTAAATTATGTATTAATTCTTTAAATGCTAGCCATTGCTCATCCACTGTCATACTTTTTAATGTATTTTCGCAATCTTCCTTAGCCAACTCGCCCCTCATACCTTAGATTCGGATTTAGCTAACTCACTTTCAAACTCAATATAAAAATGTCATATTATTATAGTCACACTTCCCAAAGTGCCCCTTTACTACAGGGTTATTAATTCATCCTTTCTCCTTGCACAGTACTAGCTCTAAGTTCCTGTTCCCTCGTCGGTTCCTCAACACACTTATCTAGAAAACTATCTTGCATACATTTCATGAAATCATCCTCCACGCTGTTACTGCAAATTTGGTTTGCCCAGTCCATATGTAGATTAAAGTCTTCCATCATTACTGTATTACCCTTGCTACACTCGCCTCTAATTTCCTGATTTATACTCTGCCCTACATTACAACTAATGTTTAGGGGCCTATAAACAACTCCCGCCAATTTTTTCAGGCCCTTGCTGTTTCTTAGCTCCACACAAACGAATTCTACTTCTTAATTTTCAGAGCTAAGGTTCTTGCTCTCTGCTGTCTGTATTCCATCTTTTATTATCAGGGCTACCCCTCATCCTTTTCCATTTAACCTATCCCTTCTAAAAGTTATGTATCCTGGAATATTTTTTTCCCAACGTTGGCAACTTTGCAACCATGTCTCCATTATGGCTATTAGATCAAACTTGTTAATTTTTATCTGCGCTATTAATTCACCTATTTTGTTGTGAATGCTTTGCGTATTTAAATATACTGCCTTGAGATTTGACATATTTCTCTTTTTCCCTGCTGTCACCTTAGTCACTGATGCCTTATTACCTTTGTTACACTATCTGTCCCCTCCTAGAATCATAGAATCATATAAAGTTACAGCACGGAAGGCGGCCAGTTCGGCCCATCGTGTCCATGCCGGCCAACAAAGAGCTATCCAGCCTAATCCCACTTCCCAGCTCTTGGTCCGCAGCCCTGCAGGTTAACGCAGCCCAAGTGCACTTCCAAGTACTTTTTAAATGTGGTTAGGGTTCCTGCCTCTACCACCCTTTCAGGCAGCGAGTTCAAGGACCCCACAACCCTCTGGGTGAAGACCTTTCTCTCCAAATCTTGCACCAACTAATATAATTCTGTGCCCCCTGGTTTTTGACCCCTCTGCTAAGGGAAATAAGTCCTTTTCTAACCACATTATCTAGGCCCCACATCATTTTATGCAGCACAATATGGTCTGCCCTCAGCCTCCTCTGTTCCAAGGAAAACAGACCCAGCCGATCCAGTCTTTCCTCATGGCTAAGATTCTCTACTCCCGGCAACATCTTTGTAAATCTACTATGTACCCTCTCTAGCGCCATCACATCGTTCCTGCAATGTAGTGACCAGAACTGCACGCATTACTCTAGCTGATGCATAACTAGTGTTTTATACAGTTGAAGCATAACCCCCCTGCTCTTGTATTCTATACCATGGCTAATAATGGCAAGCATTCCGTATGCCTTCTTAAAAACCTTATCTACCTGGCCTACTACCTTCAGGAGTCTGTGGAAATGTACTCCAAGTTCCCTTTGTTACTCTGCACTACTCAATTTCCTACCATTTAACGTGTATCCCCTTTCCTTGTTAGCCCTCCCCAAATGCAGTGACATTAAACAGGAACAGGAGTAGGTCACTTAGACCCTCGAGCCTATTCCGCTATTCATTGAGATCATGGCTGATCTACGACCGAAATCCATATACTCACCTTTGGCCCATATCCCTTAATACCTTTAGTTAACAAAAATCCATCCATTTCAGATTTAAAATTATCAATTAACCTAGCATCAACTGCCGTTTGTGGAAGAGCGTTCCAAATGTCTACCATCCTTTGCATTTAGAAGTGTTCATCAGACCTGGACTCCCCAAATATCGGAAATATTTTTTCTCTATCTACCCTATCAGTTCCCCTTAATATCTTGAAAACTTCATTCTACTCACATCTTAACCTTCTAAATTCCAGGGAATCCAACCATTCACTCCTAATATAACCCTTGTAGTCTATGTATCTTTCTGGTAAATCTACACTGCAATCGCTCCAAGACAATACATCCTTCCTAAGGTGTGGTGCGCAGGACTGACAGAGTATTCCAGGTGTGGTTTAACCAGGGATTTGTATAGTTGCACCTGTCCATGACATTTTTGTGATCCACAACTTTCTTTGGGCCCTCAGCTTTTCTAGTTATTAACCATTTAGAAATTAACCTGATGTATCATTTTTACGTCCAAAGTCGGTGACCTCACAATTGCCTACATTAAAATCAAATTGCAATAGTTCTGTCCAGTCAATTAATCTATTAATAATTCTTTGTAATGTTTTCTTCCATCTAAATTGCTTACAAAGCTGCCTATTTTGTGTCATCAGCATACTTGGATATGTGGCTTGTTAAGAAGATATAAGCCGAGCGAATTAAGGGGAAAGTGGTGATAAGGATACAAAATAGGCTCAGTGACAGGAAGCCAATGGTGGAAGCGAATGGATGTTTATTCAGACTGGGGGCGAGTGGGCGGTGTAGCTGTCTATGGTGTTCATCAAGTATCATTTTAATTCATTATTCTTTTAATTTTTTATAAACATCCTAGAGAGCAGTATTATCTCGTTTTCACATGATGCACTTGGAAACGTAGATGATAGTGTTCAGGATTTCATAGCTAGGATGGTGCAATGGGAAGAAGCATGGCAGAGAAGTGCGGAGTATTGTAAGTGTGGCACTTTGGAGGACTAAAATGTAAAGTCAATATACTATAAATGGCACAATTTTGAAAAGTTCAAATGTGCACAGGTACCTTGAAGTCCACATACACAAATCCTTAAAGGTGGCAGGGCAAGTTGACAAGTGCTTAAAAAATCCTATACATTACTTGGGTTTATAATAGAATACAATATAAAAGCTAAAAGCGCATGTTGGAACTTTATACATCACTGGCAAATCCTCAGCTGGAGCATTGTTGACATTGCTGAGCTCCACATTTCAGGAAGGATGTAAAAGCCTTAGAAAGGAAACAGAGGAGGTTCACCAGGATGTTACCAGAGATGATGACCTTCAGTTATGAGGATAAGTTTGAACAGTTAGGACTATTATCCTTGGAACAGAGAAGTTAAGAAGTTACATAATAGAGGTCTTGAAGATGATATGAGTTTTGGTAGAGCAGATAGAATAAACTATTCCCTCTGGGGAGTGGGTCAAGAACTAGAGATATCCGTTAGATTTACATACCAGTGAATCCCCAGTCAAATTACTGCATCAAATGCCGAGTATTATGCCAGTTGCTAAACTTCTCCCAAAACCTTTTTAGACTCTGACCGCGGTGAAATCATCGACTGAAGAGATTCTCAGTAATGCTCCTCACATTTGCAATCATTCTTGAAGCTTCCCGTTTCTGGTCTTCGACACTGGGTGTCTTGGTCCCACCAGATCTTCTGTATGAACCTAACGACCTTTCTTGCACCCCAGTTAGTGTAGTGATGATTCGTCTTCACTCTCTCTACCTTCCTGGGATACTGCTCAATCAAAGAAACTTTTAAGATAAACATGATTCATCTTAATTAGAAACTTTGTTACAGAAAAACAATGAGACTATTTTTGAGAATATTAATATATTTAATTTTAAAATATTTACAATTTATTTGAATTAATTATTTTAATTTTAAATAGTTATTTTGTTTGCCCTTATTTATAGGCATTAACATCATTCACAGTATCTGCTGCCCACTCCAGCTCTGCCCAAAATGACACACCACTGATGGGGCGTAACCAGGGGCAGAAACTTGGCTCCAGGTGACACCACAAAGGAGACAGGAGACATTTATATAGCAGCCTGGAGTCTTAGATACATAACAGAAACATACGAAAAACATACGAAACAGGAGCAGGAGTAGGCCAGTCGAGCCCTCAAGCCTGCTCCGCCATTCAATAAGATCATAGCTGATCCAATCTTGGCCTCAACACCACTGCCCCACTCACTCTGCAAACCCCTTGAATCCCTTGCAGTTCAAATGTCTGTCAATCTCCATTTCACCATAGTCAATGAATCTGCCTCCACAGCTCTCTGGGGTAGAGAGTTTCAAAGATTCACGACCCACTGAGAGAAGAAATTCCTCCTCATCTCCGGCTGAAATGGGCAAACACTTATTCTCAAACTATGCCCCCTAGATCTAGATACCCCCTTAGGGGAAACATCCTCTCAGCATCTACCCTGTCAATCCCCATCAGAATCTTATATGTTTCAATAAGATCACCTCTCATTCTTCTAAACTCCACCGAGTATAAGCCCAACCTGCTCAACCATACATCAAGCACTTCATCCCAGAAATTAACATAGTGAACCTTCTCTGCACTGCCTCCAATGCAAATATATCCTTCCTTAAATATGGCGACCAAAACTGTACGCAGTACTCCAGGTGTGGTCTCACCAGCGCCCTGTAAAGTTGCATCGAAACGTATCTACTTTTATACTCCATTCCCCTTGTAATAAAGGCCAACATTGCATTAGCGTTCCTAATTATTGCTGTACCTGCACGCCAACTTTTGTGTTTCATGTACTAGGAGCCCCAGATGCCTTTGTACCACAGCATTTTGTAGTCTCGCCACTTTAAATAATAATTTGTTTTTTCATTCTTCCTTCCAAAGTGGATAAACTCTCATTTTCCCACATTGCACTCCATCTGCCAATTTTCCCACTCAATTAACCTATCTATATCCCTTTGCAGACACTTTGTGTCCTCCTCACAATTTGCTAAACCACCTATCATTGTATCATGAGTAAACTTGTCTACAGTACACTTGGTCCCTTCATCCAAGTTATCTATATATATAAAGGAATCGATCTGTCTGTCTGTCCTTCTGTCTGTCCTCGGGTGTGCATCTGTCCGGCTATGCGCTCGAAAGTTATACGGCGTACCTATGTGCGCGTTACCTCCCAAGAAAGCTTACGCTTCCGGGACGCTCGTAAGTGTATTTACTTTTCGGTCGGACGATAATTCTTCGCGCCTTATGCAAAAAACCTTCAAAATTAAACTCATTGGGCTGAAAATTCAGTAGGGTTAGCGCCCCATTTGAGGCGCTAGAGGGCCTAGCGCCGGAGTTATGGCCGGTTTGTAAATTCAGTGGGGCCCTGCCCTCGGCGTTAGACCGGTTGCGCTGCGCCGGCACCGATGACGTCATCGGTGTGCACAGCGTCCCGGTTGCCATGGTGACGGGCCCCAACGCCGAAATTGAGTTGCAGCCGCCTCGCCCGTGGCAGCCACAACTAACGATGTTTCAGCAGAGTCCTACGCGAGTTAGCGCCGGCGCATTAATGTCACGCAGCGGCAGGCCGCTTTCCCGCCGGCCGCCTGCCCGCACCTCCCTCCCCGGACTCCTCCACCCCCATCCCGCGGAACAGATGCATCTGGCCTGCGAGCCCGGCACTTTTCCGAGGTGCCGGGCTCATTTTTTTCAAGATTTCAGCGGCCAGCGGGCGGGTGCAGGCAGCTCCTCCTTAACTGAATGAGGAGGCCTGCACTTCCCCAGCCTGCTGCACCGCATCGGGTGCCGCAGCGCCGGAATTGCACCGCTATGCGGCAGTCAGTGCCCATTTCGAGGCGCTGACACCCTCCTGTAGCGCCGGCAGCCGTTTGGGCGCGGCGCTACTGAATTTTTGGCGCGCGCAGGGGGACTTAGCGCCGGCGCTAAATTTCCAGCGCTAAAGCCCTGGCGCGGCGCCAACTGAATTTCTAGGCCATTATCTGCTACTTAGCATTGATTGACTGATGCCAAGGTTCAACCAATCCTGTGCCGTCACGATTGACCAATCCTACAGTACGGTCCCCTGATGGTTGGCCAATCAGTGTGTGTGTGTGTGGGCGGGACTAATCGTTTTCATCTCGGGGTTGTGGCAGCCATTGTTTCACTGCCATGACTTCAGCATCCAGCTCAAACTACTTTGATCATCCAGCTTTGAAAAAGTTAGCATCTATTTTCAAAATAACATAAGATTTACCAAAAACAATTTATAAGTACTTTCACTTTCATCTTTCAAGGTATTAAAAGGTAGAAATGTTGCCCGGCAGCAGATTCACAAAGAGACACAGACAGGGCCCTAAAGCCTGGGACTCAATTTAAAATGTTGCCCGGCAGCAGATTCACAGAGGGACACAGACAGGGCCCAAAGCTTGGCACTCGATTTAAACCGCCTGGCCCAAAACAGCCCTGGCAAAGCCAGGCTCCCCCCAGCTAGTTAATATATATTGCAAAAAGTTGAGTTCCCAGCACTGATCCCTGTGGCACTCCAATAGTTACTGATTTTCAACCAGCAAATAACCCATTTTTCGTGACTCTCTGTTTTCTGTTAGTTAGTCAATCCGCTATCCATGCCAATATATTATCCCAAACCTCGTGAGCTCTTATCTTGTGCAGTAAGCTTTTATGTGGCACCTTATCGAATGCCTTCCTGAAATCCAAATACTCTACATCTACTGGTTCCCCTGTATCCAGCATGTTTGTTACATCCTCAAAGAACTCTGGCAAAGTTGTCAATCACGATATCTCTTTCATAAACCCATGCTGAATCTGCTTGACTGTCTTATGATTTTCTAAATGTCCTGCTATTAACTCCTTAATAATGGATTTCAACATTTTCCCAATGACAGATGTTAGGCTAACTTGCCTTCCGCTTCCTGCTTTTTGTCCGCCTCCTTTCTTGAATAGTGGTGTTACATTTGCGGTTTTCCAATCTGCTGGGACCTCTCCAGAATCCAGGGAATTTTGGTAGCTTACAAACAACGCAACCACTATAGCTGCAGCCACTTCTTTTAAGACCCTAGGATACAGGCAATCGCATCCAGGGGACTAGTCAGCCTTTACACGCATTAGCTTGCCTAATCCTTTTTCTCTAGCGATAGAGATTGTTTTAAGTTCCTCCCTCCCAATAGCCCCTTGATTATTTATTATTATTGGGATGTGTTTAATGTCTTCTGCTGTGAAGACCGATCCAAAATAATAGTTTAGAGTCTCATCAGAGTAAAGCTCCCTCTACATTGTCCCATCAAACCGTCCATGTGCAAGTACAGCACGGGTTAGAAACAGAGTAAAGCTCCATCTAAACCTCCAATCAAACACTCCCAGGGCAGATACAGGACGGGCTAGATAGTAAAGCTCCATCTATACTGACACTTCAAACACTCCCAGCGCAGGTACAGGACGGGCTAGATACAGTGTAAAGCTCCCTCTACATTGCTCATCATACACTCTCAGGACAGGTACAGCACGGGTTATGTAATGTATATACCTTTAAGGGGGGGAACTGTCTTGTATTGTGGCCACGTTATCGATAAAGAGGGGTTACATAAGTCCCCAGAGAAGATTGAAGCAGTAATCAAGGCTCCAGCACCGGAAAATGTGTGAGAACTGAGGTCGTTCCTCGGGTTGGTAAACTTCTACCATAAGTTCTTGCCAAATTTGTCGACAATACTACACCCACTGAACACCCTACTTCAAACTGGGGTGCCATGGAAGTGGAGTGACGAATGTAGACGAGCTTTCCAGAAGAGCAAAACACTAATCACATCGAAAGAGGTATTGGCCCATTACAAACCAGCATTACCAATTCGGTTGGCATGTGATGCGTCACCCTCCGGGATTGGAGCTGTGCTGTCGCACAAATTCTCGGAAGGCTCAGAGAGGCCAATAGCCTTTGCGTCACGATCACTAATCTCAGCCGAGCATAACTACACCCAGATTGACAGGGAGGCCCTCAGACTAGTGTGGGGAGTGAAAAAGTTCAATCACTATCTGCATGGGCAGAAATTCACCTTGCTGACTGATCACCAGCCTCTTGTCTCCATTTTTAATCCGAAGAAGGGCGTTCCGGTGATGAATGCGCAACGACTACAAAGATGTTCACTTTTTCTAGGGGCGCACCACTATGAGATTGAATATAGGGGCACGAAACAGCATGGAAATACTGATGGGCTATCACGCCTGCCACTGCCTACTGTGGAGGCAGCACCAGCAGTGGATCCTGTCGAAATATTCCATTCGACTATAGTTGAATACCTACCAGTAACTAATGCTTGTATCGATAAGGAAACCCGAGATGACCCGACACTGTCTCGGGTATATGATTTGACGGTGAAGAGATGGCCAGCACATGGCGACTCACTGTTGCCAGCATTCTCGACAAGGAGAGAACAGCTGTCAGTGTGCCAGTGGACCTTGATGTGTGGATCCCGAGTGGTAATTCCACCCAAGTTAAGGGATAGAGTGCTCAATGTGCTTAATGAGGTTCATCTGGGAGGGGTAAAAATGAAAACCCAAGCCACGGCCTATGTGTGGTGGCCAGGAATTGATAAACAAATCCAGGACCTGACCAAGAGCTGCTCAGGATGCCAGAAAGTCCAAAATGCACCACCACAGTCCCCTCTACACCCATGGGAGTGGCCCTCATCTCCATGGCAACGGGTGCATATTGATTTTGCTGGTCCATTCATGGACTTAATGTTTTAATAGCCGTGGATGCGCACTCGAAATGGCCTGAGGTCATCAAAATGTCCTCCACCACCACGGAGAAAACTATTGCAGTCCTACGGACCATTTTTGCCAGGAACGGCTTGCCAGAACAGATTTTCTCTGACAACGGACCACAGTTTGTGTCCGAAGAGTTCCGGAGGTTCTTGAAAAAGAATGGGGTAAGGCATTACACATCCGCCCCGTATCATCCAGCCACAAATGGATTGGCTGAGAGGTTCGTACAAACCTTTAAGAAGGTAATAAATGCTATGTACAATGACAACATTTCGCTGCAGCACAAGGTGGACAATTTCCTGTTCGCCTACTGGAATGCGACATATGCAGTCACCAACCAGGCCCCAGCCATGATGTTTTTTAACTGAAAGTTAAGATCTCGCATGGATTTGCTCAGAACAAACGTACGAAGAGATGTTGAGAGTAAGCAATTCCAGCACATCCATGAGAAGCCAACAAGAAGCTTCAATGTAGGGCAACCAGTCTTGGCCCGTGACTGCCGAACAGAAAAATGGCAGCCAGGAACAATAAGGACACGGCAGGGCCCACTAATGTGCACAGTGGACGTTGGGGAGAGCATCGTGAGATGCCATGCTGACCAGATCCTACAGTCACAGGAACAAGTCATCCCCATGCCTCGCCCATACATACCTGGTGATGAACCCGATGCACAGGTTGCATCTACCTCAGAAACAGTAGCATCGGAAGCTGATGAACCAACTGACGACAGGGGGCCAGAATCGTCACCGCACCAAGAGCAAGACACTCGGGAAAAGCGCTAACCAGAAAGGATCAGGAAGCCTCCCCAAAGACTGAATATATAAATGGACTATTTTCAGCTAATGTTGCATGTTAAAAGTGTTAATTGTAAATACTTTGATATTTAATTGTCAAATGAGAGTTATGGTACTGTTAATCTAAAAGCGGAGGAATTGTAATGTATATACCTTTAAGGGGGGAACTATCTTTTACAGCTCATGTATACTGTAGTACCAGCAGTGACCACACCTGTATATAGCACTGAGTAGTAATCTGTACAGATCAGTTCCCGTGTGAGCCACGTTGAGTAAACACCTGTTGTACCGTTCTCCTGCCGTCTGTGTCTTATTATACACAGATACAACAGGTTAGATACTGTATTAAGCTCCCTTTTTACTGTCCCGTCAAATACTCCATGGGCAGGTACGGCAGAGGTTAAACACAGTATAAATTTCGCTTTATTTTGTAACTCAGATACAGCATGTGGTCAATGCAGCATAAAGCTCCTCTGACACATTCCAATGAAGCTAACTAACTCAAGCACAGCACAGTACGGTTACATGATAAAATTCGACGTGAATGTAATTTTCAAGCTCTCCAAGGTGAGGTATGGCCAAGATTCACAGATGAGTCAATTCCCAGTCAAATTGTGGCATCAGAGGACGAGCCTTATGGCAAATGTTGAAAATCTGCCAATACCGGGTTCGAAACTGAAGCTTGGCAAAATCTTTCAAAGACATATGTACATTCCAAGTTGTTCGCATTTCTGGATCTCAAACAGCCACGTTTCATATTTGCCCCAACTACCTCACTCCAGATCCGGTTTCTCTGTTCACAAACCTTTAGGCCACATCCCCAGTGCTCCCTTATCCCAGGTCTGGCCCCAGTGTTCTAACATCCTGAGGTCCCCAATCACTTTCCCAGGATCCTAATACAATGCTAATCCGAGAGATCTCAATGTACACAGAAATACATCGATGTTACAACACGGAAACATTCCATTCCGCCCAACCAGTAAATGGCTTTCTTTATCCTCCACACGAGCAAATAGCTCCAATCATATTGACACGCCCTTTTGTGATTTCCAAGATAATGGGCAGAAGAACCAGCCGCGACATAAGGAAACTTTTTTTATACAGCGAGATGTTAATATCGGGAAAACAATACCTGAAAGTGTAGTTGGGCCATATTCAATTGTAAATTGCAAAAGAGCTTTGGAAACGGCGATAACTGCTGCTGTAACATTCGTCCCAAGGGATGTTTCGAAAGAAATTAGCGTTTATTCTGCACCGTTACACGTTTTAAATGTTCCTCTGCAACTAATTTATAGGAGAGGGGACTCTCTCACTTTATTTCCCAATAAACTGCGTCTACAACTATTTCAGGTGTAACTTGCTGGACCGTTTTTGCGGAGGTGACTAAAGTTCCCTCCCCGAGTGGGGCCTCACACACACAGGGAGGATTATCGGAAATTCCCGGATTCATTACCTCCGTTTACCCATAATCTTATGCCATGATAAGGGATAGCTCGATGCAGTTGCAAAGGAGTTTGGAAAGCGGGATTAGTCGTGGTTCATGTCGGCACCAGTGACAAAAGGTAAAAAAGTGAGGAGTTATTTCTGAGGGAGTATGTGGAGTGAGGAGCGTCATTAAAAACCATGGCCTAGAAATTCTGTGGGTTGCGCCAGCCGCTAACGCCATAAAAGGGCTATATTTCCAGCGCTAGACACTTAGCGCCTGAACGCAGTCCAATCTGCGCCGATGCCCAAATTCAGTTGACATTTAGCGCCGGCGCAAAGTGTTTGCGCCCGCTCAGGTGCGCGCGCAGCTTATGACGTCATATCGTCGAGCAGCGCTGTTTGTGCGCCCCAAACCGGAAATTCAGTGGTGCCCGCCCAATGTGGGCGTGGCGCTGCTAAGAACTGTGAGGTGGAACGCATAAGAGGCCCTGTGGGCCTCGGGGAGCGCAAATTAAAGGGCATTTACACTGACCTATAAAGCCCAGCCATTTTGCTGCAATGACGTTACTGCTTTGGATTTCTGGACAGAGACCAAGGGACAGAGGTTACAGATTTGGGAAAACATAGGAGAGTTATTTTTGGCTTCTGGCCAGTGCTTTGACATTTGATTCATTGTGATTTATCTGTTCTCAACTTTATTATGGGGGCTGTATGGGGGGCCAACCCTCAGTTGCAGCATTATGTGCGAAGGGCTCGCAGACGCTGTGAGAGAGGGCCAGCCATGGCTTGACGCAGAGGGGCCATCAGGCGTCGGCAACGTAGGCCTTACCCACTCAGGCAATACCGGCAGCAGGTGTCCTATCTCACCATGACTGCGGCGCATTGTGTGAAGAGGCTGCGCTTCAGAAGGGAGGTGGTTGCAGAGATCTGCCAGCTGCTTCACACAGATCTGTGTCCACAGCTGATGTGCAGGCCGTCTCTCTCGATGGAAGTGAAGGTCACGGTGGCTCTGAACTTTTATGCAAGCGGCTCCTTCCAAGCCGCTGCTGCAGACATAGCGAACATCTCCCAGTTCGCCATGCACCGCTGCATCCGGCAGGTCACCGATGCACTTTACGCGAGGAGACACCAATTCATCTCCTTCCCCATGACCTGACAGAGGCAGGAGCAGCGTGCAGTCGGATTTGGCAGGATTGCGGGCTTCCCCATGGTGCAGGGCGCCATTGACTGCACGCATGTGGCTATGCGGGCACCTATCCACAATGCAGAGGATTACCGCAACCGGAAGGGCTACCATTCCCTAAATGTACAGCTGGTGTGTGACCACAGGCAGCGCACACTAGCTGTCAATGCCCGCTTCCCAGGGAGCAGCCACGATGCATTTATCCTGCGCCAGACTACTGTGGCTGACATGTTCGAGGCACAGCCTCCACCAAGGGGATGGGTTATCGGGGACAAGGGCTACCCTTTGTGTACATGGCTCATGACCCCGCTCTGCGCGCCCAGGACCCCAGCGGAGGAGGCATACAACGAAAGCCATCAAACCACAAGGAACATCATCGAGCAAATGATAGGCATCCTCAAGCAACGGTTCCGCTGCCTGGATCGTTCCAGAGGATCTCTTCCGTATTCGCCGGATAGATTCTCCCAGTTCGTCGTCGTGTGCTGCATGCTGCACAACCTGGCTATCCACAGGACTCAGGCACTGCCACCTGGCATTGCACCACCACCTCAGGAGGACGAGCAGGAGGAGGAGGAGGAGGAGGAGGAGGACCAGTCCAGGAGGGAGCGACAAGGGCCAAGGGCCGTCCGCCGGGGGCTTATTGATCGACACTTCTAGGTCCCCTGTCAGGGAATGGCCTGTGGCAAAGAACGCACCTGAGGCAGCCGCTCCGCAAGCCCTCAGCCGGTTAATGCAACAACCACTTCAAACATGACACCTGGACATGCTGAATAAATCAAAAGCTTTATATCACAAACTCAGGGCCCTTCCCACATGAAACAGAAAAACAGACAAGACCCCCAAAAAACAGTCAAAAACATCTGTCACTCCCAAAACCTGGGGAGGACTAACAAAACTTGTTCATCCAAAAGGCCTTCAACAGCAGCCTTGCAAAAATAAGCTCCCCCGCACAACAGAGACACCCCCATGAAAACAAAATATGCCTTGATCCTCGGCCTTAACAAAATAATGCCCCCCACAACACAAGCCCCCCAATATAAAAGAAACCGCTCTCACCACACTCTAATGGGTGTGCCGAGAGGGCGAGTCATTAGACAGGCTTCTCCGGCCCCTGGCCGACCTGCTGCTCCACCTCAAACTGGGCCCTGCGGGTGTGGCGAGGCTGGGGGAAGGCTCATGAGGGCCACAAAGTGTGTCGGCAGATGCATTTGGGGGTCGGCCTAGACGAGGCCTGGCCCGGGAGGGGCCGGCTGCTGACTGCTGCAGCTGTGGTTGGGCAGCATCAGTCTTAGCAGCAGCTCGTCGCACCTTGGCTGGGGGAGTGGCAGTGTCGGCAGCACCATTGGGGGCAAGCTGGCTGATGGCAGGTGCGCGCTGCTCGCCAGAGACACTGGCACTCGGCCGGGCTGGCAGTGTAGCAAGCGCAGCAATCTGGGGGAGGCCAGACCGCGGTGCTGCAGCAGGGCGGCGGGTGCCATGGCGATGCCTCTGTGCCACAGCGAGTGTGGCAGAAGTGAGTGCCCGAACTGCCCTGGTATGTGCCCGCATCAGCTCTGCCAGTGTGTGGACGGCACCACTCATCTCGCTAGTCGTGTCCTGCGCTGCCGCGAGTTGCTGCACACCCCTGTCGTGCGCTGCGGCCAGTTGCTGGACACCCCTGTCGTGCGCTGCCGTGAGTTGTTCGAACCCCGTGGCCTGTGATTCCCTGAAAGCCACCACACTCTGAGCCAGGGACTCAATGGCGTGAGGCATCTGTTCGACCACCCCCATGAACTCTTGGTGGCGCCGCTCAGACGCCGCCGACATCTCATTGAGGATGCGCACCTCCTGGGCGAGGACCGTGTCCGGACTGGAGGGCGGACTCTCCCTCCTGGGAGAAGGCCGCCGAGCTGGCCGACCCTTCCCGCGTGCATCGACCCCACTTGGGCCAGGTTCTGCCCTCCCCTCCAACACCTCCCCACTCTGGGCAGAAGGCCGGCGTGCTGCCGGAGCCTTCCCGCGTGCGTCCACCCAACTGGGACCAGCTTCGGCCCTCCCCTCCAACACCTCCCCCCTCTGGGGAGAAGGCTGGCGTGCTGCCGGACCCTTCCCGCGTGCGTCCACCCTACTGGGACCAGCTTCGGCCCTCCCCTCCAACACCTCCCCCTGGCTCTCCTGCAGGCCAGACGTCTCCCCTCCATTGCCATCCCCTGGCACGGAGGAGGGTTCCCCCGATGTGCCACTTTCCTCCTGGTCCTCGATGTCCTCCTCCTCCAAGGGCCTGGCTTTCTGCACTTCGGGGACCACCTCCTCCTCACCAGCTGAAAGCAGGAAGGCACAAGGGTAGCTTTAGAGTGAGGACAGGCCGTCAGCGAGGGAGGCCTGAGTGGTGCATTATGCGCATTTGTCGGTCAGTGGGAAAGGATGTAGATCTGAAGCGCGAGGGCAACGAGAGAGGCACAACCGGTCATGTCCTTACCAGTGGGCACCAGTACAGGGTCCGCCTCGCCGATCGCGACAGGGCCTGTCACCCGGCCACGCATGAGTCGTGCCATGCACTCCTCCAGGTCAGTGAGCGCCTGGTACTCGGGACGGCCTCCACCAGTGACAGCCTGGCTCCTTACATTGCTCGCCAGCTTGGCCTGCAAGAGAAAGGACGGCCTCTAAGTACAGTGTGGTGCCCTGTCGCTGTGTGCACTGCCTCCCATGGTGGAATAGCTTGGCCAGTGTGGTGCCCTGTTGCTGGGTGCACTGCCTCCCATGGTCGAATAGCTTGGCCAGTGTGTTAAGTGCAGAAAGTGCTATTGATGAACATGCAAGTGCCATTGCTGCGGGAGGAGGGCTGCCCATTAGGCCTTTGAGGTCCCTTTGCCCATAATGTGAGGTGCACATGCAAGGATGAGGGGGACACTGGAAAGGGTACTCACCTTCACCATCCGAGTGAGGTCGTTGAACTTCTTACGGCATTGGTCCACACTCCTGGGGACATCACAGGTGAATGACACGCTGCGGGCGATTTTGCCCCAGGCTCTCCTGTACTGGCTCCTGGGAGCCTTCCTGCCACTGTCCGGGCACAGGATCTCTCTTCTCTTCTCCACACCATGAATGAGCACACTCAGAGCATGCTCTGAGAAGCGCTGCGCTCGCTCACGGGCCCTCTCCATTGCTCCAGGCGCTACTTTGGCACACCAGTAGTGCTGAGGCCTAGCTGCAGGGCTCCAGTATGCAGGGCGTGGCAGCACTCAAAGTTGACCCTTCCCCCTTTAAGAGCTGGCCGGCGTCAGGGTGTCTGCTGTCAATCAAAACATGACCGCACCTGCGCTGCGCCCGGCTTCGGCGTTATTAGGCCGCATCGCTGGCTTAGCGCCGGAACACAGCATTTCAACGCCAGTTTCAGCGCTCGGCCAAACTTAGGGCCAACTCTACTGAATTTCGGCGATGTGGCCTACACTTTCCGGCGGGCGCTAACTTTAGCGAGCGCCCGACTTTAGCGCCCCAAAAGTGTCCAGACTGAATTTCTAGGCCCATGTCTTCAATGGTGCAAATCTCAGGATTATTACCCGATTATCACGTGCTCATTGCCATAGAGTCAAACAGACCAGAAAGGTGAACACGTGGCTAGATGAGTGTTGTGGGAGGGAGAGGCTTCATTTCATGGGACACTGCTACCAGTGCTGGGCGAAACATAAACATAGAAACATAGAAGATAGGAGCAGGAGTAGGCCATTCGGCCCCTCGAGCCTGCTCCACCATTCAATGCGACCATGGCTGATCATCCAAATTCAGTACACGGTCCCTGCTTTCTCCCCATACCCCTTGATCCCTTTAGCCTTAAGAAATATATACAACTCCTTCTTGAATATATTTAATGCATTGGCCTCTGCTGCCTTCTGTGGTAGAGAATTCCATCGGTTCACCACTCTCTGGGTGAAGAAATTCCTCCTCATTTCTGTCCTAAATGGCCTACCCCTTATCCTTAAACTGTGCCCCTGGTTCTGGATTCCCCGACCATCGGGAACATCCTTCCCGCATCTAGTTTGTCCAGTCCTGTGAGAATTCTATCAGTTTCAATGAGATCCACACTCATTCTTCTAAACTCCAGCGAGTACAAGACCAATTGACCCAATCTCTCCTCATACATCATTCCTGCCAGCCCAGGTATCAGCCTGGTGAATCTTTGCTGAACTCCTTCCATGGCAGGAACATCCGTCCTCAGATAAGGCGACCAAAACTGCACACAATACTCAAGATGTGGTCTCACCAAGGCCCTGTATAACTGCAGCAAGACGTCCTTGTTCCTATAATCAAACCCTCTCGCTACGAAGGCCAACATGCCATTTGCCTTCTTAACCACCTGCTGCACCTGCATGCTTACCTTCAGCGACTGGTGCACAAGGACACCCAGGTCTCATTGCACTTCCCCTTCTCCCAATCTATTGCCATTCAGAAAATAATCTGCCTTCCTGTTTTTGCCACCAAACGGGATAACCTCGCATTTATCCACGTTACATTGCATCTGCCATGCTTTTGCCCAGTCACCCAACCTGTCCAAATCATCCTGCAGTTTCTCGGCATCCTCCTCACAGCACACACGCCCAACCAGCTTTGTGTCATCTGCAAATTTGGAGATAGAGGCCTAGAAATTCAGTTCGGACGCTATTGCGGCGCTAAAGTCGGGCGCTCGTCAAATTTAGCGGCCGCCGGAAAGTGCAGGCGAGCTCGCCGAAATTCAGTAGATTTGGCCAACTTTTTGGCCGAGCGCTGCAAAAGGCGTTGGAACCCTGTGTTCAGGCGCTAATCCGGCGATGCAGCCTGATAACGACGATTCCGGGCGCAGCGCAGGTGCGATCATGTGGTGAGTGTCAGCAGACACCCTGATGCCGGCCAGCTCTTAAAGGGGGAAGGGTCAACTTTGACTGCAGCCACGCCCTGCATGCTGTAGCCCTGCAACTAGGCCTCAGGACTGGTTGTGTGCCATATCAACGCCTGGAGGTCATGGAGAGGGCCCGTGAAAGAGCCCAGCGGTTCTCTGAGCATGCGCTGGGTGTGCTCCTTCATGGGGTGCGCAAAAGAAGATGGGTCGTGAGCCCGGCTAGTGGCAGGAAGGCTCCCAGGAGCCAGTTCAGGGAGGCGTGGACCAAAATTGCCCGGAGGGTCTCCTCCAACTCCGATGTTCCCAGGAGTGCGGACCAGTGCCGCAAGAAATACAATGACCTATGTCGGCTGGTCAAGGTGAGTACCCTTTCCAATGTCCCCCTCATCCTTGCATGTGCACCTCACAATAGGGCCAAAGGGACATCCAAGGTCTAATGCCCAGCCCTGCTGCCGCTGCAATGGCACTTGCATGTTAATCAATAGCTCTTTCTGCACTTACCACACTGTGCAAGCTATTCCACCATGGGAGGCCTCACACACAGCTACAGGGCACCACACTGTGCAAGCTATTCCACCATGGGAGGCCTCACACACAGCAACAGGGCACCACACTGTGCAAGCTATTCCACCATGGGAGGCCTCACACACAGCAACAGGGCACCACACTGTGCAAGCTATTCCACCATGGGAGGCCTCACACACAGCAACAGGGCACCACACTGTGCAAGCTATTCCACCATGGGAGGCCTCACACACAGCAACGGGGCATCACACTGTGCAAGCTATTCCACCATGGGAGGCCTCACGCACAGCAAAAGGGCACCACACTGTGTAAGCTATTCCACCATGGGAGGCCTCACACACAGCTACAGGGCACCACACTGTGCAAGCTATTGCACCATGGGAGGCCTCACACACAGCAACGGGGCACCACACTGTACTTCGACGCCCTCCATTCTCTTGCAGGCCAAGCTGGCGAGGAACGCCAGGAGCCTGCGTGTCACTGGTGGAGGCCCTCGCGATTACCAGGAGCTAACGGCTCTGGAAGAGAGGGTGGCCCGACTGCTGCGTCACCCGGTGATTGGGCCTGTGGCGCTCGGCGACGCCGACCCTATACTGGAACCCACTGGTAAGGACAGGACCGGGTGCACCTCTCTCCTTGCCCTCGCGCATCAGATCTACATCCTCCCCACTGGCCGAAAAATGCGCATAATGCACCAGTGCGGCCTCCCTCGCTGTCGGCCTGTCCTCACTCTAAAGCTACACTTGTGCCTTCCTGCTTTCAGCTGGTGAGGAGGAGGTGCTCCCTGAAGCCCACACAGCCAGGCCCTCGGAGGAGGAGGACGTCGAGGAGCAGCAGGAAGGCGCCACCTCGGGGAACCCTCCTCCGCTCCAGGAGATGGCAATGAAGGGGAGACGTCTGGCGTGCCGGAGAGCCAGGGGGAGGCGGGGGAGGGGAGCCCCGAACCTGGTCCCAGTGGCATGGACGCACGCGGCAAGGCTCCGGCGGCACACCAGCCTTCTGCCCAGAGGGGGGAGGCAGAGGAAGGGAGGGCAGAACCTGGTCCCAGTGGCGTGGCCGCACGCGGCAACGCTCCGGCGGCACGCCAGCCTTCTGGCCAGAGGGTGGAGGCGCCCTCCAGTCCGGACTCGGACGTCGCCCAGGAGGTGCGCCTCCTAGACGAGATGTCGGCGGCGTCGGAGCGCCGGCACGTCGAAATCATGGAGGTGGTGGCACAGATGCCACACGCCATCGAAAGCCTCGCTCAAAGTGTGGTTGCTTTCAGCCAATCCCAGGCCAGGGGCCTAGAGCTATTCGCAGCAGCGCACGCCAGGGGGGTGGAGCTCCTTGTGGCAGCGCATGAGAGGGGGGTCGAACAACTCGAGGCAGCGCAGCACGCCAGTCGCCAGCTGAGAGGTGCTGTGCAGACAATGGCACTGCAGATGCGGGGACATGCCGGCGCAGTTGGGGCACTGACTTCTGCCACCCTCGCACTGGCGCGGAGATGTCGCCAGGCCAGCCGCCGCTCTGCTGCCGCACACCAGTCTGGCGACCAACAGTTTGGCGCGCTTGCTCCCCGGCCAGGCCGGCCGAGTGCACGTGTGTCTGGCGCCCAGCGCGCGCCTGGCATCACCCACCTTGTCCCCATTGGTGCAGGCGAGCCTGCGACTCCCCCAGCCAGGGTGCAAGGATCTACTGCAGCCAGTGAAGAGGGCCACCCACAGCTGCAGCAGCCACCAGCCGGCCCCTCCTGGGCCCGCCCTCGTGTAGGCCGACCCCCAAGGGCATCTGGCGAGACGCCTTGTCGCCCTGAGGATCCTTCCCCCAGCCTCGCCACAGCCTCACGGCCCAGCTTGAGGCGCAGCAGCAGGACAGGCCGGTGCAAAAGACGGCTGTCGACAGACTCGCCCTCTCGCCACACCGAATAGAATGTGTTGAGCGAGGGTTTGGGTGATGCGGGGGCTTCTGTTCTGGGGGGCATTATGTGGTTTGGTTTTATGGGGGTCTTTGTGTTGTGGGGGGGGCTTGTTTTTGTTAGGCCAGTGACGAAGGCCATTTGGATGGTGATGTTATGTTAGTCCTCCCCAGGTTTTGGGAGTGACAGAAGTTTGTTACTGTTTTTTGGTGGTCTTCTCTGTTTTGCTCTTCCATGTGGGAAGGGCCCTGAGTTTTTGAAATAAAGATGTTTATTTATTCACCATGTGCAGGTGTCATGTTTCAAGTGGTTGTTGGGTTAACCGGCTGAGGGCTTGCGAAGCGGCTGCGTTCAGTGGGCCAGTCCATTCCCTGACAGGGGGCCTAGAAGTGTCGAGCAATAAGCCCCCGGCGGACGGCCCTTGAACCTTGTCGCTCCCTCCTGGCCTGGTGCTCCTCCTCCTCAGGGTCCTCCTGCTCGTCCTCCTGAGGTCGTGGGGCAATGTCAGGTGGCAGTGCCTGAGTCCTGCGGATAGCCAGGTTGTGGAGCATGCAGCACACCACGACGAACTGGGAGACTCTATCCGGCGAATACTGAAGAGACCCGCCCGAACGATCCAGGCAACGGAATCGTTGCTTGAGGATGCCTATCGTTTGCTCTATTAGGTTCCTTGTGGCTTGATGGCTTTCGTTGTATGCCAGCTCCGCTGGGGTCCTGGGCGCGCGGAGCGGGGTCATGAGCCATCTGCACAAAGGGTAGCCCTTGTCCCCGATAAGCCATCCCCTTGGTGGAGGCTGTGCCTGGGACATGTCAGCCACAGTAGTCTGGCGCAGGATAAAGGCATCGTGGCTGCTTCCTGGGAAGCGGGCATTGACAGCTAGGATGCGCTGCCTGTGGTCACACACCAGCTGCACATTTAGGGAATGGTAGCCCTTCCGGTTGCGGTATTGCTCGGCATTGTGGATAGGTGCCCGCATAGCCACATGCATGCAGTCAATGGCGCCCTGCACCATGGGGAAGGCCGCGATCCTGGCAAATCCGAATGCACGCTGCTCCTGCTTGTGTTGGCTCATGGGGAAGGAGATGAATTGGTGCCTCCTCGCGAAAAGTGCTTCGGTGACCTGTCGGATGCAGCGATGCGCGGCGAACTGGGAGATGTTCGCGATGTCCCCAGCAGCGGCTTGGAAGGAGCCGCTTGCATAAAAGCTGAGAGCCACCGTGACCTTCACTTCCACCGAGAGAGACGCCCTGGACATGAGCTGTGGCTGCAAATCTGCATGAAGCAGCTGGCAGATCTCTTCAACCACCTCCCTTCTGAAGCGCAGCCTCTTAACACGATGCGCCGCAGTCATGGTGAGATATGAGACCTGCTCCCGGTATTGCCTGACTGGGTAAGGCCTACGTTGGTGACGCCTAATGGACCCTCTGCGTCTAGGCATGCCTGGCCCTCTCTCAAAGTGTCTGCGAGCCCTTCGCACAAAATGTAGGAACTGAGGGTTGGCCCCCCATGCAGCCCCCATTACAAAGTTCCAAACAGCAAAATCACAAGGATGCAAATGTCAAAGCAGTGGCTCGAAGCCAAAAATACCTCTCCTATGGTGTCCGAAATCAGTAATCTCTGTGCCTTGCTCTCTGTGCAGAAATCCAAACCAGTCAAGTCATTGCAGCGAAATGGCTGGCTTTTATGGATGAGTGGATGTGCCCTTTAATTAGCGCTCCCCGAATCCCACAGGGCCTCTGTTGAGTTCCATTTCACAGTTCTTAGCAGCGCCACGGCCACATCGGCCGGGCGCCACTGAATTTCCGGTTTGGGGCGCACAAACGGCGTTGCACGACGGAATGACGTCATAAGATGCACGCGCAGCTGAGCGAGCGCTAACACTTTGCGCCGGCGCTAAAGCCCAGCTGAATTTCGGCGTAGGCGCAGATCCGGCGGTGCCCGGGCGCTAAGTGGATAGCGCCGGAAATCTGGCACTAACGGCTGGCGCAAACAGCTGAATTTCTAGGCCATTACATTTAGTTCCCCTTTCCAGATCATTAATATATATTGTGAATAGCTAGGGCCCAAGGACCGATCCCTGCGGTACCCCACCAGTCACTGCCTGCCACTCGGAATTGTGAATAGCTAGGGCCCAAGGACCGATCCCTGCGGTACCCAACCAGTCACTGCCTGCCACTCGGAAAAAGACCCGTTTATTCCAAAACTTTGCTTTCGGTCAGCCAACCAGTTCTCTATCCAAGTCAATACCTTGCCCCCTATCCCATGTGCCTTAACTTTACACGCTAATCTCTTATGCGGGACCTTATCAAAAGCCTTCTGAAAGTCCAAATACACCACATCTACTGGTTCTCCCTTATCCATTTTACCAGTTACATCCTAAAAAAACTACAGTAGATTAGTCAAGCACGATTTACTATTTGTAAATTCACGTTGACTTTGTCCGATCCTGTCACTGTTTTCTAAGTGCTCTGCTATTACATCTTTTATAATGGACTCTAGCATTTTCCCCACTACTGATGTCAGGCTTTACCTGAACCTGGTTGAAACCAAAGTCTTAGTGGAAAGGATAATAGCGTGGCAAAAATTTACATTAAACTTTTAAATGGGGTAGGGACAGGGCTCAGTCATAAATAACAGTAAAAATGAGAATTAAATGATAAGAGCGTATATGAGCAGAGTTCATGTCACCACAGTGACACTCCAGGTGAAGGAAACACTGAAATAATTAAAGTAGTTACAGAGAATTGACAAATAATAATCCTGTTAAGTTATGAGAGAGTCATAACGGAACAGAAGGAGGCCATTCGGCCCGTGGAGTCCGTGCCGGCTCTCTGTAGAGCAATCCAGTCAGTCCCATTCCCCCACTCCATCCCCGTAGCCCTGCAAGTTTATTTCCCTCAAGTGCCTATCCAGTCTCCCCTTGAAAACATTGAGTGTGTCTGCTTCCACCACTTCCATCGGCAATGAATTCCAGGTCATCACCACTCGTGGCTGGTCCAGTTAATTTGCTGGTCATTGGTGACCCCCCGGATTTTGATGGTGGGGGATTGGACGATGGTAATGCCGTTGAATGTCAAGGGGCCATGGTGAGTCTCTTGCTTGTTGGAGATGGACATTGCCTGGCACTTGTGTGGGGCGAATGTTATCTGCCACTTATAAGCTCAAGACTTTATATCGTCCACTTCTAGTTGCCAGCGGGCATGGTCTGCTTCTTTTTCTGAGGAATTGACAATGGCACTGAACACTGTGCAGTCATCAGCGAACATCCCAATTTCTGACCGTATGTTGGAGGGAAGGTCATTAATGAAGCAGCTGAAGATACTTGGGCCTAGGACACTGCCCTGAGGAACTCCTGCCGCATTCACAGAATCACAGAATCACAGAAACCCCACAGTGCAGATAGAGGCCATTTCGGCCCATCGAGCCTGCACCAACACATATCCCACCCGATCCCCGTAACCCCTATACCAACACATATCCCACCCTATCCCTGTAACCCCAAGTATTTAAGCCCCCTAACACTAAGGGTCAATTTATCATAGCCAATCAACCTAACCCGCACATCTTTGGACTGTGGGAGGAAACCGGAGCACCCAGAGAAAACCCACGCAAACACGGGGAGAATGTACAAACTCCACACAGACAGTCGCCCGAGTTCGGATTCGAACGCGGGTCTCTGGCGCTGTGAGGCAACAGTGCTAACCACTATGCCACATTGTCCTGGGGCTTTGATGCTTGACCTTCAAACACCACAGCCAACAGTTGTTCAACGGTGTAAGAAAGATAGCATTCGGTCAAAAGTTCAGCTTAGGGTCTCTTTCCCAAATAAGAGTTTTATACACTAAGGTACGGTGTGTGAGAAATACATTCAGTGAAATGCAGGCTCAAATTTGTCAAATGTATCCGGGTTTACTGAAGATACAAAACTCGGTGTGAAAGTAAGTTGTGAGGCAGAATGCAAAGATGATTCAAAGGGATATAGACAGGTAATGGGATTGGTAAATAACATGGCAGATGGAATATAACGTGGATAAATGTGAAGTAATCCACTTTTGTAGGAAAAATAGAAAGACAGAAAGTATTTAAATGTTGGAAGAACGGGAAATGTTGTGATTCAGAGGGAACTGGGTCTCATTATACACTGCAAGCTAGCATGTCGGTGCAGCAAGCAATTAGGAAACAAATGATATGTTAGATTTAATTCAATAAAATGTTTGGAGTATAAGACTAATTAAGTCGTAATGCAATTATATCAGTCCTTCGTGAGACCACACCAGGAGCACCATGTAAAGTTTTGGTTTCCTCTCCTAAGGAGGGATATACTTGCCTTGGAGTGAGTGCAATGAAAGTCCAACAGGCTGATTGCTTGGGATGAGGGGATTGTCCTATGAGGAGGGATTGAGGAGACCGGGCCCATATTCCCTAGAATTTAGAAGAATGAGAGGTGATCTCAATGAAACATATAACATTACAAGGCTTGACAGGGTAGATGCTGGGAGAGGTTTCATCTGGCCGGGGAGTCTAGAACTAGGGAACACAGTCTCAGAATAAGGTTTCGGCCATTTAGGACTGAGATGAGGAGGAATTTCTTCATTTAGATGTTTGTGAATCTTTGGAATTCTCTACACCAGAAGACCGTGGGTGCTCATTTCAAGATATAAATCAGTAGTTCTTTAGGATATTAACAGAATCAAGGGATACGAAGGTGGTTCGGCAGGGTGGAGTTGAGGCAGAAGATCAACCATGGTCCTATTGAGTGTCGGAGCAGGCTCCAGGGCCCATGTGTCCAACTCCTGCTCCCATTGCTTATATTCTTAAATACAGCTTTGAGGGCACTAATCGTATGATTACTGGGACATGCAGTAATCCGGTAATGCTTGGGAGATAATATTCCAGGTTATCTATTCCATAGAAAGGATAGGGAATCTGTAAGAGGAGGAGAGGTAGCCTTAATGATTAATGGTATATTACAGCATTAGTAAAATAGGATACACTTAAGGGAAAATAATCAGCTGAGACTCTGTGGTGGGAATTGAGGAATAAGCTTGTACGAAAAGCTTTAACAGGAGTTGTCTACAGGCTTCCCAATAGCAGGAATGATGATACAGAATATGTTATTTCAGAGATTAGAGAGGATTATAGCAAAAAGAGGGTTGTTTTATTTTGAGACTTTAACTGTCAGATAGAATGTGAAGAGAAAAGTAGCTCAAGTCGGTAAGGTAGTGAATTTATTGAGTCCTTTCAAGATAGTTTTCTGGAGCAATATGTTGAAGATCAAACAGGAGGGCAGGCCATAGTAGATTTAGTAATGAATAATGAGCCAGTCGTATTATTAATCTAACAGTAAGACAACTACTGTCTAACAGTGAGCAAAATACGATCGAATGCAAGGTTAGTTTCTAAAAGGAGGAACGTAACACAATTTTAAGATTCTACAGAAAGGTGTCAGAGAGAAACCAGGTAATTATAGACCCTTTAGTCTAATATCTGCTGTAGGGAAGTTATTGGAATCTATAATTAAAGACAGCGTGAGTGAGCATTTCGATGATATCGAGCTGAATAGAGAAAGCCAACATGGTTTTGTGAATGGGAGGTCATGTCTAACAAACCTATTTGAATTATTCTGAGGAGATAACTATAGTGGTAGTGAAGATAATGTATATTGATATAGTTCATATGGAATCACAGAAGGCATTCGCTAGGGTTCCACATATAAGACTGTTCCCTCAAATTAAAGTTCATGGAGTTAAACGCAAATTATTGACGTCGTTAGGATACTGGTTGGACGGTAGAAGAGAGAGTCGGGAGAATGAGTATATATTGCATTGGAAGGAAGTGACTGTTGGTGTCCCACAAGGAACTGTGCTAGGTCTTAAACAATTCACTTCATTTATTAATGTCTTCCATAAAAAAATAGAGATTCATATATCAAAGTTTGCTGATGAAACAAAGGTTGGTGGTACAGTAAGTAATGTACACAGGAACAGAACATTATGAAGAGCTTTTGATAGATTAAGTGAAGGGCAAAATTGTGGCTGATGTGCTTCAATACAGGTAAATGTGTGAATATATATCTTGGACCAAAAAATGATACATCTGAATATTTTGAATGTTGGAAAGATAGGAACAGTGGAGGTCCTAACAGATTTAGGGATCCATGTACACAGATCATTAAAATGTATTAGTCAAATACAAAATAATCAAAACGGCTCATGGTATATTAGCATTTATAACTAGAGGGCTACCAGGTAAAGGGTAGAATGCTTTGCTACGGCTATACAAAACCCTGCTTAGAACACATCTGGAATACTGTTTACAGTTCTGTGAGCCGCACCTCAGAAAGGATATATTGGCCTTGGAAGGATTACAGCGCAGATTCATCATAATGTTACCAGGGCTCCAAGGGTTAGACTATTAGGAGAGATTACAAGAACTATATTTTTCACCAATTAACCTTCTATATTGAAATATAGATGGATAATAGGTAAAAAAAATAAAACGTTTTTAAGGACAAAATTACCAGTAACAAGCGTGGAGTAATTAAAGGAAGCCAGCACGGATTTATTAAAGGCACGTCGTGTTTAACTAACTTGATTGAATTTTTTCGATGTGGCAACAGTGAGACTCGATTAAGGCAATGCGGTTTATGTGGTGTAAAAGGATTTACAAAAGGCGTTTGATAAAGTGCGACATAATAGGCTTGCCAGCAAAGTTGAAATCCATGGAATAATAGGGACAGTGGCAGCATGGATCCGAAATTGGCTAAGTGACAGAAACAGAGAGTAGTGGTGAATGGTTGTTTTTCTGACTGGAGGAAGGTGCACAGTGGTGTTCTACAGGGGTCGCTACTACGACCAGTGCTTTCTGGATATATATGAATAATTTGGACTTGGGTGTAACTGGCATTATTTCAAATTTTGTGGATGACAAAATACTTGGAATTATAGTGAACAGTGAGGAGGACAGGGATAGACGTCAAGAGGACTTAGACAGTCTGGTGGAATGGGCAGATACGTGGCAGATGAATACAATAGCAAATTAAGTTTAACGCAGTAAGTGTGAAGCGATATATTTTGGTTGGAAGAACGAGCAGATGCAATATGATCTAAAGAGTAAAATTCTAAAGTGGTTGCAGGAACATTGTGACATGGCGATATATGTACTCAAATCGTTGAAGGTGGCAGAGCAGGTTGAGAAAGCAGTTGAAAGTACAGGCGGGTTCCTGTGCTTTATAAATAGAGGTATAAAGTACAAAAGCAAGGAAGTTATGATAAAGCTTTATAAAATACTGCCTCGGCCACAACTGGAGCATTGTGATCAATTCTGGGCCCCACATTTTAGGAAGGAAGTGAGGGCTTTAGAGAGGGTTCAGAAAATATTTACAGGGATGAATCCAGAGATGAAGGACTTCAGCTGCGTGGGTAGACTGGAGAAGCTGGGGTTGTTTTCGTAAGAGCAGAGAAGATTGAGAGGAGATTTTATGTTCAAAATCATGAGAGTTCTAGACAGAGTAGATAGAGAGAAACTGTTCCCTTTAGCGGAAGGGTCGAGAACCAGAGGACACAGATTTAAGGTGATTGGCAGCAGAACCAAAGGCGACATGAGGAGAAACTGTTTTACTCGGCCAGTGGTTATGATTTGTAATGCACTGCCTGAATGGATGGTGAATGAAGACTCAATCGTGGCTTTCAAAAGAGAATTTGACAAGTTCCCGAAGGGAAACTGATTGAAGGGCTATGAGGAATGGCGGGGAAGTGGGACCAGCTGAAGTGCTCTTGCAGAGAGCCGGCACCGGCTCGACGGGCCGAATGGCCTCCTACTGTGCTGTAATGATCAGATGATTCTGTGACAGAGTGGAGAGAAATGTTTTCCGCTGCCTGGCGAGTCTAGGACAGGGAACATAACCATTAAAACAGAGCAAGGCCTTTCAGGAGAGAAGGTAGGAAATAATTCTTCACAAAATGGTGGTGGAACTTTGGAGCTCTCTCCCACAATAAGCTAGCGAAATTAATCATTTTAAATTGGAGATCGATAGGTTTTTGCTAGCCTAGGTTGTTAAAGCATATGGAGTGAAGGCGGATAGATATAGATAGGGTAAAGATCATTGCTGATCTAATTGAATGATGTTACAGGCTCAAGGGGCAGATTGGACTACTCCTGTTCCTATGGTCCTATGTTAAACACACTCTCCCGCCATCACTGGTGCACCGTTTCTGCAATGGCTACTAATTACAAGAGGAACTGCAGAAACTTGCAAAGGCTTCTTGGACAGCACCTCCCGAACCAGCAATCACTATCACCGAGTAGGACAAGGACAGCAGACGTGTGGGAACGCCCAGCTTTCAATTCAAGTCACACATCATCCTGACTGGAACATATATCACCGTTATTTCATCATCACTGGGTCGAAATCCTAGAAAATCCTACCTCTCAACACTGAGGAAGCACCTTTACCATATTGGCCCTGAAATTAGATCGGGGGCTTGCCGCGCGTGCAAGCCACCGATCTGCACTCACCCTGCGCGCCGACATCTGAAGCCCGGGCCTGCTTGCATTTCCTGTCACAGGCCCGGTTCAGCTGTCGGCGCACTGTGCTAACCTGATCCAGTGGTTTAGTTAGTGCGATGTGCCGGCTGGAATCAGGTGAGCACTGTGCAGCCAATCAGGGGAGGGGAAACTCATTCATGAGCTTGACAGTAAGAGCTGTCAAACTCATGAAAAGTATGGGCTGACAAAACCCTACTATAACTTTAAATAAAATTTTGAAAAATATCCCACTGATTATAATAACTATAAATAAGTTTAAAAAAATGTTTTAAACAATTAATCAATTTTTTGAAAAAAATAATTTTTTAATAAATAGGGTCTAAAACTAAACTTACCATCCTGTAAATTCTTTAAAATAACAAATCTGTGGAAATTTTTTTTTTACATTTAGCTAAAAGCCCACTTACCTGAAAAACTAAATACTTACATCTTGTTTTTCCACGCGTAAAGACCGGAGGCCTTTACACACGCACAACTTTGAAAAAAAAAGGAATTTTACTGCGCACGTGCTGCCTGTGCAGTCGCACGCGTTCTGCCTCTGAACCCCTTCGTTCAGAGGACAGGAAATGCTGGTTTTCCCCGCATGCGCTGTGCATGCTGAAAACTGGCATTTCCTCCGGCCAGACGCGTGAGCACCCCGACCGTACTCACGTGTTGGGACAGGATTTACTGGTGCAGGACGCCTTCTCACTGAATTAGTATCCTGGGTTTTGATTTGGTTTTTTGCTACTCACAAGAGCTCACGTGGTTTTGGATAGGGTGGAGAGAGAATATATTCTGGGCCTGAAATTGCGGTCGGAGATTTCTGCGGGTAAAAGCCTCTGAACCATAAGTAAAATATGAACCTACCTGCTGCGTCGGAACCTCCGAACACTTACGCTCCTGGGTCTCTACACGTACGTCTACATAAAGATCCACGTATCCCAGGAGAGCATGTGTTTCGCAAGGGTCCCTGGGATCACGTGCACCGGTGCAACCAATCAGAAAGGGGGATTCCCATTATGCTTATGGTGATTCTATGTAGATATGGAATCTCCATAAAGGTAACTGAAATCATCCAAAAATAATTTTTCACAAAACTGAAATAAAAAAATTACATGCTTAACATAATAAAAATACAAACTTAAAAAAAAATACAAATGTAATCAAAAATTATTTTTTTGAAAAATAAATGTAAACATTTTTAAAGGTTCCAAAAATAACCTAATCTAATTGGTAAGGTATTTTCTGTTCAAAACTTTTTTTAAATATTTATTTTATTCCTTATGCTGTTAAAAGAAGGGCTTATACCCGCTTTTACCAGGTGTAAGAGATTCACGGACATTCGCTAGACAAAATTCCCGCTCTCCGCCAGTGAATGTCCATTTCCCAGGGATTCATATGATCTGTCAAGCTTAAACTTGACATCGTCTGTGGAAACCTAGAATGTGCGGGGCGCGTCCACAGTCAGAGGCCCCAGAAAATCCAGGCCAATGTGATGCACAAGCTTCCTCATTATTCTGAGAAATTTCTGCTCAGATGAAACTGATTAGTTAGTTGTACATTTTGCTTTATTTCTTCTTTTTCTATACTGGTGGAGGGAGTGAATGGGCTGCAAATCAAGCTGGCTGCTTTGTCCTATATGGTGTCGAGCTTCTTGAGTGTTGTTAGAGCTGCACTTATCCAGGCAAGTGGAGGGTATGCTATCGAACTCCTGACTTATGCCTTGTAGATGTTGGAGAGGCTTTGGGAGTCAAGAGTTGAGTCACTATTCGCAGGATACCCAGCATCTGTCCTGCTCTTGCAGCTGCAGTATTTATGTGGCTGTTTCAGTTAACTTTTTGGTCAATGGTGATCCCTGTACGAAAGGCTGATATTTAGAGATATTTAGTAGGCGAGAATCATATTTGTATAAATTCAAGTGTAGCCATTGATCAACTAATATTACCCATAATTACTCCTGTGTAAATAAATTGCTAAGACTTGTTCAGAATGCAGCTGCAACGTCATTCAGAAGCAGCTTTGACTAAGCTCTGATAATAAGCAGCCACAGGCTGTGAGTGAAGTTTAAATTTTTAAATGGCTTGTCCTAATGCTAAGTAGGAATTAGAGTTCGCTTAAGAAACCTAATTGTAAAGATAACTAAAAGGAAATTATTATAAGGAACATAAAATGGGCGACGTCATGGGAGTTAAGCTATCCATCTGATAGATTGAAGTAAGATAGTCTTGATACCGTCTAGACTAGGGAGACACCGCTGACATGGGCTGGGCCCTTGGTATAAGGCATTGTACTGCCTGTATCAGGGAGGCAGGCATCAAGAGATATGGTAAATTCCAATGGGGTGAAGAACTACAAACAAGGTAACAAGACAGCAGGTTAGGTTTGTTGAAAAGTACTGGAAAAAGGAACTGCCAAGTTGCTGCACTTAGTCTGAGTGACGATGGTATTTTGACCATTAGAACCAATTGAAGAAGGTGATTATGTTAAAGACCATATATGTACACTGGCTAAAACAACCATCGAGAACAAAGGAACAGACTTAAGGCAACTCATCTGTGTCTGAGAGGCGCCAGAGATCAAGGGCTGCGAGATATTCGTTAACCCTATCGCCTGATGTTAAGTATATTACGCTGCAAGCTTAATAATTCTTGATCAATTGCTCAGACATACTGGCTGCTACATATTAGTGAATTGTCCAAGAACTCTGAGTGATCAATAAGGTCTTACACCCCCATGATATTGATGGTGAGGGAATCAGCGGTGGTATATTCAAGAAGGAGTTTGATATATTTCTTAAGGCTAAAGGGATCAAGGAATATGAGGAGAAGGCAGGGACAAGGTAGTGAGTTTGGATGATTAGCCATGATCTCATTGAATGGCAGAGCAGTCTCGAGGGGCCGAATGGCCTACTCCTGCTCCTATCTTCTATATTTCTATGATTTTATGTAAAGCCATTGAATGTCAATGGTCTGTGGTAAGACTCTTTCTTTTTGAATATGGTCAATGCCCGGCATTTGTTGGCGTGAATGTTACTTCCTAGGTGTCATCCCAAAACTGAATGTAGTCCCAGTCTTGCTGAATGCAGATATGGAATGCTTCATTATCTGAGGAGTTGCGAATGGAGCTAAGCACTGCGAAATCTTCAGCGAACGCCCCACTTCTGACGTTATGATGGAGGGATGGTCATTGATGAAGCAGCTGAAAATGGTTGGGCCTAGGACACTACCCTGAGGATCTCTTGCAGCGATTTTCTGGGGCTGAGATGATTGACCTCCAACAGCCACAACCAACTTCCTTTGTGCTGGGATCGACTCCATATAGTGGAGAGTTTACCCATGATTCCCATTGATCTCCATTTTACTAGACACCCTTTGTGCCACACTCGGGCAAATGCTGTTTTGATGTCAAGGGCAGTCACTCTCACCTCACCTCTAGAATTCAGCTGCTTTGTCTATGTTTGGAACAATGCTGTACAGAGGCCTGGAACCGAGTGGTCCTCCCAGAACCCACACTGGACATCGGAGAGCAGGTTATTAGAGAACAAGTGACACTTGATAGCACTGTCAATGACATCTTCCATCACTTTGCTGATGATTGAGAGTAGACTGATGGGGCGGTATTTGGCTGGCTTGAATTTGTCCTGCTCTTTGTAGACAGGAAATACCTTGGTAGTTTGCCAAATTGTCGGATAGATTCCAGTGTTGCAGCTGTTCTAGAACAGCTTGGCAAGAGGTGTGGCTAGATCTGTCGCACAAGTCTTCAGCACAGCAGCCGGGATGTGGTCGGGACCCATAGCCTTTGCTGTATCCAGTGCGCTCAACCGTTTCATGATATCACATGGAGTGAATCGAATGGGCTGGAGACTGGTTTCTGTGATGGTGGGGAACTCAGAAGGAGGCCGAGGTGGATCATGCACTCGGCACGTCTGGCTGAAGATTGGAGCAAATGCTTCAGCCTTGTCTTTTGCACTTGTCTTTTGGGCTCCACCATCATTGAAACAAAGAGTGACCAACACTGGGAGCGGAATCCCGGGTATGTCAGTGGAGGGGGAAACTCTGGACACATTGCAGAAATGATTGATGCTGACACTTGGAGCGGACTCCCAGTTAGATCCATGGAGGTGAAACTCTGGATACATTGAAGAAATGATTGATGCTGAAACTGGGAACGGACTCCCAAGTAGATCATTGGAGGGGAAAACACTAGAAACATTGAAGAAATGATTCCTGCCGACATTTGGAACGGACTCCCATGTAGATCAAGGCAAGGGAATACACAATGAATGGTAGGACTGTAGGAAGGAAAGAGGATCAGCTGGACCTTGGTGTACATGTACATAGAACCCTGAAGGCAGCAGGACGGGTAGATAAGGTGGTTAAAAAGGCATATGTGAGAATTGCCTTCATTAGCCGAGGCATAAGAGCAGGGAGTTTATGATGGAGCTGTACACAACGCTAGTTAGGGCACAGCTGGAATAATGTCTGCAGTTCTGGTCGCCACAAAATACGAAGGATTTTGTTGCATTGTTGAGGGTGCAGACGATGTTTACCAGGATGTTACCTGAGCTGGGGCGCTTCAGCTATGAAGAGAGATTGAACAGGCTGGGGTTGTTTCCCTTAGAGCAGAGAAGGCTGAGGGGGGACTTGAGTAAGGTGTACACAATTATGAGGGTCATATATAGGGTAGATAGAAAAGAACTTTTTCCCCTTTGTATAGGGGTCAATAACCAGGGGGGCATTTTTTCAAGTTAAGGGCCAAGAAGTTTAGAGCGGATTTGAGGAAAAACTCTTTCACCCAGAGAGTGATTGGAATTTGGAACTCACTGCCTGAAAGGGTGGTAGTGGCAGTAACCCTCATAACACTCAAGGAGCATTAAGATGAGCACGTGAAACACCATAGCATACAAGGCTACTGACCAAGTGCTGGAAAATGGGTTTCGACTAGACAGGGCTTGATGGCCAGTGCGGACACGATATGTGGAAGTGCCTCTTTCTGTTCTGTAGAACTCTATGCCTCTATGGTTCTATGAGATCATTGGAGGGGTAAGCTCTAGAAACATTGAAGAAATGACTGATGCTGACACTTGGAGCAGACTCCCAGTTAGGATGAGTGGAGGGGATAGCTCTGGAAATATTGAAGAAATGGTTGATGCTGCAAGTGAGGTTAGGTTGCAATGGAGCCACAAGATCTGGATCGCCTGTGAGGTACAGAACTGCGCCTGAATTTTCCTCCCCTACTGCCGGCGCTCCAGCCATGACAGGAATCACGACTGGGTGGTGTGGGGTAAGGGTGCGCCGTATTGGGGGAGGTGGTGCCGGCCTGGGCCGTATAAATGGGAGGGATTGCAAAACTCGGCCTTTTAATTGATTACCAGGTTACCAATTGTTTAACCCGGCAATCCGATAACTGTCGAACAGGGCGCAGAGAGAGCAGGCGCACTGCAAGGCATTAAAAAGCATTCGGTCCCTTCCTGCCCGCTCAGAAGAACCAACCTCCAGAATGATCAATACTGACCGGCTTATTAACAGCAAATAAACTGTGGGATAATGGTCCCCAATGGAACGCCTTAAAGTGGCAAAAGCCCACAGCTTTAAATGATCCGTTTTCCATCCCTCTCAGACCCAGTGTTTCTGCTCAGCCTGTGAAAAAAGTGAATTGGAAAAACTCACACATTGTTAATAAGATCCCATCGACAAACACACCAGCAACTACATTGATATGCGGAGCAATACAGACAGACCCTGTATTCATTTCACACTCACTCACACTGCCTTCGACAAAATTGTGTAGCATGAGGCACTTACACCACCTTAACATGCCCCACATTGCTGCGCTCGCTCACTGGATCGACCTAGCCCTTCTCTGGATGCTATATTCACCATTATTTCCAGACTTCTATTTGCTGCCTCCTATAAATATATGTTGTTACCGTCATCCAACTCGCCTGTGTAAAACTAACAAGACCCTCAGCACCCGCATTTCGGGCACTTCACACAGCGCCTCTTCCCATTCTTAAGATTCCCGTTGATAGATATTCTCAATCACCTCTCTTTCAGGTCTTTTCCCTGGCAGCGTTTCGCGTCTCTGCTCCGCCCAGGTGGTGCTTGATTCCGACTGTACGGACAGAGTGAGAGGGATCAGATATGGATTTTTTGTTACATCTTTGTTTTTGTCTCCTCCAGACGCGATGATTCCAATACTCACCTGGCCGTCCTCCCATCTTCCACCCTCTATAAAATACAGCTCTATCAAAACTCTGCTGCCCGTGTCCTAACTCGCACCAGGTTTGGTTCACCATCACTCCCTGTGCTCGCTGGCCTACATTGGCTCACGTTCCAGCAACAACTCAATTTAAATTTATCGTGTTAAATCCATCCATGGATCGTATATCCCTATCTCTGTAAGCTCCTCCAGCCCAAAAATCTTCACAGAACTCTGCATTCCTCAGATTCTGCCACCTTCCTAATCCCGATGTCCTTCACTGCAACTTTGGCGTCCGTGTCTTCAAGCATCTGGGCCCCAAGCTCTGGCAGTCCGTCCCTAAACCTCACCACTGCTTCACCTCTCTCGCCGCATTTAAGCCGCGCCTTAAAACCTACCTCTTTGACCAAGATTTTGGTCACTTGTTCTAACACCTCCATATGTGCCTCGGAATCTGCTTGTGACTGTGATCGCTCCTGTGAGGCGCGTTGTGAAGTTTCACTGCGTTAAATTCGTATATCAATGCAAACTGTTGTTGCTTTTGTGAAGCAGAGCGACAGAGCAATGGGGTGGTAGTGAGAGAGATACAAGGAGTGAGAGAGAAACAGACAGAGAGACAGAAATAGACTGAAATATATAGAAAAAGTTAGAGCAAGAGTGTCACTGTGTGCGTGAGGCAGACTTCGAATTCTTTTTATTTGATCCATTCACGCTGTGATACTTTAGCTTACAGGCTCCTGTGGAGAGGGGCGCGGATGGCCCTGCAAAGGCCTGTTGATGTGTCGGACTCAAGAGGTTCCATATCAAATGAAGTTCCTTCGTAAAATGCTCATACACTGAATTCTTGGACAGAAATCAATTTGGCCCATATAGTCATAGAGTCATAACGGCACAGAAGGAGGCCATTCGCCCATCGAGTCCGTGATGACTCTCTGTAGAGTAATCCAGTCAGTCCCATTTCCCCTCGCTCTATCCCCATAGCAGGCAAGTTTGTTTCGCTCAAGTGCCAATCCAGTCTCCCCTTCTAAATATTGAGTGTCTCCACTTCAACCACTTCCGTCGGTAGCGGATTCCAGGTACTCACCACTCGCTGTGTGAAAAAGATCTCCTCAAATTCCCCCTATTCTCGTGCCCAAACCCTTAAATTAAACCTAGAAACATAGAAGATAGGAGCAGGAGAAGGCCATTCAGCCCCTCGATGATCATTTCCTGTTCCAGCTCTCTCCCCGTATCCCTTGATACCTTTAGCGTTAAGAAATATATCTAACTCCTTTTTGAATATATGTAATGAATTGTCCTCAACTGCCTTGTGTGGTAGAGAATTCCAAATGTTCACCACTCTCTAGGTGAAGAAATTCCTCCTCATGTCAGTCTTAAATGGCTTACCCCTTATCCTTAGCCTCTGACCCCTGGTTCTGGATTCCCCCGCCATCGTATACATCCTTCCTGCATCTAGTCTGTCTAGTCCTGTTAGAATTTTATAAGTTTCAATGAGATCCCTTCTCATTCTTCTAAACTCTAGTAAATACCAGCCCAATTGACGAAATCTCTCTTCATGCGTCATCCCAGGTATCAATCAGAGGAATCTTCGCTGCACTCCCTCCATGGCAAGAACATCCTTCCTCAGATAAGGCGACCAAAACTGAACACAATACTCAAGGTGTGCTCAACAAGGCCCTGTACAACTGCAGCAAGACATCATTGCTCCTGTACTTGAATCCTCTCACTATGAAGACCATTTGCATTCTTAACCGCCTCCTGCACCTGCATGCTTACCTTCAGCGACTGGTGCACAAGGGCAGCAAGGTAACGTTGCACTTCCCCTTTTCCCAATCTACTGCTGGTCAGATAATAATCTGCCTTCCTGTTTTTGCCACCAAAGCGGATAACCTTGCATTATAATGCATCTGCCATGCATCTGCCCAATCACCCAACCTGTCCAAATCATATGGGAGTTTCTCTGCATCCTCCTCACAGCACACACGCCCACCCAGCTTTGTGTCATCTGCAAACTTGGAGATATTACATCTTGTTCCCTCGTCTAGATCATTAATATACATTGTGAATAACTGGGGGCCGAGCACCGATCCCTATGCTATCCCACTAGTCGCTGCCTGCCACTCGGAAAAAGACCCATTTATTCCAACTCTTTGCTTCCTGTCTGCCAAACAGTTCTCTATCCACGTCAGTACCTTACACCCAATCCCATGTGCTTTAACTTTGCACGCTAATCTCTTATGCGGGATCTTATCGAAAGCCTTCTAAAAGTCCTTTATACACCACATCCACTGGTTCTCCCTTATCTATTCTACCAGTTGCATCCTCCAAAAATTCCAGTAGATTAGTCAAGCATGATTTACCCTTTGTTAGTCGATGTTGACTTTGTCCGATCCAGTCACTGTGTTCCAAGTGCTCTGCTATTCCATATTTTATAATGGACTCTAGCATTTTTCCCACTACCGAGGTCAGGCTTACCAGTCTATAATTTGACATTTTCCCTCTACCTCCTCTTTTAATTAGCGGGGTTACATTAGCTACCCTCCAATCCATGGGAACTGTTCCAGATTCCATAGAATTTTGGAAGATGACCAGCACTGCATCTACTATTTCTAGGACAAATTCCTTAAGTACACTAGGATATAGATTATCAGGCCCTGGGGTTTTATCGGCCTTCAATCCCATTAATTTCCCTAACAACATTTCCCTACATATACTGATTTCATTCTGTTCCTCCCTCTTATTAGACCGTATGTTCCCCAACATTTCTGGGAAGTAATTTGTGTCCTCCTTTTTGAAGACAGAGCCAAAGTATGTATTATTTGTCTGCCATTTCTTTGTTCCCTATTATAAATACTCCTGATTCTGACTGCAAGGGACCTGTGCTTGACTGCAACAATCCTTTTCTATTCACACATCAATAGAAGCGTTTACAGTCAGCTTTTACATTCCTTGCAAGCTTACTCTCATAATCAAGTTTCCCCCTCTTAATAAATCCCTTCTTCCTCTTTTGCTGAATCCTAAACTGCTCACAGTCCTCAGGTTTGTTGCTTTTTCTGACCAATTTATATGTCCTCTCCTTGGATCTTATGCTATCCCTAATTTCCCTTGTTATCCACGGATGAGTCACCTTTTTTGGTTTACTTTTATGCCAAACAGGGACGAACAAATTCTGTAGTTCATCCATGCGATCTCTAAATGCTTGCCATTGTCTATCCAACGTTAACCATTTAAGTACCGTTCCTCAATCCACACTACCCGACTCCCGCCTCATACCATCGCGGTTTCCTTTATTTAAATTCAGAATCCTAGTCTTTGAGTCAAAAAGTTCACTCGCCATCTTAATGAAAAATTCTATCAAATTATGATCGTTCCTCTCCAAGGGGCATCGCACAACAAGACAGCTAATTAATCCTTTCTCATTACATAATACCGAGTCTAAGATGGCCTGATCTCTAGTTGGTTCCTCGGCATATTAGTCCAGGAAACCATCCCGTATACACACTAAGAATTCCTCCTCCACAGTATTGTTACTAATTTGGTTAGCCCAATCTATATGTAGATTAAAGTCAACCATGATAACTGCTGTGCCCTTATTGCACGCTTCTCTAATTTCCCATTTAATGCCATCTCCAACCTCAGCATTACTGTTTGCGGGTCTGTATACAACTCCCACTAACGTTTTCTGCCCCTTGGTATTTCTCAGCTCTAACCATACAGATTCCATATCATCGGAGCTAATATCTTTCCATACTATTGTTTAAATTTCCTCTTTAACCAGCAATGCTACACTACCCCCCTTTCCTTTTTGCCACTCTTTTCTGAACATTGAATACCCCTGGATGTTGTATACCCAGCCTTGATCACCCTGGAGCCATGTCTGTAAATCCCAATTATATCATATCTGTTTACATCTATTTGTGCAGGTAATTCATTCACCTTAGTACGAATGCTCCTCGCATTAAGATACAAAGCCTTCAGGCTTGTTTTTTTTAGCACGTTTAGAACTTTTAGAATTATTATTTTCTGTGGCCATGTTTGATTTGAACCTTTGATTTCTCTGACTGCCACTTTTGCTTTTCTCCTTCCTGAATTTTGCTTCTATCCTTGCTTCACTTTCCTCTGTCTTCTTGCACAGGTTCCCAACCCTCTGCCATTTTAGTTTAAAACCTCCCCAACAGCACTAGCAAACAGCCCCCCTAGGACATCGGTTCTGGTCCTGCCCAGGTGCAAACCGTCCAGTTTGTACTGGTCCCATCTCCCCCTGAACCGTTTCCAATATCCCAGGAATTTGAATCCCTCCCCCTTGCTCCATTCCTCTAGCCACGTACTCATCTGAAATATCCTTCTATTTCCACTCTGACTAGCTCGGGGCACTGGTAGCAGTCCTGAGATTACTACCTTTGAGATCATATTTTTTAATTTACCTCTTAACTCCCTATATTCAGCTTTTAGGACTTCATCGCGTATTTTCCCCTATATCGTTGGTACCTATATGCACCAAGACAACTGTCTGTTCACCCTCCCCCTCCATAATGCCCTGCAGCCGCTACGAGACATCCTTGACTCATGAACCAGGGAGGCAACATACCATCCTGGAGTCTCGTTTGCGGCCGCGGAAAGGCCTATCTATTCCCCTTACAATAGAATCCCCTATCATTAAAGCTCTCCCACTCTTTTTCCTCCCGTCCTGTGCAGCAGAACCACCCATGGTGCCAAGAAGTTGGCTGCTGCTGCCTTCCCCCAGCAAGCAATCTCCCTCAACAATATCCAAAGCGGTATATCTGTTTGAGAGTGGGTTGGCCACAGGGGACCCCTGCACTCCCTTTCTTTGCCTACTACTCTGCCTGTTGATCACCTATTCCCTTCCTACCTGTGCAGCCTTTACCTGCGGTGTGACGAATTCATTAAATGTGCTATGACCGACGACCTCAGCATCGCGAATGCTCCAGTATATAAAATGTTTTTCCCCTAACCCGTTTAGCATCCACTAATGGGAACAGCCTTTCCCCGTCTTGCCTATACAAACCCGTCATAATCTTGTGCACCTCTATCAAATCATCCCTCAACCTCCTTTGCTCTACTGAAACAAATCTGTTATTGTAGCTAAGATCTCCCATCCCCGGAACCATTCTGGTAAATCTACTCCACGCTTTCTCAAGTGTCTTCACATCCTTCTAAAGTGTGGTGACCAGAACTGCATACAATACTCCAGTTGTGACCTAACCAGTCCTTTACAATGGTTCAACATAACTTCACTACTTTTACACTCATTACATCTATTTAGTAAGCCCACGATCCGATATGCTTTGCTAACCACTCTCTCAATATGTCCTGCCACCTTCAGGGACCTATTCACATGAACTCCCAGGTCCCTCTGTCCCCATACACTCTTTAAAACATTGCCATTAAGTGGATATTGCCTATCCCTGTTCTGTCTGCCTAAATGGATCATCTCACACTTCTCTGTATTAAATTCCTTCGGCCTCTTGTCTGCCCATTCTGCTAGACTTTCTATGTCCTGTTGCATTCGATAGGTATCACCCTCACTGCTTTCACACCCCCAAGTTTGGTGTCATCGGGAAATGTAGATATTTTACTCTGTATTACGATATCCAGGTCATTTATATATATCAAAAAAAGCAGTGGCACAGCAATGAAACTTGGGAAACAGCCAAGGAGTGCTTGATGCTTACACACTTAAGGATTTCTGTCCTGTATTCATACCATGCTTTACATGAGATGGTGTGCTTCGTTCTGTAGTTTCATAGGAGCTGTACGCTGACTTAGACACATGCTGTATCTCAGTTCACACTGCTTGATTAATGTCTGTACATTGAGATTTATAATGCGCCTAACCCCTGTCTACGCGGCCTGTGAGTTTTTGATGGGGCAGTATTGAAGGTGCTTTATTCTGTTTCTAAACCGTGTTGTACCTACGCTGACAATGGAGGACAGAGCTTTAAATGTTATGCCCGTGATTTCACCTCTATTATCTGGATCTCGAGGGTGGACGCGGGGATGATGCTGCGCTGCGTGCCCGTGTCGCATAGGAAATGGCATCCGGAGGCGCTGTCCGTAATGTACAGCAGTGCTCTTGCTTGCCTAATGGCTATCGTGTAGGCCGGTGAGTGGGCGGTTGGAAACGTGCAGGGATGGCTGCAGCGGCATGCCCGTGCGCCGAACCGGGTATGGAAGTAGCAGTAGCCCTTGGTCGGAGGGCTTGGGGGACGTGGGGGCCTGGGGGGCCTCGTGGCCGAGCTGCGTGGCCGCGCGATAGAGGGTGGAGCACGCACCGACACTGCGGAGGCCAGGTCGGGGGAGACGGCGTGTTTGGAGCTGGCGGACAGGAGCTTATCGGCTTCATCGGCCAGGGCCTCGAGCTCCGTGAGGCTGGGCGCCACGATCGCCGGGCGGATGCTGGGAGGTTGTTGGTGGATAAAGAGCATGCGGAAGAGGGAGACGGGTGGTTTCTCATCGGTCAGAGCAAGCATGTGTGAGAGCAAGTCTGATGGCGTGGAGTCACCGAGGCCCAGGAGGTCGAGGAGGTGGCAGTTGCGCAAGAATTGTGAGGCTGTGAATTTTTTAATGAGCATGGCTTTGAGATGTGCGTACTTGCCTTCCTCCAGAGGGTTTTGTAGTGTTGTCCAGACTTTCGTGATTGTGGAGCTGCCCAGGGAGGCGAGGAGGTAGTCATACATCGTTGCGTCGGCGGTGATGCCGCAGAGTCGGAATTGCGATTCGGCTTGAAGGAACCAGGTGGTGGCCAGGTTCTCCCAGAACTCCGGCAGCTTCACAGAAACTGTGTTTGTGTCAGCCATGGTTATGCTTTGGAGTCGTCCTGAGCGCCGGGGTCACCAATGTAGGAGTCTAGGTACTCCCAGCAAAAAATACTGAACTCGGAGAGGTTCAGCAGAAAAGGTTTCATTGCTGAGGCTGCATGCTGAACAAAAATGGAGTCAGAGACTACACAAAGTACGACTGCCTTTCATCAGTGCACAGCTTTGACTGCTCCTCCCCCACTCTGGGCTTAACTATGTTGCAGGTCGAGTTTCTTAAAGGTGTGATCCTTCTTAAAGGCATGACGCCTGATTTATAGTCTACGGACCGGAAAGCGGTTTGTGTCCTTTCTGTGATCAGTACGCCACACAGCTCCCCCCAGATTCCACTAGTAGGGAGTGTACGAACCAACGTGCTGGCTTGATGGCACGGCCGGAACGGCTCTTGGCGGTTGGTGTCGGGAGCGGGGCAGTCGGACGCATCGGGCTCTTAGGCGGTATGCCCCATGGTGGGGTTTGGCCCACTTGAACGGGTTCGTCAGGCTCTAGGTGCGCCAGCTTGAGCCGGTCGACCGACACCTTGTCAGTTGTGCTGCCCACTTCGAGGATGAAGAAATTGTTCCCCGTCTGGAGTACCTTGAAGGGTCCATCGTATGGGGGCCGTAGAGGTCATTGGAGTGTGTCATGGTGCACGAAAACAAATTTGGCCATGTGCAGGCTAGGTGGTATGCGGGTTGCTGGTTTGCCGTGCCGTGTGGTAGGTACCGGAGCGAACTGTTGTGCTTGGTTGGAGAAAGCACAGCGTTGCTGGTCAGCCGACCAGGGGGTCATGGTGTTGGGCAGGAACTCTCGGGGTATGCACAGCGGCCAGCCGTACACGAGTTCCGCCACCGAGGCTTGCAGGTCTTCCTTTACCGCGGAGCGTAGGCCGTGCAGCACCCACGGGAGGTGGTCGAGCCAAGCCTCGTCCTCGAGGCTGGTGTGGAGGGACGCCTTCATGGACCTGTGGAATTGCTCACACAGTCCGTT